>NC_092359.1:20820204-21180204 GCF_030848805.1 Temnothorax longispinosus | reverse complement strand
TTAATTCATAATTAATACATTTTGAATTGTATAACTTTTTAAATACACGAAATAATTATATTGTATGTTATATTCTACTATTTCCTACTATTTATAATTTCTCTTTAATAATATTAGATGGAAGGAACAAACATTAAGGAAGCGCAAGTTCATGTAAGAATAAATGAAGTGCTGATGAATGACGGTCCTGTACAAGCCGAAGCACACAGAATTATGCGTAAATGCATGAAAAAAGGTAAACTATATCTTATTATATTATAATTATTACAAATATATAAATACTACGACACTACAGTTACTAAGAAATAAAGTATTACAAAAACATATATTATGTGCACTTTTTCCATGTGCAGTGTGCAAGTTTTGGAACAATACACATTTGCTATTAAAATACAATAGTCATAGAAGATATTATACATATATTTCAATATTATTTAATTATATTTTTTTAATTTTTATTTATATAGTGAGAAGTATTACGCAAGAATGTGAGAAAAGTTTCTCTTTGCACGTATGCATCGTAGAAGCTATGGATAAATTAGGGCAACATAATGAACATGAATTAGACTCAGATACAGAAGACGAAGCGGTAACAGAACAAGCTGAATAAATACAAATAAATGTAAAAATTGAATATCATTCGTATAATTATTATTAATGCACATTTATAATACACACACAATATAATTTACCTTAAATAAATAGATATATATATATATATATATATATATATATATATACGCTCTTGTATGTACTTTCTCCATTCTTATTTTTCTGATTTAATAAATGTGCTGCAAATATGAGAATTGTGTTTTAATTTTGTTAAAACCCATTTATAAATATATAAAATAAACACATTTATAAAAATAATTTTAAACCTCTTATTATAATACATTATTTAATAATAAAGAATTTGTTTATTTTATAACATTATTATTGTTAAAAACTCTCTTTTTAATGCATATTAATAATATATCTTTATATTATTATACATGTAATAACATTATATTTTTCTATTATAACATGATTTAAAATATTTTCAAATAATGCAACAAAAATTTCTTACCTTAACATTTCCGTAATTCCATCTATTACATATCTTATTCTTCTAAAATTGCCAAAATGCATTTAACGCTGAAATACAAATTGCTTGAAAATATAAAAATCAAATATATGTAGTAACGTATTCTTTAAAAAGATATTTTAATAATATTCAAATAACATTTATTTGGAAAGAAAATTAGGTAAAATTATGTATTTATCCACCATGAGTACATTATGACAAATGCTCAATTCTATCCACTGTCGATCTTTATTAATGTATGTACATAAATTATAACTTATAGAAAAACAAAAATTAAATACAACCGTCCTAATTTTTATCATAACATAATTAGTCAAGTTTGAAATTTACGAGATTTTGATAAAAGAATACGTGCAAATTTTTGTTTTCTTTGGTTGATGAAATTGCCTGATTAAAGTTTGATTTGTTTTGATCAGTTGATCTATCTTTTCTTGATATCTGTTTATATTTGCAGTCGTTTTTCATTTTTAATTTGGATTTATCAACAGTCAATTATGTAGATTACTTTGTGTGCTCTGCTTTTTACTACTTTTATTATGTCCGATTAGTTTAAAGAATAACGTATCACAGGTATACAGCTGTATACATCGAAAGAAAGGCTCAATTGTCTCAATAGAAGTCACCAAGTGAGTTAAAACCGTAAGAAGCAATGTTAGATCAAATGTTAAGGAGCTTCTCAATGTACTTTCCGATTATCGCGGTATTGTATTTTACGAATTCTTGCCACAAGGTATTACGGTCAACAAAGTGTACTATTTGGATGTCATACGTCTTTCGCAAAGCAATTCGTAAGAAAATGGCCAAATTTATGGAGAGACAATTCGTGGAAATAGCACCCTGACAATGTACCAGCGCACACTTCATTTCTAGTTCAAGGGTTTTTACAAATGACACTATATGATCCACCATATTTGCCAGATTTGGCCGACCGTGACTTCTTTTTTTTCTATAAAGGTCGCAAAACGTTGTTCTTTCAAGGATAAAAAAATCATGAAGAACAACGTTTTGCGATCATTAAAGACATAAAGCAAAAATTGACGAACAAACTTAATTATATTAAGGCCATATCAAAAACTGCTTTCATAAATGTTTCGAAGATTGGAAAGAGTATTTGCATAAATGTTTTATCTAATGGGGATTACTTTCAAGGCGACAATATTAATATCAATGAATAAAAACATATTTAAAAAAAATTGCAGGTATCTTTTAATTAAACCTCGTATACACGCAAACTTCTAATGCATTCTTGTGTTATTATAATTAATTTATTTAGATATTTATGTTTTTGTAAATTTATCTCAAGACTATTCTTTTGCAAACATTTGCGATATATCAGTCATTAGAAATCTGGAAATTCTCTGGAATATACAGCAGAGTGATTAACTGACGTAATATAAACATTAAAAATTAATCATAAAGTATATATAATCAGAATATATGAACATACTTATACATATGAGAAAATTGCATACGTAAGTCTCATCTTAGCAACTTATATTAGTAACAATGTGAGTTTGTATGAGTGATTTATCATTATCTTTTGCACAAGTATTTCATATGCTTATGTGATCTATGATCTCGCAACACTAATCTATGTATTTTACACATTCAGACAGTATAAATATGATTGCTGTTAGGCTCCAGTGTGTTATTGTACAAGCACGTTTAAACATAGTGGAATAATTTTATTCATTCATTTAAGATGGAGAAGCTTATATTCTATATTTGTACTTTTGCGCTAATTGTAAGTACCTAATTTCTGTCATAAAAGTTAAATATTAATAAAAGAATAAAAATGTTTTTAAAGATGTAAAATTCTTTTACAAATTAATTATTAACAAGTTATAAGTATTAAGTTATATTATTGTTGCTTATACATATAATTAATATGTCATAATATCTATATGTGTTTATGCACTACGTATGAAAAAGAAACTTAATTAACATAAAGAACATTAAAATAATAAGCAAATTAAAATTGCGTATATTTTAGTCTTTTACTGTTGGCTCGAAGTTGGGAGCTGGCAATAAATATTACAATACCTGCTTAACTGAAAATAATGTATCTGATGGTAAGTCTATATATATGCAAAAACAAATTCTTATTTGATTTGCATGTCTTCTTAATTATACAACAAAACCAAAGCTATTACATGTTTAATTTTGAATTAGTTATTTTTTAACAAAAGTGTATTATGTCATTTTTATATAAAAAGGAATTATATTGAAGACAATAATACTTAAAATAAAAATTAAATAAAGTGTTTAACTAGCATTTTTAAATTTTAATAATATACAACCATTTTTATTATTTTCTATAAATTATTAGAATTTTGATATATAAACATAAATTTATTATTTATGAAATAATTTAAAATTATGTAAAAGAAAATATATAATATAATATTTCGGATATTTTAAAGACGTCTGTTCTATCCCAAATACCTGAAAATTGATATAAAAATTTATAAATTTATAAACTTTTTTTTAGAATAAAATGACAGAACAATTTTAGTAATTATTTACATACATACAATATAAATATATATATTTTTAAATATATTTTTTAAATGACATGCTTACAATACGAGATATAATAGAGGACAAACACAAACAAGAAAATCAAGAAAGAATAAAAAAGAATGGTTGCGTTATGCAATGCTTGTTACAAAACGAAGGAGTGGTAAGTGATACCTTTTGCTATCATTGTAAAAAAAAAGTTCGAGCTACAAACTAATAAAACACTATTTAAAACATAAAAATGTAATTTTTGTATTAATGTTAAATTATTATACAATGATATATTATATTATAATATTATCTATTAATATATATTTTATATGTTTTTCTTGTGAATATTAGATGAATGGATCTGAATATGACGTAGAGAAAATGCTTCGTAAAGGAGATTTTGTTGAATCAACAAAATTAAAATTGCTTGAAGGTCTGAATAACTGCATAAATGAAAGTAAGTTATAGAATCACATTATATACGAGTTCTCCAATTATTAATAAACATAAGATTATTGATTTTATTTATTAAAACTGTTTAGTGTGTTAATTTCTTCAATAAATTATTAAATAAGTCATCATAATGCTATCAATTCATCTAAATTTAACAATTTAAACATTATAATCAGAAAAAATACATAGGAAGTTTACCAAAAGAACAAATGCTCCATCAAGTTCAAAAATATTTGAAGCTCTAGATAATTGTATAAATGAAAGTAAGTTATATAATCTTATATAAAAATATAAGATTATTGACTTTGTTTAATAAAACTGTTTATAGTGTTAATTTATTAAATAAATTATTAAATAATCATGCAATCAATTTATTTACATCTAGCTATTTAAACGTTATATTCGGAAAAAAGGTGTAACATATGTTTCTTATTTCTTATTATTTCCTGATTAGTTTTCTTTTCTATTCTAGCAAAGGACCTTACAGAAAAATGCGAAAAAAGCTTCGCTCTTACGGAATGTTTCCTAAAAGCTGAAGAGAAATTATATCCTTCTCCTTCTCCTTCTTCTGGAAATTAGGAAGAACATGACCATAAAGATAAATCTAAAAAATAGTAAATGCAATTAAGAATAGCTAATAAATAATTAATAAATGAAAATTAGAAGTGTATACAGTGTATAGCATTTCCAATAAAAAGATATATTCACACAATTTTCTTTTGTTTTGGTGCATTGATACAAAAACTAAATTTTGGTTTAAACTTTAAATGATAGTATATTATTGACTATCTTTATTAAAGAATTAGAATTATCAATCTTTTTAAACTTATAATATTGTATAAATAAATCGACAATTGTGTTATAAATAAATTTTTATAGATTGCATTCTTTTCATTTACGTAGTCTTTTGTATTAAAATATACTTGCGTAGCTATAATAATTACACACATATACATACATATCAATTTGCTATACATAATTTGTATCTTATACGTAAAATTATTGATTAATTAAAAATTATGGATTGATTTTCTTGCACATCGTTTTACACATAATAAAATATGTCAATGATTCTAAGCTCATAATTGATTTTATAAAAATAGCTCTTGTACATAATTCTTATTTATTGTAAATAAAATCATATAATCCGCATTGTGTACTTTTAATTATTAAGTTTTATTGTTAATGTATAAACAAAAAACATTTGTGCGTGATTTCCACAATTTTTCTTTTTTTTTTAATAAAAATCATACTTTTGAACTATATAACTAAACCAAATCCGACAAAGCCCATAAGACAAATTGCACAAAATGATTGATAATCAATTATATTAAGTTGAATAATGTGGATTTTGAGAAATTTATCTCTCCTATATTACGGTGTTAATTGCTATTCTGACGTCCGTTGTTTGCGAGAGAGCCGTTGGTTTTACTAATCTCCTTTTCATTGAAATTACGAATATTGTTTCGTTATCTTTAATTAATGGTGCCATTGGAATTATGGTACAGTTTGCATTACAACATTAGTTTTTTCTTTCCAATTAAAAGTCTACGCTTGCTTTTGAACTAATAACTGTATAGGTCGTTATCATAATTGTATTTAACTACTGCTTTGTTGTAATGAATAATTTATCTGATTATTCTTTGTGCTTAATCTTCATTATCCTATAATATAATAAAAGTACATTATGTTATTTGTATATTTGTGATCTCGTAGCAGAGTCTTAATAAAATAAATTTTTGTATTTAATATATATGCTACCATATCATTAGCACAAATGCTCAGCTTCTACTTGATTCTATACACACTGTTCTTTATTAATGTACATAAATTATAATTAATAGAAAAATGAAAATTAAATACAATCCTCCAAATTTTTTCACAATATAAGTTAAGTCCGAAATTTTCATACACGAAAATTTCTAATGCATTCTTGTGTTAATTAATCCAGTTGAATTACTTCTGTTTTTGAAAATTTATCCCTTATGGGGATAATTATTTATAGACTTTTTTAAACATTTGCGATATATCAATCCTTAGAAATCCGGAAATTCTCTAGAACATACAGCAGAGATAAACACTTACGTCTAATTAACTGACGTAATATAAACATTAAAAAATAATTATAATGTAATCAGCATATAAACATACTCATACATGTGAGAAAATTACATGTATAAGTTATATCTTAACAACTTATATTATATTGCAACAATGTGTGTTTGTATGAGTGATTTATCATTATCTTTTATACATGTACTTCATGTTTATGTGATCTATGATCTCGCAACTTTAATCTATGCATTTTACATATTAGAGATAGTATAAATATGATGCTGTTAAGTTCCAGTTAGTTATTGTACAAGTACGTTCAAACATAGCGGTATAATTTTATTCATTCATTTAAGATGGAGAAGCTTATATTCTATATTTGCACTTTTGCGCTAATTGTGAGTATCTTTGTGACGTAAAAATTAAATATTAATGAAAGAACAAAGATTTTTTTAGAAATACAATAAAAATTTCTTTACAAATTAATTACAAATAAGTTATAAATATTAGTTATATTATTGTGTGTGTGGTGTTGTACATATATATAATTAATATGTGATAATATCTAAATTTGTTTATGTATTATGCATAAAAAGGAAACTTATAATTAACATAATAAACATTAAAATAAGAAGCAAAATTACATATATACATATATTTTTTTTTAGTCTTTTACTGTTGGCACAAAATTGGGATCCTCCACCGAACATTACAATACTTGCTTAACAGAAAATAATGTCTCTGATGGTAAGTCTACACATGTACATAGATTTTTATTCGATTTGCATGTCTTTTTAATTACTCCAGAACCAGGGATTTTATGTTTAATTTTGAGTCAGTTACTTTTCAACAAAAGTGTCTTATTTCCATAAAAAAGGATTTATTTAAAACTACTAATGAAGACTACTATTGATGACTACCAATATCAAAATTGAATAAGTTTTTGTATTTCAAAATTTTAAGTATAAATGTACAACCATTTTAATTATTTTCCAAAAAGTATTAGAATTTTGAAACATATAATCCCAAAACCGATCATCTCTGAAATAATTAAAATCATGTAAAAGAAAATATATGATACAATATTTTAGATAGAATCCGACTGAAAGAATCTTTCTTAATTTCGGCTGAAACCGAAATTTTCATGGAAGTTTTAAAATACTTACGTATATGCGTGCACAATATTCTTATTTTGAAATTTATTTTCTAGATGACATGCTTACCTTACAAGATGTGATACATGACCGACACAAAGAATCGGAAAATCAAGAAAAAATAAAAAAGAATGGTTGCGTCCTGCAATGTATATTAGAAAAATTTGGAATAGTAAGTAATATTTTTTGTTATCTTTGTAAAAAAATGTTCGAGCTATGAACTAATAAGATAATAAAACATTATTTGGGACACAAGAATATAATCTATATATATAAAATAGAATCTATATATATAAAATAGATCTGTATGTATGTATGTATGTTCTTTATACACTCTTAAACTATTCGACCGAATTTTTACCAAAAGTATATAAAATAGGGGTAGAATTTTCCGGGGAGTGTTATAGAGTGCATAGTTTTTCGTTACCGATCTTTTTGGGAACCGGTATCCGAAATTTTTCCAATTTTTCGGGAAATAATTGACCGAATTTTAAAGAATTGTATATGAATCAGGGGTAGAATTTCCCGGAAAGTGCCATAAAGTGTATAATTTTTCGTTATCGATCTTTTGGGAAGGTATCAGAAACATTTCCAATTTTTTGGGAAATAATTGATCGAATCTTAAAGAATTGCATATAAAACAGGGGTAGAATTTCCAGGGGAGTGCTATAAACTGTATAGTTTTTTGTTACCGATCTTTTTTGGAAACCGGTATCAGAAATTTTTCCAATTTTTCTGGAAATAATTGACCGAGTAAAAAAAAATTGGTTACGACATGTTTAATCTATGAACACTCCTTATGTTTGTCCACAATAAAGATATTGAAACATAAATGAAGTCGTTTTAAGAAAAACGACTCCCGGGCGAAACTCGGGTAACCAGCTAGTTTTTTTATAATTGTTATTATACAATAATATTATATTATATTTTTATTAATAATTTATGTGTTTTTCTTGTGAATGTCAGATGGAAGGATCGGAATATGACGTAGAAAAAATGCGTAGCGAGACAATCAAAGGAGATATTGATGAATCAACAAAATTAAAATTGCTTGAAGGTCTGAATAACTGCATAAATGAAAGTAAGTTATAGAATCACATTATATACGAGTTCTCCAATTATTAATAAACATAAGATTATTGATTTTGTTTATTAAAACTGTTTAGTGTGTTAATTTCTTCAATAAATTATTAAATAAGTCATCTTAATGCTATCAATTTATCTAAATCCAACAATTTAAACATTATAATAAAAAAAGGTGTAACATAAGTGCTTTACTTTTCTTATTATTTTTTAATTAATTTTCTTTTCTATTCTAGCAAAGGATCTTACAGAAAAATGCGAAAAAAGCTTTGATCTTGTAGTATGTGGCCTAAAATCTAAAGAGAAAGTTTATGCTTCTCGTTCTGAAAACCAGGAAGAACATGAACATAAATCCGAAAAATAATATCTAAATGTAATTAAAACAGTTGATATACAATTCCTTTTCTGAAAAAGATATTATGTAAGAGATTAGTCCATAAGACAAAGCCCATAAGACAAATTGCACAAAATGATTGATAATAATCAATTATATTAAGTTGAATAATGTGGATTTTGAGAAATTTATCTCTCCTATATTACGGTGTTAATTGCTATTCTGACGTCCGTTGTTTGCGAGAAAGCCGTTGGTTTCACTAATTTCCTTTTCATTGAAATTACGAATATTGTTTCGTTATCTTTAATTAATGGTGCCATTGAAATTATGGTACAGTTTGCATTACAGCATTAGTTTTTTCTTTCCAATTAGAACTGTACGCTTGCTTTTGAACTAATAACTGAATAGGTTGTTATCATAATTGTATTTAACTACTGCTTTGTTGTAATAAATCATTTATCTGATTATTCTTTGTGCTTAATCTTCATCATCCTATAATATAATAAAAGTACATTATGTTGTTTGTGATCTCGTAGCATAGTCTTAATAAAATAAATTTTTGTATTTAATATATATATGCTACCATATCATTAGCTTCTATTTAATTCTACACACTGTTCTTTATTGATGTACATAAATTATAATTAATAAGAAAATGAAAATTAAATACAACCCTCTTAATTTTTTCACAATATAATTAGTTAAGTCCGAAATTCATACACGAACATTTCTAATGCATTCTTGTGTTAATTAATCCAGTCGAATTACTTCTGTTTTTGAAAATTTATCCCTTAGAGGGATAATTATTTATAGACTTTTTTAAACATTTGCGATATATCAATCCTTAGAAATCCGGAAATTTTCTAGAACATACAGCAGAGATAAACACTTACGTCTAATTAACTGACGTAATATAAACATTAAAAAATAATTATAACGTAATCAGCATATAAACATACTTATACATGTGAGAAAATTGCATGTGTAAGTTATATCTTAACAACTTATATTAGCAACAATGTGAGTTTGTATGAGTGATTTATCATTATCTTTTATATATGTGCTTCATGTTTATGTGATCTATGATTTCGCAACTTTAATCTATGCATTTTAAATATTAGAGATAGTATAAATATGATGCTGTTAAGCTCCAGTTCGTTATTGTACAAGTACGTTTAAACATAGCGGTATAATTTTATTCATTCATTTAAGATGGAGAAGCCTATATTCTATATTTGCACTTTTGCGCTAATTGTGAGTATCTTTGTGACGTAAATATTAAATATTAATGAAAGAACAAAGATTTTTTAGAAATACAATAAAAATTTCTTTACAAATTAATTACAAATAAGTTATAAATATTAAGTTATATCATTGTGTGTTGCTGTACATATATATAATTAATATGTGATAATATCTAAATGTGTTTATGTATTACGTATAAAAAGGAAACTTATAATTAACATAATAAACACTAAAATAAGAAGCAAATTACATATATACATATATATATTTTTTAGTCTTTTACTGTTGGCGCAAAATTGGGATCCTCCACCGAACATTACAATATTTGCTTAACTGAAAATAATGTCTCTGATGGTAAGTCTACATATATACATAGATTTTTATTCGATTTGCATGTCTTTTTAATTACTCCAGAACCAGGGATTTTATGTTTAATTTTGAATCAGTTACTTTTCAACAAAAGTGTCTTATTTCCATAAAAAAGGATTTATTTAAAACTACTAATGAAGACTACTATTGATGACTACCAATATCAAAATTGAATAAGTTTTTGTATTTCAAAATTTTAAGTATAAATGTACAACCATTTTAATTATTTTCCAAAAAATATTAGAATTTTGAAACACATAATCGCAAAACTGATTACCTCTGAAATAATTAAAATCATGTAAAAGAAAATATATGATATAATATTTTAGATAGAATCCGACTGAAACAATCTCTTTTATTGTAATTTCGGCTGAAACCGAAAACTGAAATTTTCATGGGAGTTTTAGAATACCTACGTATATACGCGCACATATACAATATTCCTATTTTGAAATTCATTTTCTAGATGACATGTTTACCATAAAAGGTGTAATATTTGACATATACAATATCTTTCTTAACGAATCCGAAAAACAAGAGAATATTAAAAAGAATGGTTGCGTCCTGCAATGTATATTAGAAAAATTTGGAATTGTAAGTAATATTTTTTGTTATCTTTGTAAAAGAATGTTCGAGCTATGAACTAATAAGATAATAAAACATTATTTGGGACACAAGAATGTAATCTTATATAATTGTTATTATACAATGATATATTATAATGTTATTAATATTTTATATGTTTTTCTTGTAAATGTCAGATGGAAGGATCGGAATATGACGTAGAGAAAATGCGTAGCGAGACAATCCCTGAAAATATTGATGAATCAACAAAATTAAATATGCTTAAAGGTCTGAATAACTGCATAAATGAAAGTAAGTTATAGAATCACATTATATACGAGTTCTCCAATTATTAATAAACATAAGATTATTGATTTTGTTTATTAAAACTGTTTAGTGTTAATTTCTTCAATAAATTATTAAATAAGTCATCTTAATGCTATCAATTTATCTAAATCTAACAATTTAAACATTATAATCAGAAAAAAGGTGTAACATAAGTACTTTACTCTTCTTATTATTTTTTAATTAATTTTTTTTCTATTCTAGCAAAGGATCTTACAGAAAAATGTGAAAAAAGCTTCAATCTTGTAGCATGTGGCCTAAAATCTAAATTTCTTGTATATTTTGATCTTATATTTCAAGGAGTTAATATAACCCAGATAGCAGATACACGTTTTATAAGCGTTTTATAAGCGTTTTTCCGAAACGTTTTATAAAAAATTTCTAGAAACGTTTCTCATGAGTAAAAATGTCCATTCGAAAAACGTTTAATGAAACGTTTCTTTTCCGATAAAATAACGTTTAAAAAACTATTATAGAAACGTTTTGTTTTAATGATAAAGATATTTTAGATAAAGACATTTAAAATTCCTACTTTTTACGTCTTTTGAACGTGTTTATGCCATCTTTGAGACATACGTGAGAATGTTCTATAAGCTTTATGCATATACCATCTATGACGTCTATTCTTTTTCGAAGAAATTCCTGAACTGGTGCATATTCGTGCAATAAGTTAAAGTGAAACAAAATATACTTGTCTCACTCTAACTTAAAATATAAAATATAAACAAAATAATACAAAATATACTTGTCTCACTCTAACTTAAATTGCATTACTGATGTGCACCAGTTCAGGAAGTTCTTCAAAACGGAACACACGTATAAATGTTCTTTCAATGGCCACGTTCAGCAGAACGTTTATTTTGCAACCGTTGGAAGTTTTCTAAGCTCAGATTTGTCCGATGACAAATAGATTAAGACCGGTAGGACAAAATTAATTTAAGTAAATAAGTGGATATATATGCATGGATAAAATGATTTATTTTATTCAATAATAATTAGTACAACATAAATTTAAATGTATAAATTTAAATGTACGAAAACTGTCCAAGCAAATCTTGAAGTGTACCCCAATGCAGAGAAGGAAAACAGGAAGGCCCAAAGCAACGTGGTTGGGCGGAATACAGAAGGCCATGTCAGAACGCAATCTACAACCAGGAGATTGAAAAGACAGGAAAGGCTGGAAACTGGGAACCGAAAGGTGAAAAACGCTATGAAAACCGGATATATATATATATATATATATATATATATATATATTTAAATGTATCAAAAAAGGCTATTGAAGCTATTATTTATATAGATAAAGCAAATTATAATTTTGAAATAAAAAATTTAACAAATAGGTATTTTTGTTAACTGCAGAAACGTAAAAAATACGTTTCTTAAATCATGGTTTCAAAAACATTTTTGTTCAAACGTTTCTTAATGGTTCTTTACGGTTATGAAACTATGAATACGTTCAAAAAACGTATATGAAACTAATATGTGCTACCTGGGAACATATAATAGTGTCATGTAATAGTAATAATATAATATTAAAGTTAAATAATACGTGCGTAGCACGTTTATAATGTCTAATAATCTATGAAAATCAGCTATGTATAGCTTTATTTCCAATAAAGATATATATTTATACTATTTTCTTTCGTTTTGGTGTATTGATACGAAAACTAAATTTTGGTTTAAATGATATATCTACTTATTCTCTCTATTAAAGAATCAGATGTATCGAGCTCTTTAAACTTATAATATTGTATAAATAAATAGACGATTGTGTAAGTAAATTTTTATAGATTGCATTTCTTTTTATTTACGTAGCCTTTCGTAAATCGTAAGAAGCAGAAACAGAATAACCTGAATAAATACAAATAAATGCAAAAATTAAATATTATTCGTACAATTATCTCTATCAATGCACATTTATAATACATATAAAATATAATGAAGTTTATAATACACACAGAATATAATAAAAATGCTTCTCACTGTTTTTTTCGATTATCGCGGTATTATTGGATTTTACGAATTCTTGCCATAAGCTAGGAGAGATCGGGGAAATTGGCATTAGTTAAGAAAAAAATATAATAAATATATTATAATCACCGAATTTTTTAATTTGAGCTTTTAGTAATTAAATTTGAAAAACATTAAGCTTTAATTTGGTATAACATAAGTATTTAAATTCTAATAAAATCAACAAAAAAATAATTATTTTTAAAATTAAAAAATAAACTCCCATCATCTCTGGCATCGGACAATGAGAACCATCTTATAAGTAATCAGATCCATTGCCTACGCAGAACATTTAAGTGAGTAACTAAGCATTTATTTATAAAAACAGTAATTAAATAGATAAAAACTATATTTTTTTATACAAAATGTTTCTTAAAATCTGAAGAGAAATTGTGTAGATTGTATTCCTCTTTTTATTTACGCACGTAGCCGTTCGCATGCGAATGTACTTGCATAGCTGTAATAATTATATATAAATATCAATTTACTATATGAATAATTTGTATTTTATAAATAAAATAATTGATTAATTAAAAAGTATTAATTAATTTTTCTGCACATTGTTTTACATATAATAAAAGTATGTCAATGATTAAAATTATTGACATACTTTATCATGTGAAACAAACTCATACTTGATTTTATGGAAATAGCTCTTGTACACGTCAATGTCCGTTAATGATATTTCGATTATAATAAACGTAAATTAATTACAGTTACTTCAACAGCAGGAACAAGTTTGAAATTATAAAGAAAATTTTGCGTCCTATATTTTTTTCTTTTTGTTAATCGTTACGGTTAATATCTGATTCGTGCCAAATATGTTCGTCAAACATTTCCGACATTGCCAAAAAATAGTGTCCGAGTTTAAGTAAAATATGTAAAAACAAATCATTAATTTATGTAACATGATAAATATGTATAATATAAATATTAAAAATATAAATAATAAGATATAATCAGAGCACAAATATTGCATATGCAGACACATAATTATGAAGAGATATGTAAAAAAATTCCATATATGTGTTTTTATACATCCGAACAACTCGTATCTGTAACAGTAAGTTTATAATAAATATTAGTAACTTATCATTATATAATCTCACATCTGCATGACATTTTTACACCATTCTTGACCTCACAACTCTAATCTACGTACATAGTTACTGTTGATAGAAACATATTTAGATATACATTTATTTGCTTTTGTAAAGTTCTCTAATGCATTTACAAAAAGGTAATAAAATTATATAGAAATTTATATTTAAAAAATAAAGACATTCATGTTCTATGTTTGCACTCTCGCTCTTGTTGTATTTTTAAAAAACTTAAACGCGTATAGATATTAAGTTTAATTTTGATGATATAATTTTGTGTTTTTATTTTAGAGTAGATATGAACTGTATGAGTAATTAAACATGTTTTGCATAGACAGCCTTTCTTATCATTTACGTAATCGTTTTTATCGTGTTGCTTGTGTAGTAAAACATTTCCATCATTACAAATGCACAGCTTGCATAATAATGAAATTTTTTTTAAACTTAATTATACACTTTATCTTGTAAACATCGCATCCTTAATTTGAACATTTTTTAAAATAAAATATTGTAATGTATAAATATAAATTTTTGGTAATATGATATATTCTATACATATAACAAACTACAGGTATTTTTTATTTAGTAAAGAATAACAAATAATATCTATAATAGAGTAGTAAAAAAAGCTTTATGTATTACATAAAAGCTTTATATATTTTGGTATTAACACATCATAAAGCATACATAACATATTTTAATAAATAATAAATGTAAAATTTGTTGATTTCGGGTTGTTTATATATTTATAGTCCTCCAATTTATAGCAAAATTGTTTATTGATTAAAATCAGTAATATATATTAAGTAGTGGCATTTAAGAATTTATATATATCCAGTAAATCAGATCTGGTAAAGCGTCTATTTATTTAAATCACGATTTAGTTTCCAAAACAACACATAAATATTTTAAATAAATACTTGGAATCTACAAAATTTGAATCTATAAATTTGTATAAATATTTCTTTGAATAAATTTACTATTTTTAAAAACGTTTTGGTTCAACAA
This sequence comes from Temnothorax longispinosus, assembly GCF_030848805.1. NCBI lineage: Eukaryota > Metazoa > Arthropoda > Insecta > Hymenoptera > Formicidae > Temnothorax > Temnothorax longispinosus. The sequence goes on along the minus strand of NC_092359.1, from coordinate 21,164,889 downwards.
AATTATTTTATTGAGTTAACAAAATTAATCATTAACTTAAAAAAAATGATTTTGTATGATACCATTTTCAGAATTCAATTATTTCATTTTGTTCAAATAATAGACGTGTACTTAATTCAATAAAATAAATAATTGAATCAATAAATTAAAAAATCAACAAAATTGTTTTGTTGATTCTACAATATTTTTCCCTCAGTGTATGATCTGGTATGATCTATGATCTTGTTTCTTTAACCTATGTATTTTATATTTTAGCATGAGAGTATATATACGGTGCAGTTGCGGTTGCTATGAATAATTGTGTTTAGTACAGTGGAGATATAATTCGTACAAAATGAAAAGTCTTGTGCTTTGCGCCTGTGTTTTAATAATTGCTGTAAGTACTATTTTATTAACCTACTTAAATAATTTTAATGAGTTAAAAAAGATTATTTAAAATAATACACATTAAAAAAAGTATAAATTAAATAAAATTAAAATCTTTTTTATAAGTTTCAGTCATCAAGCTCATCAGAACTAAAAAACCGGCTTAAAAGTGCAGTTAGATCACGCATAGAAAATGATGTTGAAACTTGCTTGACTGAAAATGATATGACTATAGGTAAGTTATAATTACACACATTATTGCCAACTTTATATTTCCATTTCTTCTTTTGATCAGTTTTAAATTAATTCTGTTTTAACTGATTTGATTGGGCATTCGTCTTACTTACAATTTTTTAATTTTTTAATTGAGTTAACATTTTTGTAAAAACGTTTTCCTGTACGTTGATCTATTTTATTTTATTTTATAGATGGTCTCTACGATGAAAAAGAGATAATGAATAACTTACATGCGATACCTGAAAATGCAGAGAGAACAAGAAAAAATGGCTGCGTGATTGCGTGTATCTTAAAGAAACAGAATTTAGTAAGTGTTTACAAATATGTTACATATTTTATACATAATGTCCAATAATGCAATAATAACCTGTCACAATAAATAATAAAACTTTTAATTATTAAAGATTTAGTAATTTAATAATGTAATAACTATTAATAAAACGTTATATGTACTTAACAACCAATTAATACACAAAGTGATATTATTATTATATGTTCTTAATAAAAATATATTATGCTGTTTAATTCATACATTTTAAATTGTATAACTTTTTTAAAGGAACGAAATAATTATATGTTATATTCTACTATTTCCTACTATTTATAATTTCTCTTTAATAATATTAGATGGAAGGAACAAACATTAATGAAGCTCAAGTTCGTGCAAAAATAAATGAAATGGGAAATTCCTGGGACGGTCCTGAACTAGCCATGGCACACAAAGTTGCGCGTAAATGCATAAAAAAAGGTAAACTATATCATATTATATTATAATTATTACAAATATATAAGTACTACGACACTACAGTTACTAAAAAATAAAATATTACAAAAACATGTATTATGTGCACTTTTTCCATGTGCAGTGTGCAAGTTTTGGAACAATACATTTGCTATTAGAATATAATAGTCTCACAGAATATGTTATACATATATTTCAATATTATTTAATTATATTTTTAAAATTTTTATGAATATAGTGAAAAATATTACTCAAGAATGTGAGAAAGGTTGGTCTCTGAACGTGTGCATCGCAGAAGCTATACATAAAATAGGGCAACATGATGAACATGACTTAGACCCAGATACAGAAGATGAAGCAGTAACAGAACAAGCTAAATAAATACAAATAAATGCAAAAATTGAATATTACTTGTATAATTATTAATACACATTTATAATACGCACACAATATAATTTACCTTAAATAAATAGATATATATAATTATATATATCCGGTAAATCAGATTGTATATACATGTATGTATGTGTTGTGTGTACATACATGTGTGTGTTTGATAAAATAATTGATAAGATACATTAATAGTTTAAAATTAGATATATTAATAACAAATTAAAAATGGACATCACATCAGCTTTTTATTTTCCAGCAAAACTATTACGTACAATATCTACACAGTCTCTTCAACGATTGATAAGGTTACAATGTATGAAATTTATGCAGCAGTGTCTACTATCTCAATTAACTAATATCTATTTGAATAATAGTATCTATTATATATAAGTTTGTTCTAGATCTATTATATATAAATTATTCTAGATTATAATAATTTTTTAGTTAATATTCTTAAAACATATAATTGGATATCTTCTAAAATATATTTATAAATTTCTATTCTACATTCACATTTATATAAATCCGCATGACTAAGTATGTATTACGTTTTGCTATTATTTTACGCTGTCTATAAATAATCATAAATAAATTATTATATTAGAATAATATCACATATTAACGATACTAAAGTGTTAGTATGAAGCATTCGATGCATGTAGCAAGTTTTCTTCGAAGACATAAAATATAAGAGATAAAGTACGTGCGTAAAGTTTCATGTTCACATTATTCGTATAATATTCAAGGAGATATAGAAAAAGAGTGTACGTACATCAACACGATTAAGCATAGATATTTTTAATCTTTTATTTCTCGTATACAAATATCACGAATGAATGCAATAATGAAATTTCGATATTGATCACAGATTAAAAGTCAGTCATACATTATTTTTCCTACGACTAACTACTAATTATAATACTATTCGTAAACTGTTCATAAATTTTCTATTTCTATTTTTTAATTGTCATATATATATGCTTATCAGAAAAGTTCGCTACATGCTTCGAGTTCATTTCTTCAGTCACGTTTATTTACACATTTTTATATAAACGTAAATACTCAACCTGAATGTAATGTTAAATTATTTTTAATATTGCTTTGACAAACTGCATTATACTCACGTAAAAAACGCATAAAAATATATATTATTGCAATATATTTATTTTACGATAAAATTTATTGGAAAAGTTGCAAAAGCTTGTAAAATTTTGCTCAATTTAATTGAGCATAATTCCAGAACTGATAAGCATTTAACACAAAACCATAATGTCCAATTGTATTGCACGTTATATACAAAGAGAATGATATGACTATTTATGTGAATCTCGAATTTGCGCGTATCCGAAAGTAGATATTGTGCGTATATGCATAGTGAAATATTTATATCTTATAAAACCGCATAAGAACTATTGATTGGTTATAAGCTCGTACTAAGAACATACGTGTCATTCTTCATTAATAGACTGCAATTGCGAATAAACTCGAGTCAACCGCAGTCATTCTAATACCGGACGTCACATAATTGGATAAGTTCGTAACTGTACGGAGAACTTCACGTTCTCGACGTATCTTTCTTCCAGTTAACCGAAGCAGGTAATTTCCGATTCGTGCCATCCAAGTTTGGTCTACTCTTCGAACATTTCCTACATGTTAGTCGCCAGAAAGCGAGTCTGAAGTCTGCTGAATAGAATGCGTAAATGAACGGGTTGATGGCCGAATTAATCCATCCTAAACACATAAAATCACTTTTAATCAGTTTCGTAAAAAGTATTCAATAATAATATATATCATGCAACTGTAATTTTGAAAGACATTATAATGACATAAATTGAAAACTATAAATATTGATACAAGATAAATAAATTTGTCACATTTTTTAATTTAATTTATTAATATTTATTCTCTATTGTATGTACAACAATAGAAAATAAACTTCTGCATTTAATCCAACTTCAACTTATCTAAATATATTTTAAATATTCGTTACAGTTTGCATAAATGCATCAATCAATAAAAAAAGGCAAGCATATTTGAAAACATTATGTAATTGGAAACATCATATGTAAAAGAGACTACCTAGCCATGTCAAGGCTGGCATGAGAACATCCGGCGGTTGCACGGGAACGAAGGGTGTTACCAGATACAGAATGAAAAATGGCAGCCAGCATGCGACGAAACCACCTACAACCACCGCCAGGGTGCCCGCAGTTTTCGTCTCCCTGGCGACTCTGTTGATGCAGCTTTGCTGATTACCCCGAATTGTGCCCAACTTTTTGCACATATTCGTTAGTTCGGTATCCTCGGAGGGCCTGTCGCACGTCATACCGCTCTCAGCATAATCTGTACGTTGCGCCTTGATACTCCTGCCACGCTCAATCTGCAGAAAAATAGTTTCATATATTTCGTACATTGATATCGCGATACATTGGCAATTACATATTTGTTAAATCAATTTAAGCCCTTTTTTTTGCCAATTTAAGTTTTGTCAAGCTTAAACAGTTCGAAAGTTAATAACGTCGCCAAGGAAGTTACCTAATTAAATTATAGAGCTTTATAACTTTTCAGAATTTTCAATATCCCCAATGTAAGAAAAGCGTGTTAATGATGAGATTTTCTTTTACAAACAGCAACGTTTGTTTCTCCTGGCTCTTTCAAAGCGTTTCTTATTCTGTCACCGTAATAAATTGCTCAATGTCTCCTTGTATTGTTCTTGTTTGTAACCGAAAGAATCAATTTCTAAACTATTTTCATTCAGTTTCTTTGTATAAAACAGTGTTACTTTTATAGGCCAATAAAAAACGTGCTACTTAAAAAAATCATATTCATTGTAAATAAAATTATATAATCCGCATGGCGTACTTTTAATTATTGAGTTTTATTACTGATGGATAACAAAAAGAAAATTCTTTGAGTGATTTCCGCTATTTTTTTATTAAAATCATTTTCACGGCTACGTAGCTAAACCAAATCCGACAAAGCTCACAAGATATATTGCGCAAAATGATTGATAATATAAAGTAAATGATCGATTATATAAAGTCGGATAATGTGGATTATGATGAGAAATCCATGTCTCCCATCATGGTGCTAATACCTATGCTATTCTACGTCCGTCGTTTACGAGAGAGCCGTTGATTTCACTAATCTCCTTTCCATTGAAACTACGAGAACGGTTTCGTTATCTTTAATCGATGGTGCCATTGGAATTACGGTAGAGTATGCATTACAGCATTAGTTTGTTTCTGTCCAATTAGAAGTGCGCGCTTGCTTTAAATTCAAAATAGGTCGTAATCATATATTTTTGTTAACTGCTGCTTTGTTGTTATGAACATATTCCCTGATTATTCTTTGTGCTTGTGCTTTTTCATCATGTCCCTGTACGCATTGGAATTTGGAATGTCAGTTTTAATTATAGAAATGGACATTATATTCTGTCTGTGAAATTAATTTCGTGGGGAAACATTTCGTCCAACGAAACTCTATCTAAAAATGTCTATTTCGAAGAAAGTTTTTTGAAGAAATGAAGAGATGGTTTCCGATTCTTTATTATAAATCTGCAGACTTCAGTGTTACGCACATTTTTACAAATTTTGATAATTATCTATTATTAATGAGATGTAATCGCAAATTAGAGTATTGATCGAGTAGACTTTCAACAACGAGTCATTAATAATCGAGTCATTAATCTCGTCAGAACTATAGTTCACAATATCATCTATACCGGAATAAACAAAGCATAAAATAGAAGATTAATGTATAGGCAGTTGTAAGCAGTAGAAAAAAGTGACATGTAATCGTAATAAATCATATTAAAGTTTTACTTCTATGATACAGCTTAAAGCTTATTTAAATAAATAAAATTATAAAGCATACAAACAACAACACAAGATAAATGTAATTTAAAACGCGCGAACTTTCGTATAATATTAATGTTTAGAATTTTTTAAATAAACTTTTTTATGTAAAAAAATCTTGTTTATTTATAACAAACACGATACAGTTGTATTATTAGATTTTATCAAATTACGTAGCAAGGTAAATATCTAATAAAAGCGAATTGTGTAACAAGGAAGACAACTGCACCGGTCGCAGCGGAGATAAACGTGTCGTGTGTCTGGGGAAAACTAAATCAAATAATTCTCACCGTGATTTTACGACGTGATCGGACGTTCTCCCCCTCGTTGGTCTTCTCCAGATTTCTGTGCCTGCTCGCTATGACGCACGAAATTCTGCCGTACACGTACAGCATTACCAGCATAGGCAGAAAGAAGCTGCCCATCGCCGAGAATATTACATAAGAAGAATCCATATTGTAGGAGCACTTTTTGATATCGCGGTTCGTCGCACGCGGGAAACAGCCCAGTAAAGGTGGGCTCGTTATAGCGCCGGCCATCACCCATACCGCGACGATCATCAACCCAGCCAGTCGTTTGCTTCTGCGTCGACGGCTGTATATCAGCGGCTGAGTTACGGCCAGATACCTTGAACAAGGAATACCGACAACGACGCGATAAATTCTGCACGATTTTACCTCTGTACGTGCTGAATCGCCGCAATACGTAGGATGCCGAATGCTTCCGTGTGGAATGGGCGGGATATCGGAAAAATAGATAAACAATGACAATAGCATGCTGAACGAATTGTATCAGGATTTTCGGAGTACCCTTATCTCGAAAGTTAACTACATTGAATAAGAAGGTGTACGCGTTACCAAAATTTCTGAAATGCAAGGAATCGTAACTTTAACCTATTTACGAAACAAGTTCGCGCGTCTGTGCATAATCAATGTGATAAGTTAGAAGATTTTCACTGCAGTGTAAAGAAAAAATTTAACTGAAATAAAAATTGGACTTGTATATGTATTACAGACTACAGTAAAAACCAAGAACTACCATTGTTAGGCAGTTTCTTTGCTTTCAGAATTCTATTAAATTATAAACCTTTATTTTGTGCAACTGCTTTCTTACGAAGTTAAAATAAACAAGAAAGAACTGCTTTTATATTAAATAATAATTGATTTATGTTGATTTATTTAATCATAATAAAATCAACACAATAGAATTTACAATTAGAATTTCATTTTTTCCGATTCCACTACAATTGGTAAACTACAATAGAATTTTACTGAAATGAACTTTCTAATTGAAAAATTCACCCGCTTTTGCTGCTATTTTTCACCAAAAATCTGTAAAACCCGGATGTTGAAAAGTTTACGTCGCGCGAAATCTCTTTTTTAATAATGGAATAATCTATCATTTTACGAAAGATTAAACGGACGGCGGGACGACTTCCCGCTAATTTCGTTATCTATACGTGACGAGCTTTGGAAATGCGTGATCGGATTTACCTGTCTATAGAAATGGCGCATAACGAGAGAATGCTAGCTGTGCAAAGTAGAATGTCGAGGGAGACCCAGAAATCGCACAGCATTTCGCCCAACTCCCAAGTTCCTCCTGTAAGCTTCAATGAACATCCCATTTGATAAGACGCATGAAAATGCAGTTTATACGAGGTAGGAAGGAACATCTCTCTTTGCATAACGATGTTGACTAGAACTCATGGCTTACGATATCTACTACACGAGTCCGTCTGCAAGACTATTAAATGCCGGCACTAATTAAATGCCGCTTTAAATATCGTCCCGTAATTTATTTTTCCCGGCATGAAAAACGCATGATAATTAAATAAGATTCTACTGATTCTATAATGTGCTTACGCGAAAGCTCGTAACTTAGTACCAAGGATGAATTGAACATTTCGCGCTCGTTTATTGCATTTTATCCCCTTGACGAACATATGCATACCTGTAACAGCACAGCTGGTGGCATCACCGCTAGACCGACTAGTAAATCCGCAGCAGCCAAGCTAGACACGAAACAATTAGTCACGGACCGTAATCTCCTTGTAGTAATTACAGCCGCAATCACTAGGGTATTGCCGACCTGTAATAATAATGCGAGGAAGGAGTCACAATCGTGGAAAATATATACGAACGTACGAACTTAGACGGGCACATTAAAATTACTCTTACATCTAAATGTTATGTATTATGAGAAAGTACTTTTTTAAATATGTGAGACTGCTGTTTTTTATATTTAAAAATGCAATACTAATACCACTTAAGGCATCGTGCTTTTGTAAGATATTTATGCGCTCAGAGCGCCGTTAAAGCGGATAGTCTGATGTAAAAAAATGCTGGAAGTTGCAGTTACCGGATGCTACAATTGCTTACTATAGTAACAATAATCAGCATCGTGAACAATCCTGCTAGAATAAGATCGGTCCAATTAGGTAGATAATATTCCGTCTCTGTATCTCCTTCATCCGCCGATGCCGTATGGTTCCATTGGTAAATGTCTTCATGGTGATCAGCCGTTTGATTAGCCATGTCGCTTACCCTCGATCCATAAATGATAATTTCTGTTTCGCCGTCCGCGGTATGTTGTAAGACATGATGATTTCTAAGAGGAGTCCATATCCTAAATGATACACATTAGATAATTTGTGCAACCTTGCTATTTGATTAAGTTTACAATTTAATTTCGCATCTCTATCAATTATTCAACTTACTCTACCACATTTTTCTCTTACTTTAATTGCCATAGTAATAATAAATAATTAAGAATTTTACTTTTTATTTAATTTACATTGTCACAATGTATGAATAATAATTACAAATGCACATAATGTAGAATAGTTATATATTATAGATGTATATAAATCTTTATATATAAAGCCATTACGTACTCATACACAAGTGCCATAACTCCTAACTATACATCATTCATTACGACATGACAGATAAAATTCTAAAAAAAAAAAAAAGATTTTAAATACTTATTTATCTCAGTTGTAATTTTTTTTCACATATATATAAACAGCTCAATTACAAAGATACAAATGCCTAGATTTTTTTATTTAAATTGTCATGAAAAATGGAGAATATGCAAAACGTTTGCAGAACATATTAAATCGAGATGCGAATCCTGCGGACGATGAGGCGCATATAAATTGAATTTGAAATTGATTAAAAATATGACGAACATGTGCACGTGGAAATATGAATATAGATAAAAATGATTGGGGGTGGAACGTTTAAAACTTTCTATGGTTATGCGAATATGCGGGCGAAATTGTCCAACGCTTAACATTTCTGCAAAATATGGAAATGGAAAGAGAGGCAAACGCGAGAGTTTGCTAAAAATGGATGAGAAAAGCCAGACTATGGAAATAAGACAGTGCAGGAGAGATCGATCGTGCTATTAAAAAGAGAAATCGTATACCGAACTATATGAAAAGAGATGCGCATCGAACGAGACAAATCCTTCGAGTTGATATTTTATCACTGCCAAGTATATTAAGTATTTTATCGAAAGTATAATAAAGGATTTTATCGAACAAGCCTATATTTTCAGCAGATTATTTATTTTAATGGTATTAATATATAAATATATTTTACACACACACACACATTTTATATATTTTGTAAGATAAAATATTTTGACTTATTATTAAAGTCTATATAAATTATAGAGTAATATACAAACAATAAATTACCAGTATTAAATAGTTATTCTGCAATGTAAAGAACGAATTTACAGAATTATATATAATAAAACACATAATTAACATAAATATATTTCTGCATCAATTAAATATTTCAAAGATTTAAAGATAATATTCATTTGTAGAAATAAAAAGTAAGTAAATTATAATTTGGTTTATAATGAGACTGTTAACATAAAATAGAACTTAAACATATTGCGATTACAGTTAAAATATACATACAGTAATAAAAAATATTAAATATTTTATTTGTTACGATAATTTGATCATTTAATTCGCGGTTCCCCTAACTTGCATGGTGACTTTTTACAACCAACTGTACCAGTCCATTATCGGTTTCAGCAGCAAATGGATTTTCCTCCGGCTCGCCGAATTAAGTGAATTACGGCGTTGTTTCCGCTTTCACTGCGCGACTGAATAATGGCAACCTGAACTGAGAAGTAGTTTAAAGAGAGCGGAATTCCGAGCACGTACTTAATTCTAATAACTATCAGCAATGAACATAATGTCAGATTATAAGGTGTCGTCTAAATGAGCATTGACTGTAATTTCCCTTTATTAAGATTGTAACTCTTAACTGCACTTCTCAACTTCAAGCACAAGCTCCCACTTTCTTTATCTTTCTCTGGTATTTCGAATTATCAAACACTTTTTGAACGTTTTTTAAAAAAATCATAGAAAGCGTACAAAAAAAACTTTCTTATGCATCAATATAAAGCGGATTGTGAGACCGTATATTTTCTTCTTAGAGAATGTTAAATAACGATAATTTACAGTCTTTCTATTTTCATCATAAAAATTAAATAGCATTCAAAAAGATGTAATGTTAGAAAGAAACATGTTGAATTCATATCTTTTATTTGCATCTTTTTGTAATAATTTAATGATCTTTTTATGCCATTTTTACTTTGTTATATGCATATAAAAGAATTCTTAAATATAACAAAAATTTTTCGTATAAGAATGTCATTACTTGCGATAAATTTAAATCAGTTATCTCGAGCATGAAACAAAGTTTTAATTAATTTGGATTGATATGCAATTTTACGTTTTGCGTGCTTCTAATACCGCTACATTTATCCACGTATTCCACACACAGCATTTGACTCACACTGCAAGAAGCGCATTCCACGCAGAAAGATATTGGATTTTTTTTAATGGCTTCGTGAAAATCAGGGGTTACATTATCCCACGGGAAACTCGTATCTATAATGAGAAACTGTATGTGTGAGAATCAAACCATGTACGTATTAAGGAAACAGTTAAAAACAGTAGTGGGTCGATCGATAAACATTTGATAAAGATATTCCCACTTGGAACCACGGTAGACTCCCCCGATCAGCTATAAATAATCACCAGTAGCGCACCAGGAGACTGGTTTATAATGTATAAAAACTGGGCGGATACTACCGTGAGGTATGAATGTCGGATAAGACGAATGGACCAACGAGATCGCGCGCGATCGTTATCGACCCTGCAGGATAAAATAGAACGGATTGTGGCGAGAGAGTTGCTGGGTCCATCCTGTTATCTTGGGTAATAAAATATTTGGAAAACCGGAATTATGCATAGCGCAAAAAAGAACAAAGACAAAATGCATTGTCTTTATAAAAAAAGATAACAATTTTGAACAAAATTTATTTTTTAAATATTACTTTTTATTCTATATTACAATTCTAATATATTACACACATTAAAAATTTCTCTCTCAGATCTATTTGTAATATAGTTTTACTTTATTATCTTAATAAAATATTAAATATTATACAATAATAATTAATAGAACTATGTACGATAATGATACCGAGATTGTATCTAAAAAAAAATAAAAATTAGCATAAAAAACATTTAACGTGATGTAAATAAAGTAAAAATTAAATCTTTACTTTAATATATTTTACTATTCTCAATTATTATTAAAAAGATAATGCACAAATATTACAAACGTTTCTTTAAATTGTCATATCTTTTGTAGAATACCAGCTTTAATATTTCAACATGTTGCGATCAGACGCGTTTATCCTTTCAATAAAAGGGAATTGATTTCTGAGTATCACGAGTACATTTTATTTCTCTACTTTTTCCTTCCTAAAAAGATATATATATATATATATATATATATATATATACTACATATATATATAAATGGTTGAAAGCATTACTTTTTTAATCCTATTCATACACGTGCTCGTTCAAAAAAAAATATTCGATATTCATTCCTGCGATTAAAACTTACACCGTATTAATTGCGAATAGAATCATTTCAAACGGTTTTAATTAATCACAATTGCACAATCTGCACGCGAATCGTCCGAATCGGTTACTCTCAGGCTTCACTCTGGCAGCTTACACATAGATAACGTACAAAAATGCGCAGTGAAAAGATAGAATGTAACGTAGCAACGAAAATAAATGTGTCCACAAATTTCCAAACCGTAGGTTCAAGTAGAGCATCCATGAGCATAATAATTTCACGTACACTCTACCCCGGCAGGAATGCCTGGACATAATACATATACATATACATATACATACATATACATATATTTCATATACATATCAAAATGTTTAGGCATTCCTGCCGGTCAGTGTACCAGTAATATCATTTAAATGTGTCCTATAAATGAATAATCGTAGATGTAAAAATGTAGTGCTATATTTTGTGTAAAAATTTCTGACGAAAGAAGTAAATTTGACTGCTTTGACAGAGTTTACCGCAACTTTTTTGCTCAACAGGATTCAGAAGGTATAATAGAAGCAAAAAATTTCCACCCAGTTTTCGCTGCAACGATTTTAGTGTAAATAGAGTTCTCCTAGAATTTTGTTTATTAAAAAGGAAGGATAAAAATATATACAGAAAAATGCTGAAAATACTGCTTATTATCTATATACTTAAGATCCCCGTCGTAAATATATTTCTCTTTATTTATAAATGCAAATGTGTAATAATATTAACTAATGGTATTCCGAGTATGGACATATCTGATTGAATCTTATTTGATTAAATATTTAGCGAATAATTTTCTTTTTCTCTTAGGTTATTATTTGATTTAAAAGGCAATTGCTCAAAGTTTTTATCTTTTATCTTTGAGTATGCCTGCATTAAAAAAAAAAACATATTTAAGAATGTGTGAATATAGAAATACTCAACATTAATTTTCTTGCTATATTATTTTAACATATTTACTGATTCTAAATATTTCAATTTTATGAATTTCTAAAAGATTTAAAATACTGCTATTTTAAAACGGGAAGAGATAAAGATCTGTAATTATTCAGCGCAATCCGTTCGTTCTGGTGTTTGATCTGTTTTTTAGATATAGGTCGCTCTAATCGATTTCGCCATAACTGGTGTCTACATCTGCCATGCTTATGCATACATGTAGAAAATAAGTACGTTCAAAATAAGCATATTTGTTGGGGAAAACAGAATAATAAATTTTTTTAAAGCTTTGTTACATTAATTCCAACACGGAGAAAATTGCTACGGTTGTTACAACAACATTCTCTATGATTGAAAAAGAAATGTATGTGAATTCAAGTTATATTGATATTACATTAAATGTAGCTGTTAAGATATGCTCATCTGTCCCTTTTGTATTAATGAGCGAAAAATAACATTATTATTCTGTTGTAGCAACCCTAACTTTTTTTCCGTGAAATAATTTTTTAACTAGACTCCATAACATTAATTTAACAGTGTTGAAAAGTATATAATACACAAAAATCACATTTCTCTCTATTAAATATATTTAAAACGTAAACCGTCTAAAATGTTCAAAACTCAATGACAATTTGAATATTTTGAATTATTAATGTAAATTAATGTAAATTAATATACTTAAAATAATATAACATATACATGTACGTATAAAACTTTAGAGAATAAAATTATTTACACGGTTGCTGCAAAAAAGCGGAACCTTTTCCACTAGATATACAAACAAATATAGGAATCCCTTTGAATAACAGTCGAGCCATCAAATAAAGCAGATAGAGTCCTCGTGTACAAGTTGAAATAGATATCGCGAACGAAATTTTCAATATTTCTCACGTTACAGATAAGCAAAACGTATTTTGTACCATTAATACAATTTCTTTGTTATTAATAAAGATAAATATATAAATATTCATCGAAATTGTATTAATGGTACAAAATACGTACCATTTATTATATTTATATTTATCTATTTTTAACTCGAAAATTGATGGATATGTGTAATTTCAAAATAGATAAATATAATAAACAGCATAAAGTTTCTCTTTAACATTACCTTTAAGCGAGAAACATTTAAACTCTCTAATTACTTCTTCTTCAGTAAATACATATGTTTATAAATACCTTGTATTTGCAAAAAGTTACCGTTTTTATTATAAAATAACAGGCTAAACTAAAAGCAGGCACACATGCAAATATTATACTTATTTCTAATTCAAATCAATTGCGCGATGCTCAAGAGCAAAAAAATTTTATTATAATCACATCAAGATATATTGATCCTTTAACCAAAACTGATAACATATAGCATCGTGTAAAATTTTACACACGGAAAGAACGGTTTTGCTGAAGTGTCTAAAAATTTAGCTAAATACAGATCTGAAAATAATTTTGTTGCACCATCAAAATAAGTATAGTAAGTCGCTGAAATATGATAATAATGTTGTAAAAAATTTTGAAATTTTAGCAATCAGTTTAAGTGTTCTACATAATTATTTTGATGGTCCAGCAAAATTATTTACAGATCTGTATATCCAGCTAAATTTTTAAGTACTTCAGCAAAACCATTTTTTCCGTGCAGTCATATGAATGCATGAGCAACGTTCCTGGGATACATTTCGAAGATTTGTTTTTAGATTCTCGATAATATCGAACAACGTTAATAACAAAAATGGTAGCTGCATTGTGCGCATGTGATAACGATCGGACGCCAGCTACGTGAAGTCAAACTCGACAACGAATTTTCCGTAAATATGAAAAACTGAAGGGTTCTCGTCAAGACTCTTTGTTTTGAGAAAACTGCTTTTGAAAGCATGGCAGCGAGTATAATGAGTATTGTACTCTCAAATAATAGTCGTCCTTTGAGATCATTAGGATTTATTGGATTTCTCTGAATGAGCAAATCCAATGCACACTTATAATTCTATCTCAAGTCGTTCAATCCGCGTCGACAAAGATATTCCGAACAGTTATAAGTATAATATAACAGCGACTTTTATTTACAATCAACTATATAATATTTTTATGTTTCATTGCGACATATTTAAGCTGTTTTTACTTTTATAATTATAATAAATTGTAATTGATTATACATATTTATAATTAATTTATGGAAATTACATTCAAGTGCACTTACAGAAAAAAATTGTATTTTTTCTTAATGTGTTACATTTATGAAATGTAACAATTCAATTAATATTAAGGATACAGTTTCTTTCAATTGGATAACGTTTCTTACGATATTGTAGACCGTTTATTTAAGAGACAAAGAAATATGCGCATATGGGCTACAAGCTATTTATATACGTAGTTTTCCACTTTGACGGCATGGTATTATAAAATTCAGTATTACGATATAACTCTCTTCTAGAATATCACACTGTCGCTACAATATATATTCTGGTATATTTTCAGTATGCAACAACGAGTGAGACATCTCAGCATTGCTAACGGAAATTTTTTTAACTAAATGAGAATAATATACAGTAGCAAAATAAATCTTTTTAGAAAACTATGTTGTTGCTAGTTGCGACCGGCAAAAACAAGATAAAATTTACCATGACATTTTTCCGACGAAAATGTTCATGTGCTTCGTAAACAATTATAGGAAATGATTTGCGTAACTAAAGAAATGGAATCTTAAAGTTCATATGTTATACAGTCATTATCCATGGAATTTCATACACTGTCTGTATGAAGCATTAACTCAAATCCGAGATCAGTTTTAAACATATGTAAATTTAATCAGATTTGATAAGACCCTGCTGCGTCTTAAGATAACATAGCTTTAGATTCCAACACCAAACTACGACAAATTCTCGGCATGCACCCCGAATCCCCGATATACTATTGTAGCTTGGAGAATTCTAAACCCGTCGGCGTCGTCACTTCACGTACGCGAGTTACCTTTACAGTAAATCTATAAGTACAATGTGAGAAATTTTGCTTCTCACGTTTGTGTATCTTCAAAAGCGTCTATTTCATTGACGTTATTTATCGGCAATATTACAATTAATAAATCTAAAAATAATAGTTTATTAAAATTAAAGCAATATATAATTAATTTAATTTTAAATATAAAAACTACTGCTATCTCTCTCTTCAAAAACAAACTATCACCATAAATCACTAAATAAAACCAGTCAAAGTAAAATTCAACATCAACTATTAAGAACTGTCTCCTAACTGCATAAGCTTCCGAGAGTATATAGCAACAAAATTAACATAACAAAACAAACAGAATAAATTAGAGAGAAAAACGCCATTTACGGTGCGTATCCTGGAAAGTTGATAATAATATTGTATAAATTTTGTATACTTTTTCCAAGCTCAATAAACTGTGCACCGATTTTTTGTCGGCCTTTGAAACACAGCTCTTTGTTGGAACAGTAAATCTATATACTTAAATTGATAATCGACTTAAATTTTGATGTTAATAAGCATCCTTATTAAATCACTGTAAAGAATTTATTACGAATAATATCACCCCAGTCAGGATTCGAACTTTTGGATCTTCCTACATTCCGCGACGGGCGTTTTTATTCGCAGAATAAATTGATTTAGACGAAGTCTCACAGAAATTGGATGATAGATCAGTGAAGTAAAATTCTTTGGAATGGCAAATCCAAATTTCAAATATTTAATTCAAACAGAGGAATATTTGTCCAATGTTCGAAAAATAGGAGAGCATTGAAGGAGTGCACAGTCAAACATGGAACAAGAAACATAATGGTTCGATGATGTTTTAGAAATAATAAACTAGAAAACTTATATGATCAAAATTGAAGGAAAACTCAATAAAGAAGCTTATTTTAAGATCCTATAGAAGCATGCCCTACGGAACCAATCTAACTTTATTTTTCAGCGAGACAATAATTCAAAGCACTCCTCTAAATATTATCAATATTATTTAAACGAGAAAAAAATAAAATAAAGTGAGAAAAAATTATGGCTTGACCACCTCAATATCTAGATCTTTTTCTCATTAAATTGTGATGTAGAACGAATTAAACAGAAGAGTCAAAAATCGCTCACCAAACTATGTTAGTCAGTTGTTGGCATATCTCCAAGAAGAATGGATTACTTAAAATAATAAATATATGTTAAGAAATTAATAAATAAAATACCTGTTTGTATAATTGTAATTAAAAATAAAAATAAATATTTTAATAAATCAAAAAATATAATTAAAATTTAGATACTAAAATAATAAAAATAAATTTCAGTTGAAAGTTATAAAATGCAATTTTATAATAAATAAAGCTTTGTAATTGTCTTTTTACTGTATTTTGTTGTCAATTTTCAATTGTTTCCAAACTTTTGAACGATAGTGTTTAGTATATTAAGAAATGTAAAAGCAAGAATATATATATGTAGTAACATACATGTGATGCATTCTGCCTGTTACTCGAGAAGTTACAATATAAAAGCCAAATGCTTTAATCGGCTTTGGCATTTCTCGTGCTATCATTTCTAAACTTTACACCACGATGCTCCGGTCGTTTCGATATCGTAGAGAACGAAACTCGTTGAAAGCACATACAACTGATACCGCGCTGTACTTTGTTCCGCCGCAAATCGGACCATAGATAACGTAACTTTGACTGCGGCTTTGACCGCAACGGGAAAGTAATAACTCGTGTCGATAGATATCACATAGTTAGTAAATTTCATACAAATTTTATTTACACCTTATCAGTTTTAACAACGAACGCTGTAAAAACGTGTTAAAAATTTTAATTTTTATACGCGTTGTAAATAGTTTTATATTTTAAAACGCAAAGTTTAGTTCAAAACGCAGCAAATACATCCACACAATTAAAATCTCAAATGACCACAGTGCCATTACAGCAATAATATTGCAAGAAAAAGTTATTGTAGAAAAAATTATTTGCTATATGGTTAAATGGCACCAAGATAATTGTAAGTCAGCAGAAATAATTCTTAACCCAATTCTTTAAGTACCAGGTGAATTATCTCGCTGGCGCTGGCTTTTAAAGTCCGCAATTCTCACTGCAACCCGTAATTTTTCCGCAAGGTAGGCGGCGGAGTGAGAGATTAATCCAAAACGAATATTTCTCGTTAAGCGATTCTGCTTCCAGTCTGTGCCGGCAGCAAACCGGATATTAGTTAGATGGTTATTAGTTTCTCCGATCGAAAAGTCATAACCGCCTGGAATGTTGCTATTAAATGAGCTTTAATCCATTTAATAAATTCTCCGCACGTGCAATTCATATTATTTAGTTTACGCACGAGAAAATTTTATCGACACAGTATCAAACGTTTTCAATAATGTTATCGAATCCGCTGATCCATTACTACCAATAAATTCTACAATGAGTGCTACCGTTATTATTTAGAGCCATATTGTAAAACGAGTTTACGAAATAAAGTGCAATGTAATAATATAAATTAAAATAAGAAAAATTCAAGCAGAGATAACATATGTAAAACGGCAATATAGTGATAGCGTGAGTGATAAGCATAAGCCAATAATACGAACTAATTATTGGTGAAACTGTATTACCTGCATTGTTAACAATAATTGATTATAAATAACAACAGTGATTAGTATTGTGACTATGGTTAGCCTTTGTCTATATAGTCTCTGACACATGCTGCTCTATACGTTGTCAACTCTGCTCAACTACTACAATTATTATCTCTATTAACTAGGAAGTAGTTGTTTTACGAGGAAGGATGTATAGCATCCTGCAAAGATATAAACTTATTCTATAAATATAACAGGCGTTAACACAAATTCGAGAGAGACGTGTTAAGTTTGTCTGTCGTCTTTTAAAGAAAAATGTTGTAAAAATAATTAAAATAATACATATAAAAAATTAATAAATACTAATTCTTAACGTTTACTAACATCTATTAATAAAAGACACTATAATTAAATACGAATAAATACGACTTTTTGCATGCCTTTTTCAAGAGTCGGCATGTTATTTCCATCCTTAACACAATATAATAATACTTGAAAATCTGAAGCGCGTGATTACCTACTTGCGACGACTTCCGACGACTTCGGAGAGAGAAATTTCAATATTTTAAAATTGCGACTGTGCAACCCATATTTTCCTGGTATTTGATACAAATGGAAACATGATATCATATATTCCAAAATTTAATCTGTAGATATAATATGGTATTTCATTCAATGTTTAAGAATAGCTTTCTTATTGTAAAATGAGTAGCTATATTAATGTATTAATAATAAATAGTAACTGTATTAATAACGAATAATTTATATGCTCCAATAATATTATACAATTGTAAAACTCTACTACGCTATCTGCACGTAGTAGAGAAAAAATGTAATTTGTATAAACCCTGGGAGTCAGATATATATGTTGTATGGAATGGGGGAAGCAGGTGCAATGCCACTCTTGAATATTGGGCTAGCTCCGCAGTTAAGTAATACATCCTCGCGTGGGTTATGAATATATGATCTGCCTAAACACCATTTAAGGTGGCGGTCTAATCTCCCGTATTCGAGCAAAATTATAACTGTCTCATAGCTCAGGTTGTCAAATCACGGTTGTTAAAGAAATAATACAAATAGTATCAACCCCAAGGTAGATACATTTTTAATAGATATTTTAAAAATTTTTTACTGATGCATTTATTCAAATGTTTGATAACCACTTTAATTTAGTCTTCTTTGTGTGCGGAAATTCTTTTCCTTAGAAAAATCGTGTAATTCTACCATAGCGTTAAGAATAATAGGCTCATAAATATCAGTGATTTACAAAGTACATAGGATGTGATACATGAGCGATATACAATACAATTACGGCTCCTATAGAATTATTTATGAAATTTTGATAGTGCGCATTACTCTGCGTGCACAGTATAAAATGTATGTGTATCTAAGCATAAAAAAACTGTATACTGCTTATATTTATATTATTAAGTACCTGAAGCATGTACTTAATAGAAAAGCTTTAATCCCAAGTCTAAAAGATTGAAATAGAAATAAATATAAAGCTGAGTCTAATCAACCAAATCTTAAAGAATTATATATGAAATAGGGGTAGAAAAGACTGAAAAATATAATAAAATTAGAAATAGATCGATATCTCCAAATTTGCGGAAATTAAAGCATAAACAAACATTTCTGAAAAAATTCAATATTAAAAAAGAGCCCCTTGATTATTAGCAATTTTTATTAATTCTATTATATTCTTCAGTTTTTTCTACCCCTATTTCATATATAATTCGTTAAAATTTGGTTGATTAGTTCTGGAGTTATAGAAATTTCGGTAAATTTGGCACATACACACACACACACATACACACATACATACATACAAATTTTTTTTTAACGAAAAAAGCTTCCTGTATGAGGAAGCAAAATTGAACAATTTAATACCTAAAAACTGAAAAAGCTTGGAATTACAGACCAGGGCAATTCTCAATTATTTATGCTTTAATATAACACTGTTCAACAAAAAATTACTTTTTTTCGAGCACAAGAACGAGAATAATCTTACAGATTTTTGGACGCTGAAAACAATCTCGTTTACCAAACTGCTCTATCACGTTACAATTTTAAGAAATTTGCAATTAAAGTTGCAAAAAAGAACTATTTCAATGTATTTTGGCATATTATATTTACTATAAATATGTTGTTAATAGACTTTTCGTCCTTAAAAGGAATTTATTTTGTCGATTATGGTCACATATTATAGTTGTAATATGCCAAAATATATTAAAATAGCTCTTTCTTGCAACTTTAAACTACAAATTTCTCAAAATTGTGACGTGATAGAACTATTTGGCAAACGGGATCGTTTTCTGCGCCCAAAGCGCTATAAGAAACGCTCATTCTCCTTCTTGTACATTCTTTTTTGTTGAACAGTGTTAATCAATCTTTATGTCTAATCTGGCAGTACTCTTAGAATTCAACGATGAAAATCGTGCCAAATAGTCCATGCAATATGATACTCGTGTGTGGGTTACGTTAGTTTACCTCCAGCCATGGGAATAATTTCATGGCCGGCATAATCTCCCAAGCGTATAAGTGTCAAGTGGCTGGCATCCCCAAGCTTTACAGTCGTTAAGGGTAGTGTTCATCACAAACGTAATTGGACATACGCTGCAAAACGCATTTACATATACCGCCGGAGGATGTTTCGTAGACGTTACAGCGACGCAACTGCTCGGAATAGATATGAAATACCAAGGAAATACCAAGGAAATACAGTCTACTACCGAGGTCGCATTGCATTGCTAAATCGTCTGTCGTTTCTGCATGTTGCGTGTACATGGATATGCAATATGCACGTGTATATAAGAAAGCAATAGACTTGTATGTAATCGGTGAGGGTGCCAACGAATATTACTGGGGTGTTAGCGTATACATTATCTTTTAGAAAGAACAAGTCATTTGTATATTTATCAGATTGGACATGTCAGTCGTGCCCCAGATTGGATAAAGATGTTTAAAACTACCTCTCAGATTTTTCTGTCAAGACAATTTTGAGATATCATGAAAATAAAACGATAATAATATCGCGCGTATCTTTAAAGACCAATCTATATGCAACTATGCAAAGTGATATAAGTATTTTTATTTCTATCTCCAATTCTTATTTTGGTGGTTTATTTTTATCAATTGCTTTTTAATAACTGCAATTTTTTGCACCTATAAGTAAGAATTTACTTTAAAATGTGTTGTAATATTGATTCATACTACGTTTAAATATAAATCATTTATAATACAAAAGTTCGGTGTACAATGACACGTTATTGGAAGATCAAATAAATCGATGCAAAACTGTCGAAAATGGGGCAGTAGGTAAAGCGATAGTATATCGTGCCTGTATTCTGCATACATGCATTTATTATGAGATGAGATCGGTGGTATGCTAGGAAGAGAAAGTGATGAAGAATTTTCTGCTGCCATTGAATGAGAAATCGATATTTCTTCCTAAAGGAGACCTCGACTTTTCAGATCTAATCGAAAATATGTACGGAGAGTTTATAGTCAGGCTAAAGTATAAAGTGTTAATTCAAAACAGGTGCACTTTTATACGCTAGCAAATTTACACATAGGTATTGTACGTGCTAGCCGTGTAATAAATTCTGTGCCGTTTTTATAAAAAACAATTCTTTTTATAAAATAATTATTTATAAAACAACCATTATAATATTGCATCGTATTTCGTCATATTTATTTGGCATTATTACAATTCACTGCTGACCTGTAAAATGATATTTTAAATAAAAATACATAAATTTGTAACATATCGAATATAAAATAAATATTTTGTTCAGTAAAATATATTGCATAAAAAGAACAAAAAAATTACATAAAGAATTATATAAAAAATATTATATAAAAAATATATATTGTGCAATTATATATATGTACAGTACCTATGTATATTTAATGACAGAAAACGAACTTTGTGCAACATATTAAATATGAATCGCAAAGGTCGACTTGTAGTTCTTCTAACAATATATGCGCATACATAAAAAGAATTAATATTCAAGCTTTAATATCAAAAGTTTCGAGTAAAATGCTTTATTATATTATCTACGCGGAAACATTGTTACATTATAATATTACTGTCACTGTTATACAAAAGAAGTTCTACAAAAGAAGAAGATTCTTTAATTTCAGTTCCTATGTTAAAATGCAGCGCATTTAGCTAATTAGAAATAAAGATTAGGAGAACCTAATACGACATAACGAAACCACAGGGCATAATAGGATATGATCGATATCTCTTTTAGAGATGCTGCCACGTAATGAAATGTTTTGAAATTATTACTCTTAGATGTCTCTAACCGCGTGCTGTTATCAATTTTCATATTATTTTTAGCTGAAAGATGCTATAAATTGTTTAATGCGTTCGCTGTGCTCTCCGCGATCGACAATGAGTTGCAGTTTCTTTTGACACATTTGCATAAGTAAATGTGTAGTAGTACAAAGTAAAACAATAATAAAATTCTACTTTTTATTACTGTAAGTATATTTACGTACATTAAACGATCTCTTCTTGTCAATTCAGTAAAGTATTTTTGTGTAAATATCGATTATCTGTGATGATTTATATTACCTAAAGTAAATTTATATATTTCGGGGCATAACGGAGCATTAATCCACGGGGCACAATATGCCATGTGTTTTTAAAATGTTTTATTTTTTTCATACGCTATCAGTAAATATCTTTGTTATGTTGCGCATTATTGATGACAAAGATTATTAAATTAAATTTTGATCTTTATTTATATTTTAATAAGAAAAATGTATACTGTAATAAGAAAGGTGTTATTAGTAAATAATTATTATTAATTAAAAGTGTAATAATACATTTCTACATATATTGCGTGTTCTAATAAATCACTTTTATATATAAGAAGACTTTGAACATTAATAAACAAGTTTTGAGGTATCCCGAAATGCCCCGCATAAAATGCATAATAAGGAAAAAAACTCACGCTTTCAATAAAACAATAATTTCGTCCTTTTAAACTATTCTTTCGCAGTAAAAAACTCGTGTTTTTCTTGTAGTAGATATTTTTGTGCAAGACCAAAATCATTTATTTATTTTTAATAAGTTTTAAACTTGTTTAAACCTTAACGTTCTCATTGCGCTCCGGATTCCCCTACTTACATTTCAGATATTTATAAATAGAATATTCGTTAAGAAGAACGGTATTCAAATTGCGGTCGCAATTAAAGTTGCGTTCTCTTACAATAAGAGCTGTATATTTTCTTTGTTCGGTTTCAGCCAGATTGAATGCGTACATTCAAAATATACAGAACTACTATTATAGCTACGCTGTTCTATAAGAGTTTTTATATAAAATCTAAAGTTCAATTCACTCTGGTTGATTAACATCTGTTGATGGAGCAGTATGAGAAAACTTTTTCTCTAGGAAAGTTGCGGTATTTCCAACCAAATAAAGCTGCTCATATACAAACTCTCTCAGTATTGATATTTTTTTAAAAATCCAATAACATGCTCAGATGATGAAAACTCACACACACACACACACACAAATTGTAAATAACAATATAATATTATACGTAGGCGATGAATAATTTAATTCAATAATTTTAATTAAGTTATTCATGAAAATATTATATTAATTAAAAATATTATATTAATTCGCTTATATTAATGCTTGTAGAATATGCATTAAAATCATACCATATATTTTTAGATATGTATGTACATAAATCATCCACAAGAGTTATGCGTATAATCGCTTGCAAGTCGATTATAAGCCGGGTCACTACGGCGAATGGAACCTGAAGACTGACAAGCGCATGAAATGTCAGACGTGATCTATATATTTCTGGTAGGTACCATCATTGTCGGGTACTAATTCGACGCATATTCTCGCATATGCAGCAGCGATACGCGATGCTGGGACGCACGTTCAACCGATAGTGCCAGGTACGAAGTAGTATGAGAGTATTGAAGTCTGATCACCGCATGATTGACGCATGGCAGGCTGCAAATGAATAGCAGTTAACTGCCAGATTCGCATAGGACGCGGAGGCTCTTTGCCTGCATAACTGCACAAAAGGAGACGCGTACCATTTCAGCCTCTGCAGAGGGTTGTAACAAATCTGCGGCTTCATATAGTGAGATTCCTTGAATAATTCGGAGCGTTTGCTTGCACTCGCTGACCGCGCTTAACATCTAATACAATGTCCATTCTTCTTACAATTAAACAAGCCATGCATAATATCCGTACAATGACTCATATTATAATACTATTATATAGTCTGTTTTAATGACCCTTTTTTTATTAATTACACTATTATTAATTTTAATTTATATTGTATCGGATATTTTAATTATAATATTTTTACAATATTATAAATTTTATTATATTGTAGAAAACATTTTGCTAACGATAATTTGACTGAAAGCGCTTTATTATTTTTACATCTGTTTATATTAAATTAATAGATATTAAAATTACATTAAATTAATATTAATATTAATATTAAATTTCTATATATCAGTAACTAAACATACATTATTATTTAAGAAAAATTTAACTTGAAATGAACTTAATAATATTGTAGTATTTATTTTGACTTTAAACCATTCTCTCTCAAAAAATATTTTTCTTATAAAGTTTGAATGCTCTCTTGGATATTTATTGTAATGCTACACTTTTCTTCGCATAAAATACGAGGTAAAGTCAAAAATATTTTATCTGCTTTAGAGACTCACAAGATCGGATAATATAATTCCATCTTAATCTATATCGTTAGATAGAGAAATTGAACACGGAATAGAACGTAAACAAGACGATACATGATTATTTGTTACCATCGACATAGAAAATCTCGTACAAAACTGATCAATAATCGAGTTTATCGAGTGCATCGATTTAACGAATGCCATGCATTTAATGTTAAAGGGAAAAGAATACTCTTAAAAGTATTATAAATTCACTGCCACAAAAACAAATAAGCTTTATAGACATCACATGTTTGTATATTTGTATATTAAATATATAACAATTATTTTAATTAATAATTGTAGTTACATATTTGTATATATAATAATTGTTACAATAAATTGTTAATTGTTATTAATTGCATTTTAGATCTTTTCTACTTTAAACTGATTTTTAATTGTTTAGATGTAATTAAACTTTCATTAGCTTTTTGGATAAGAGAATAACTTCTTATAAAAGTTATATCTCTTCAACTGTAGTTTAAATAAATCCGCATGTATCACGACACTTACTACGCTTTCGTCTTCAATCTGACGCTCATTTAATATTCCTTCCTCGTCGCGAGTCGTATTTGCACAATTTCCGACGTGAAGATAGATTGCCATCTTTTACTCTGCACGCTATAGTATTTCCTTTTCTTTTTTAGTTTGAAAGTTTGTTCGGTTTACATTCTATTGTGTATACTACTATCACACTCATCATATGTCACAGCATATACAATTTTTTCAACAATTATAATCCTTATTATTAATATAGTTCAGTTCCATTACGCAACAACTTATATATGTTATAAATATTAAATGTTTACGAAAAGAAATAAGAAAAAGGCAAGGGCTTTTAAAAAGAAGTAAATAATAAACTAAGGTCTGACTCGTATTTGCAAAGCAAAGTAGAAAGATCGTGGGACAGTAAACCTCTGCTCGGGAAGCTTCTATCGTAGTTCCTGATCCGGATGCGCTTCTCGCGTCGAATCGATTCTTTCGTATAGAATCTTTGTCAGCCAAAAAAATACAAGTAATAATATAAAAAGAGATTAGCTCACGACTAATAGAATAAATAAAAATAAATAACGTACGTAATAACTTTATTTGCTCGTTTATTGTTCGACGATTTTTACAAAAAGCAACTAAGCAAAACTTTAATATAAAAAAATATAGTTATCTAATATGACGGATAATATCTTGTTATTTAATGCTCTCATAACTTTGTACTGCGAAAAGAATGATAGTATGCACGCGATGAAACTAATATTCCTTTTTTCCTACAAAAAAGAAGAACTACTGAAGACCTTGGTCTTAAATTCTTTTTTATCTGCTTATTAACAAAGTCAGCATTTTTACTTCAAAGGGATGCCTTGTTTTAAAACACTAGAATGAGTTATGTATGCAAAGACTTTTAAAGAGACATTTCGAAGCTAATTTAAAGATGTTTTAGAGAAATAGTTAATATAACGTTATTTCATAAATTACAGAAACTGTGGTAGTTTTTTTTTTAAACTTGATTATGTCTAGATGTTTTATCGGCATACTACAATTTAAGCAATTTTTTTACTTTCGTCACGTAATATCGTATATTTTGCAAGCCGTTAGAAAATCATAATATTTTTAAGTTTTCGCAAACGGCAAATTTCTTAGGAAAAAGAAACGCTTATTAACCTTATTTTTCAGAACATCTTAGAGAAAAGAGAGAGCCTGTAATATACAAAATATGAAACGTCGTACAACATAAAAAGATCGTAATGAAGGGTCCATAATAATGTCACGCCATTCATTTGTGATTTTATGCCATAAACAACAAAGGCGCATAATATACACTATGCAGGATTAAAATTCCTTTCTTACAGCAATGAGGAATATCTTCAGTAATTACACAGTTTCGCGTTCTTTTTATTCACAGAGGCCATTTTTTAAGATATCGAAGAGATATTTAATTCGAGAATGTTAAAGTGCGCTGTATAGAAGAAAGTAAATGGGGATAGAAAATAGAAGGGATATTTCGAAAATCGTAGGAAGGCGGTTTTTTACAAGAGAAATGATGATGAAAGTAGAAAATTGCTGTTCTATACGAGTCGCAAGGGCTGTAGCTTTCAGAAACCGATCGGACGTTCTACGCGTTGCGAGTTAATTAGTTTTTCACTTTCGTCACGTATCGCATCTGTTCGTGTAGCGAAGCGAGTTTGAATTTCACTTAACTCGAATTCACGCCCGCGCCGAGAAAAAGGTTTAAATTACGTCGTACGTGATACTGTTGCAAGATAACTTGCATGGCAGCAACGCTAAATTACATACTCATGACAAGTACCGCATATTTCTTTACGCCGGCCGTCCGAAATACCACCGTTACGAAATTATAAAGACCGTTGAATTATAGGAACCATCCCGAAGATTGCTTTCCAAACTATATACCGAAGTTCAGTGCCAAAAAATCCATGGATCTGTTTCAAAAGACTCCGAATGGAACTCGGCGGTTTGTACCACTAAACTTTTTGTTCGTGGGAGTCTCTTTTCATGTGAAATTAGCGGAGTGTCTAATTGACCGACTTTTAGACTAGCCACGATTCACAAGATCTTGCACCTACAAAGAACCATGTATAATCTCTTCCTTGCTGTGGGAATGACTAATTATACAGAACATCTTGTCACTATCTTATCATTTATATTTTGTATATATAATGTTTAACAAATCTAAAATCAATTTTATCTTACAATTAAATCATTAGCAATTAAAATTGGAATAAATAATATTCTTCGTTAAATTTTATATCAATTTTATTCCAGTTTTACATAAATTCTAATTTTAAAATAATTAGATTGTATAATATTAAAAAATTGCGATAAAAGTGGTATTTAATTCAACAAAATCTATTAATTTGCAATAAAAGGAAATTGAATAAAAATTAGTGAAAGAAGTTGTAGCTTAAAAAATATATTTAACGAAAACATTCTATAGATATGACATGTAATTCACATCACGTTTGAAACCGAATGACGCTATTCTCTGCCATTTTATTTACCGGTGTAGCATGTAAACTCGTATGATAGCCAATGCATACCAGACTATATCTCTTCTATACATAGTCGGATCTATTGTCAGCTTACTCGACAAAGCTTTATACGTGCGCAAGGTAAAAACGTTCGTTTACCACGATCCCTACACATATGCATTTTAAAAAAAGATAGAAATAAATAAAAATGAAAAGAAAGAGAGTGTCGGTATATCTTTAAATAAGATTGAGATTTTAATAAGTAGAATATTATCCGTAAAGAATTTCCATTATTTATATATTTTCAGACTGATTTTGATGTGAAATTATTACATTAAAATTTATCATCGATGATAAGAAATATTTTATACAAATTTACGTATATTCGTGTACCTAATATTCGTGAAAGAGAGACGATTATGAATACATCACATTATTACGTAGTTAATGTAATGATAGCGTAATATTGACAAATTATGAACTTTGCTAATATGCTAATACATCGCAATTAAATTGACGCATGGTACGAGGAATTCATAAATTATGTAAATTTTCCGTAACAACAAATCCAATATAAAGCAGTGGTAGTTTAGGATTTGCGGATTTGCCGTATCGGGATATGTGTATATAAGTTCGTGTTGGTGGATGTACATAATAGATTACTATGGAGCATACTTATACGAACACGTATAATGGGTGATAACAGCTATCTATGCTTTAACGTTGTAACATCATCTAAATTAGCATATAGAGTAAAATGCAAAACTGCTTTCTTCACATGGAATCAAATTTATGGCGGATACGGTAATACGTAAGGTTCCGTAAGTGAAATATTACAGATGCAAAATGAATGTGGGATGTCAATTTTCGAAAAGCGCATGGAAGCTGACATTTATTTTTTATCAATACGGAAACAATTGCAATATTGCAATACTAATATTGTTTTCCAATTTTGACGACCTGTATTATATAAACAGTAAAAGATTAATATAAAGAAATTGTAAGTGTTTTAACGTTTTAATAATACATTTGTTAATTTAAAAGATAAACATTTTTGCCACTTTAAAATTTACTGATACAACATTTTCAAATCGTATTTACAGATATTGAACATACTTGTCAGTAATTGATCGTTGCTTCTATATTCCCTATTTAGCATTACTTACTATTTTCGGGTATAAGATATTTAATGCATATGACAACACTCCACTTAAACAGTACAAGGTATGGCACGTGTAATCGACGGAAACTGGTTTGTAGCGAATTGGAGGTGACGAAAGAGGTAAGGCAAAATGGTTACGGCGAAACGGAAGCGACGAAGGAGCCGCATTGACTCAAATGTTATTTCTAGGTAACACGTGTCTCGAGGAAGTGTTTTCATGTTGTCGTCGTAGGATAGAGCATATAAATTTAAATTATTTCTTTATTCCTGACTCTATCGTGTCGTCATCTACAAAGTGTTTTAAGGATAACAAATTTTACAAGAAGTTTGTGAATGACCAATGATAATAAACTTAAAACTTTCCGAGATGATGGAAGTGATATAAGCTTTAATAATCTCTCCTCATTTATCAAACTATATTCGCACATTTTTACAGTGCATTGTACGCAGAATATAATATATTATTCTTTCGTTTTTAAGTATTAATAAATATCTTATTTTTAATTTCTTTTATCGTTTTTTTGTAACCGGATTTGGATTTAATTTAGCCATTGAATATTAAACTGTCAATATCAATTTGGTAGACTCAATATCAATTTGGGATTCAGTGCTGACACTAATTATATTCGCAATACGTGATAGGATTAACAAACGGCAAATCAGCCAATCACCAAATTACCAATCAACGTAAAATATTACTTGACAGATATATCCGAATAATTCCTTTTCAATTGAATATATTATTCTCTTATCTTTTGGTTGCTGTTTTCTGACATTGCATATTTACATTTTCTTTTTCCACGTTTTGTTTTTTAATTTCTCTTCTATATCAATCATTTTTTTAAATGCACGTCAAACCGATAAATATCAAACTGCCAATACAAAATCTATTATTGAATCTAACTCGATTCATCACACGATAAAGCTCAACAACAATGCTCATGAGATATCTTGGTCATGTTCCTTCAAAATACGATTAGTCTTTGCATTCTAAAATATATCGTTATATAACATTTCGATTACTTCTTAAAATTGCTTTTGTAATATACATTCATGTTATTACTCTCACTTGTAAAATATAACGATCACTTAATATATATATTCAGTAATGAATAAACTTTCTTGACTATATATCTGGCATAATATATATTCAGATTCCTTTAGATCTCTTTTAAAACTTTTAAAAATAATTAATGTACTCAACATTTGGAGGATTGTATTCTAAATAAAATTCTAACAATAAGTAACTTCTTCACTTCTCGTTGTCAGGTATCCGCAAACATTTTAATATCTTACCGCGCTGTCAGAGTTTCTTAGCAGAAAATTACTTCTTTGAGGGTATTAACTAAAGAAACTCTCAGGGACGAGGAAAATTTGCGCGAAAATCTAATAACGAGCAATCTTTCGCGCTTACCCTTTGTGTGTGAAACGGTCTATGTAGCTATAATTTTTAAAACTTTTGAACGTCAAATTTTTCTACAGTAGCCTCTCCTAGATTTCGATGGAAGCGACGCAATCAGAATTCGAAATATGGAAACACACCAGCAGAAGCATTTTACGTCCTTTCAGCCGCTAAATAAATATTCGTTCACATTCGCGAAATATATTCTCTTTTAATTCAAAAAGTATATCGACAAATATAGGGTTTATGTATTTCACCGTGAAATTCGTCGAATTTTTACATATCACACTATACTTTGTCGCTGGACAGAATAACTAGACTTATATTTAATCTGAAAGTTACCTCCTTTGCGCATCCAGTCAAACATGGTATACGAACCGCATAGCACGGGGACATTTTGGTGAAAAGACTGATGTACCGAAAGCGTCAAATGCAACGTTTGGTTGCCGCACGTTCCTGCAGATCAGCATATAAAAATTGCGCAGAGGAAAACTACAAAATCCCCCGCAGGCTTTCGTTCACGTCCGGTGATAGAAATTCTGACTGCGCGATGTCACCGTGCGAATATTTTCATAGGAAACGATTTAAAAGAATGGTTATTTATACTATAGCAATTCTTATGGTAAACGCGCAACTAATTCTTTGTCACACTTTAGATTTATGCCTGCAGTTATTTTTAGTTTTAATATGCTTATCACTGTTGTTACTATTTAATATGTAATCGTAAGGTGTTGTCATAAAGGTTTTAAAAAAGATATCTAAAGAGAAGTTTAAATACGTGGATCTTTATAATACATCATGAGTTGCCTTATGCATTCAAATAGCTTGTTTCTTTTTTGTATCAACTGATATCTTTTAACCTTTAATAAAGATTTGATAACATCAAAGAAAGATAATATAGTAATAATATTTTAAATATATAGATAATTAAGAATGAGTTTCTATACTGCTTACAGTGTGTTCATAATCTTTCGATTTTTTAATATACTTTCCAATATAATTTTTTAAATACTTGATATTTTTAAATATAAATTAAAATATTATTATATAAACAATGTGGCCTTTTCAATTACTAGTTCATTATTAAATTAAACATATTATACGCATTAAATAATTGTTAATTAAAATGTTATTCTTTTAAAATCAGTAAAATGATACGGCTTCACAAATCGATATTTTCATTTAAAATCTTTGAGTGTCGCGGCCGATAATTTAATTAAAAATAAAATGATAGATATATTACCATCCCTCTCTCAA
Source organism: Temnothorax longispinosus (assembly GCF_030848805.1). Lineage (NCBI taxonomy): Eukaryota > Metazoa > Arthropoda > Insecta > Hymenoptera > Formicidae > Temnothorax > Temnothorax longispinosus. The sequence goes on along the minus strand of NC_092359.1, from coordinate 21,133,333 downwards.
ATAATTAATTAAAATGTTATCCATTCGAACATGGCTTCGCAAAACGATCTTTGTCATTAAAAAGAAACCCTTGAATGTCTCACGTTCGACAGCGAAACAAAATACAGGTAACACGTCGATAATGGGTATCACGTATGCAGGGTGAGTCCGTACGTACATGTATAGTTTACTATATAAATCCTATATACCCCATTACGACGCATGAATAAAGCACAGAAACGTGCGAGAACGGCAATTCTGCATTCAACAGTAAGACAATTATTATGCTTTTTGTATGCGATCTTCTTCGTGTCTTCCTTAAAGTAAAATACAACCATATTAAAGATTAATACCATAAATTGTTTCACAATCACAGTATACTTATACAGTATGGCAAAGATTATAGCATAACGATAGTTATGATTCATAGCTGCATTATTATTGACATTTTTCGTACAATATATGGACTATATATAGGTAATAAAATTTTCTTATCTCGTTATTTTGAAATTTTTATTAATGTTATTGTAAAAAATCCAATAACTGATAACCTGTTTTTTATGTTATACGCGAGTTTTAAAAAAATCGAAAAATATGAAAAACTATAAACTCAATAATTTTATTAAAATAAAAATAAGAATATTTGATGTATAATTAATAAAAAAGTATTAATTACAATAAAAATATATAAACAAAAATAAAAATATAATTTTAAATAAAAAAATCAAAAGTCAGAGCTATATTATAAAACAACTTAGATTAAATAAAGCATACTTTGTTAAGGCACTATCATTACGATTTATCTGTATCATGTATCTAATTACATTAATATGCATCACAAACTGGTGTAGTCACATATTTTCAATTGATTATAAATGTAGCAAACTTTTTAAAGATGCTAATCAAAACAACATTATTTCAATCTTTTCAATTAGGCAATCACATAATGTTTGCAAGAACATAAACTGATTCTCTCTTATTGCAACACTATATCAAAATTAGTACGCGCAATCGCGTTTATAATTACAACTTTAATTTACAAAATAGATATTTGTTAGCCTTTAATCCAAAAGTATCGTAGAGCTAAACGACTAATTTCCGAAAATATTGCAACATGTGCGAGCTTCGTAATTAACAAATTTAATTGGTAATTACTTATTTGCTAAAACGCGGCAAGTTATACATCACGCTTTTGTACGCCGCAACAGCTGTCAGTAGTCACAATTAACTTTCCGAAAATGTCTGTTATCGCGGCAAATACATGATTATGTAATTGTACGTGGTCATTGCACATTGTGCCTAAATACGTACAATGCCAGGAAAATTTGTAAAGGCCGGAAACTGGTTAAGCGACATTTTTAATGCTGTACTTTGGTCCATAAATGAGGACAATTACATTCGTCCGCCAACGTTTCTGGAATTTTTATGAGAGTTTCATTAACGCTCGTTTCTCATTGGGATTTTTGTTCTGCAATGCAGACGCAAGTAAAAAAAGAAAGAGCCTGCTTAAAGAATTACAAAGCGCTGCATTCAATTTAATCTTCGAGCCACAATTAAACGCGCTAAAATCAGAACATTTACTGCATATCGAAGTCGAGGGATTAAGAAATGCTTCGCCCATTCTCGATCAAGTTTTCAGCCAATTCTGCGAAAAGTCAGCGCAATATATATATATATATATATATATATATATATATAACATTTTATTGATTTTATTCTTATTACTTCCATTAGTATTTTCTACGCAAATAGAAATAGTAAAAAGACACTGCAATATTGTCAAATTTAAGTAAATGGCAAAAATATACATAGAGTTTATAATTTATCGTAATTTTGTGATTACATATATGCATACAAATATCAGATACGTTTTATAGAAGAAATAAAGTAAAGTTTGTAATCATACTGATGTTTTTGAAATGATAAAATTATATTGTAACGTTGTATTTGTTATAGGAGAATATCATCTCATTACAACAAACACTTTTACTCTGTTTTCACTTTATAATATCAAACGTATTTTAATTTAATACTAAAAAAAAAACAGAATAAATGGAAACATTCAGAAACGAGAAGATGTTACATTTTAATTGATAGGAAAAGCAACTAGTATAAATACGACGTATCTATATTAAACACGAAGTACGATTCAATATCAAAAAGCAGAAAATTGCATAATTTATAGACAAAACAGAAATTTTTAAAATTCGTGTACGAGTATAGGATAAGAGGCGCAAGAAATTCAACAATAAATAACTTAAAAATATTAAAATATGTTTACATATGACACGATCGCATCTGTCCATATATATGTATTAATAATTCGTCATCTCTAAACTATAATAGTCAAGCATATATCCAAAATAATAAATGTCAAATAGTCACTTGTGCTTATAAATAATACGGTATATAATTTCGACTAAAATTTTACAATTTGAAATAAACTTGGATGTACTCTCTTTCGAGAAAAATTGTTTTTTATAATTTATAAATTAAAAGAATTTGTCTCGAATTAAACATAAAAACGGATAATAAATGCAAATTTTTGTTATTTTGTACAGTAAACATTTAATACATAGATATAAATATTCATATAATATTATTTTTTTATTTAATTTTATTTTAGAACCATATTTATCGGATGCACGAGAGAACTGTGTGAAAAAGTTTATAATTAATTTTATATTGTGCAGTTGTGTAAAATTTGATATTAAACACACATATTTTCACTAATACTTTCAGTGAATCAAAAGTTATTGAAGAAATCTCATTTTCTATTTTTTAGTCTTTGTTATTTTATACTAACAAAATTTCATATTATATTTCATGTTTTATAGAATCTGTGATTTTAAATTTCCTCTTTTTAGACATTTTTCCCCTAGAAAACATATTTCGCGGTTTTCCGTTTTTCACCTTATATCTGATAGAACTTTTTTCTTTACGTATGTTACCCCATTTTCTCCATCTCATCAATTCGCGGTGCGGTTGGAGCGAGATAAAAAATTGGGTGCAAGCTATTTTACGAAAAATGAAAGATTTATTATTCATCAGATAATTGCTTTTTTCATCAGATTGAATAGCCTCAAATATTATCGAAGCAAACAATTTGATGATTCAGTATCGTATATTCACCATCATGCTCTCCTTACATAATAATAAAATGAGGATTAACAGATAAAACAACTATTGACAGTAAATAGGAAAGAATAGTATACAATAAAATACGAGAGAGAGTCAATAATTATCCGCACTCTATTTCTATAACTCATTAGAACAACAGTAGAGAACATACATATACAATCATTTTTTAACGTAGTCTCTTTGCTTTTCAATGCAATTATTCTAGCGTTCCACAAGCTTGTATGTACCTTCGGAAAAAATTTTTTTGATTTATCCCTCAGCCATGTTGCATCGCTTCTTGCACATGCTGATTGTTGTTGCATGACAATGCATGCCCAAATACTGCTGTCCGCGCTGTTCAAACGCTATACATATATAGTCCAGATCTCGCTCTCTCGGATTACCATTTGTTTAGTCCAGCTATTATAAATTCGTTAAGACTTATAAGAGATCGTTAATTTTCCATAGATCAACATTTGCAAGATGCTATGCATACATGCCTGAGAGACAAACCAAAAACTTTTTTGTCGAAGATATATGCAATAAGTTAAAAAATAACGTAATTGTACGTTCTCTACTGTTGTTCTAATAAATTATAAAAATAAAATGAGAATAATTATTGACTCACCCTTGTATAATGTATACAATAAGTAAATTATTAAATTTTTATTTGCAAAAAAATTATTCACAAAAAATGAGTTTTCTGTTTTACTTACTATACCGCTATAATTCTTTATAAAAAATTGTAATACATAGAATGAGACTTTTTGGCCGGTATTCATATAGTCGGATCTTATATTTAAGATCGTCTTAAGTACAATCTTAAGATGTTATGAACCAATCACAGAGCCGTATTAGTATCTTAAGATATTACTTGAGACGATCTTGAAATAAGATCCGACTATGAATACCGGGCTTTATTTCAAGACATAAACCACATAGAATGTATGCAAGTGACTATAGGTGGCATATACATATCCATAGGTGTATTCATACCGTATAACTTCGTAAACTCTTCTTTATGCCGTATTAAACTTGCTATCGACAAAGCAATTGTCACGCACAACACATTAATTCACAGCACCTAAACGATGCAGAGAAATGATTTCCACGTACACAATACATCGCGCGACGAAACTTGGTGCGCATGTATTACGTCAAACTTATCTAATTTGCATGTGCTTTTCAAAGTTACGATGGAAATTATGTGTTAAGCGAAAATTGAATGGGAAGGCGCATAACTTCCGCGCGCTCGTAAGCATGTGTACAATCAATTGATGCATAATTGTTGATAATGTGACCTTTTAGCTCTCCGCCGAACTTACGATCATGTCATAATTTCATATAAATATTCAACTCAAGGAATACATATCGCTCATTTACTACAGCAACGACATAACTCAAAAATTGTCATTTTTGAACCGATTACAAAAGAAATTTGAAAATTCAATACACTGATCGAATAAAAAGCTAATATATAGCTAGATATTTTCGTTCCTCTACAATCAGTTATTGCACCAAAATTGTATTTAAAAGTAATATTACCAAATTTTAATAATTCAAAATATTCAAACTTATTTTTTGAAAAAATTTGTTTTCTGAGTTATGTCATTGTTGTAGTAAATGATATGTTACTTCAATTGCAACCCGCAAAGCAATGGACGTTATTTTAGCGAAGAATAAACATTTAGTATTAAAATTTATGAAATAACTCGGCACATACTTATAAAAAGCAAACGAGATTTTCCGATACATATACAACATGATCATGTATCAATAATTCAGTATAGATACGATGGAAATTACGTTTGCTGCAGCAAAACTCGCTGCCTGTCGATTTCTATCGAGAGAAATGATGTCGTGTGGTGTTAAATCATAAATTATATTATCCGACAAGAAACTAAAAAGTTGACATAAGAAGAAGCGTCTGCAAATTTTCTGGAAGTTATAATAGAAAAATCACAATTTCTTTTTTTTTGTTAGTGACACTTTTTCGGATTATTAATTAGGATTATATACCAGTTCTTTACTGTGTTGACTTTGAAGGACAGTTTTTGAAGTTATTAAAGTTAAGCTTTTCAACAATTAAAGAAAATAATAATATAAAAATCTATAAGAATAAAATAAAAATCGTAAGTGTGTAAAAATAATACTTTATTATATTTTCACATTTCTATTAATCATCATGATGTATAATTTTCTTTGCTTTGTATAAAATTTCCATCTTTTTTTGGATACAATTATTTAAAAAATGGTGCAATAAAATTATCACTTTTCACATCAAGTATTTCTACAAATTTTTTAGGTGTGTAAAAAAAATTCTTCATATCTATATATGATATCTATACATGATTGATAAACCGTCAACCTGGATATAGAAAGATAGAGATACGAATAGAGAAGATATAAAAAATCTTATTTTTTACATAATTTTATATTATTTTTAATTTGGAATAAATATATTTTTAAGGAGATATTATTTTCAAATACGCAATATTACAAATTAAAGTTATGAAAACAGATGGGATTTAATTCATCCCGCCTCTAGGGAAAATTTACCTTTACTCTTGCCAAAAGCTTTTTAATCAAGAGATGATGCCCTTTTAGCTCAATGGAAAACGAGATATTTTAAATATTGTATTCCTTGAAGTTCTTCATTCTATGAGTGCCTGACTTTGAATCACTTGATAATCTTTGAATATGAAAGTTCTCAATATATTTATGAAATATATTAGTTGCAACGTGCTCGGAATTTTGTGGATACTGACACAAGAGCCTACTTTTGTAAGCAAAAAGGTATACATTATCATAGTATTTTCTACACTCTCTAAATCTGAATCAGTGACTATTCACTGATTCAGATTTAGAGAGCAGCACGTGCCCCTGCAATATCTGGCGCAGGAAGCGAAACGTAAAACGCACACGTTCTACATCAAAATGTACTTTAGCTCTTTAGTACGAGTGACGTATACGTATAGACGACACCATTCATAATATAAAATAAATATAACATTACAATGTATTTTTATTCTATTTGAAAGAAAAACACTTGCTGTATCGCGTAATTTGCGCGAATAACATTGAAGATTGACCTGGTTCAATTCAATAAAGCTTATTATTATTCAACACCATGTAGCATGTCAATTATCATGTAAACACATGTTATAACGCATCGTAAATTTTCATTATAAAATGCATATAGCGATCGATTAAATCCTAACTTTACGTTCTCATTAGAAGTAAATCGATACATAAATTATTAAACAACTAACCAAAATGAAAATCAAAATATTACAGTCATCATAGTACTCCTCATTATAATGCCAAACGTTTGTCACATAATTACGAAACTCATTCTATTACGTTAAATTATATCGTAGTTCAGAATTAAAATAGTAAGATAAGGTGAATTAATTAGGTGTGAAGATAACACGTTTTATTTCTTATAATCGTATATTTTCTTCCCTCCTTCACACGGCTAACTTACTTTCATAAAGATACACATAACTATGCAAATTTGCAATTTTTTATTCCGGTGCATAATAACTCTATCACACTATTTTTATTAATATTAATTATAAATATCATTCATAAATGCAAAAAGGTATTTAAAATGCAAAAGATTTCGATTTTTTTACATCGGTATCGAGTGTTGAATAATTAAATATAAAGCATTTAATTTTTTATTACTTGTAAAATACTCTACGAATTAAATAATTATTACCATCGAATAACGTATATACAATAATCTTGATTCTGATGATCTAAAGAACAATAATGACAATGATGACTTAATTTCCCATAATTGCGATTACTTGATCAAAGTCAATCAAGAAGATTTTTCGAGTAATTTTATATAATTTTTAGTTTTTTCTGAGAAAAGATGTTCTACTACTTCTAGTATTATATTTCTTATTGCTAGCTCTTGACGAGTTATACGAGCGACTCGCATGAAATTCTAGGAGTTCGCTTCTAGTTACTTCTTTTTCTGTAACTTTTCACGTGCACTTGTAACTTTATATACCAATATATGGTACGTATAGTACATACCTGCACCACTTCAAATATCGAACTAATTTTTCTGCACTTTAATCATTTTATTTTACCTACTCAACTGTAAAGTGAAATCTGTAATATTGAATCTTTTTTAAATAATTAATTCTTTACTATTTTAATCATTTTTTTAATCTAAATAGAAAATAAAATATCCAAGTTGATAAAGCATTATGTATACAATTTTGTACTTACATTGTATATATATTAATTATATGTATACGTAATCTATATAATAAAATAATAGACATAAATAAATATCTCTTTTAATAAGTACACATTTATATTGTGTATATATTATTTCCATATATAAAATACGAAGTATTTCTTATTTTCCCGATTTCGTTTATGACAAAAAAATAAAAAGAAATTCTATCGATAATTCATGAGTCATGCAGAAAAAGTCGATGCGATATCGACGAGGCGTATAATAATTTGCGATGAGTCAGATAGAGAATTATTAAAGAATTTTAATGAACAGTCAAAGCTTCTTATTTGTCTCTTTTGTGACAAGCGTTAATTTCATTTAAGTCGACTTTTCTACTACCGCAAAGTACATAGTTTACACTTGAGTGAAAGGACTCCTTCTATTGTCTATTGTCCTCATTTATTTGTCTTTATTCTTCGCTTTGTTGCATTCTCCACTCTATCATATCGTTTTATCTTATCGTTTTTTCGATTCAGCTACGATGATGAATATCTTGCTATTCTTGCTTGCTTTACAATAAATATATATATGTATATATATGTCGTTCGTAAGTCACTGTTATTTTTATTTATAGATCGTATTTTATCCGCGGTGTTACAGATTGTTATAGATTGTAATCAGCTTGGACATTTCGTAGCTGCTATTATTTTTCTCATTTTCTAGAAACATAAATATTGTTAAAACTTGTTAAAAACAAGTTCTTGTATAAAATGTTATGAACATTATATATTTGGGTGTGAATATCTCAGCTGCTCTTTTTAATATATTATAATTAAATAGCACAATCGTTGTTTGCATGAAAAATTTCGTTTATTAAACTCTTTCACAAGTATATTATCAAAAGTCGGGCCATGACTGCACATAAAATTAATTTAATTTAAAAAATGACAGATTTATATCTGGCTTTAATAATTGATAAACAACTACTGTATATACAGTGTTCGGTAACAATCGTCGAATCTCTTGTATGCAAGTATAAGAGTGAGTAGTCTTCTCGACCGAGTAGAAAAGTTTTCTACCATTTTGCGAAATTCGCAATACTTGAGAATGGTATGTCTCTTCTTGCCGCGCGCTTCTACTCGAATAGATTGGCTGATCTTTTTTAATTGATTTCTTAGTAAGTATTGCGAATTTTGCAAAATGATAGAAGACTTTACTACTCGGTTTTACTCACTCTATTTGCGTACAAGAGGTTCGGCGATTATTACCGGACATCCTGTAGAATTTTTGCATTGTAATCATTAATTCCGATAATAATGTATTCTTTGTTTAAGTTATTTATTATACAATTTAGTAAATAATTATGTAACGTATATTTTAAAAACAAAATCTTGTTGCTACCTATAATGTCTCTTATTAGCTTTAGAAAGTAAAAATTTAATACAAAGTGAATAGGAAAAGTACGATTTACGATACATTCAAAAATATGCATTGAAATTACTACTAATTATTTTATGCTTCTTGAACAATGCATACAAATTATCAAAATCATGAACGTATGTATTAAAACTTTCACCAAGACTTCGCGCAATTAAAACTATATATTGATTGTTGATAAAATACCCGAACCAACCATCAATAACTTTCCAGCAAATTGCCACCTACACCAGCATTTCATGTACCTATCACAGGAAATCGATTGAAGAGCTTTATCGACAGAATAATTGCACTTAGCAACATTCCGTTCCTGACACGGCACCATCTCTATCAATTTTCTAATTTCTATTACAATAATTACAGCCAAGCCTTTCAAACTTATCGAGTCTATTGTCGTAAAGTTAATAAGATATGGATAGCATTTTTGATCCTGATTAAGTTCATATAAAAACTTTAGAAATTACTAGATGATATTTAGAGAGCATCCGCAATTAATACTCATTTAATGTTATCGAATTTGCTTTGTAATTTTTTATATTTAAGACATTTGAAATTGTAGTAAACCTTAATTGGTAGAAGATTGTGTGAAATTATTTAACTTTGCGATTATGAGAAGCACAGAGCGCGCTCGACAAAATACCGAAATGTTTCTATAACTCTGAAAAATGAATACTGTTTTTATAAAATTTGTTATTTTATTAAAAGCTTTTATATTTCGTTTTGACACAGATTGAATTTCTCAATCAAGAATTTATTGTTTTATTTAGCTTTCTAATTGCAAATGTATTTTAATTAATTGGCGTTTAATTTTACCAAAAAAGAACCCAATGTTATTATTATATTTACATGAACCAAAATAGATTAATAACGTAATGTCTTAATTAAATTATTATCATATTTCTCTTTATAATAAAATTTCTTTAAATCTAATTACTGACAATTTGTCGGAGAATAGTATAGATAACAACAATATAAATGTCAAATTTTTTATATTGTTTCGATCAACTTTAAATTATTTTTATATTAAAATGAATCAAGTATCGTCCTATTGATAAAAAATTTATTATAAAATTGATTTTGCTCTAAAATGCCAGAGGAGCACATCTTCAATGCTTCAGAATAATAAATCACAAAACCCTTCTTAAGGATAAAGATAAGGCTTCTTGCTTATTCTTATCACACGTCAACTTTGTACTTTAATATATTCGAAAAAAGTAATACTTTAGAAAACTTATAAATGCATTGGAAGCATGCACATATCTGCCATGTGTCAAACGAGATGACGGTACTTCGAAAGAATATCGTCACCAGATCTTAAAGTAAGATTTTTCTTCAAACAATGTACAGCGCGAACCACATGCGCCCTGCGAGACACGAGATTCTCTTCTTGTGCAGTGAGAAATGTGTAACGGCCGCGCGAATAAAAACCAGTGTCACAATATAAAAAAAACCAGGCGTCAGCATTAAAATATCAAAGAGCGAATAAGTATGCTCTGCGAGATTACTTCGGTATAACAAAAGATCAGTACGGCGAAGTGGAACCTATAATGCAACTGCTCTTGACTGTGAAACAAAGCTGAACGTGTTTAATCAATTAACATCTACTAATACAGCAATACTTTGACATGTCCTTATTCTGCTTACTCGATCCTCACGTAAGCTTACATTAACTAGAACATAAAAAAAAAATCGTCGTTATAACAAATATGTATATATCATAAAAATTTGAGATCTACTTGAATTGGAGAAGAATAATAATCGTAACAAATAGATCACTACAAGAGACATGAGAGATAAAAATTGTCACCCTATTCCAGAGTGCACGAGTATCCGGCGAAGTTCTCGTTCTTGAAATCGATATCTGATAGAGTTGACGTAAAACTCGTGTCGATTTGTAACTCATACTTCATACAAAGTCGATTTTTCCTTGACAAAGAACAAACAACTTTTAAAGTATAAACTATTAACAAAGAAGAATTCCTCAGAAAATTCAAATATCAAACCCATACGTTTAGTTCTTCATCTTTACAATTTTAGCAGAAAAAGATAGTTCACTACATACTTTATCTTTATTGATGTAAGATTAATTATAACAAAATTCTTAATCTTATAATTAAGTTAGCTTTTTATTATATATTACAAACTCTAATTATTATATTCCTCTTATACAATTTTATTGGTTCATTTCTCTCTCAACAGTAATTTAATTTGTTGCAATTTGGTGCAAAAATATTAATTTTAATTTCATAAAAAAAAGTTACTTTTCTTATCCAGATTTTATTAGAAAATTAAATTTATAAATAAAAAGGAATATAACGTAATATGCACGAGATACTTGATATAATGTTAAAATATTTAATAAAATAATATTTAAATATTAAATACTGGACATCTTATGCTCTGCATCGAATACTTCCACGTGATTTAAAAAAATGATATGCAATGTGCGCTTCGTTGTCTTATGTTACACGAAAAAAAAAATAACGAAAATTCTTAACATAGAGTACCTTTCCGTGTCAACTATTCAAGCTTGTATCTGGCATGTGTTATGCGCCAACACGCAAGCTAAAAATGCATGACAACCATAAAAACATGACATGGTCTCGTATAACAAAAAAAAAACCCGATGCGTAAAATCATTTCTTTTTACTTCGCGTTTATAAGTATTTAATGCGTCACTAGGTATATATATGTGTATAAAGAAACACTCTTTTTAAATTATGCTCTGTGAAGACTGTGCTCCATGAAAGATGAACTTTTTCGTAACGGAAAAAAATATACTGAGAAATGTATATTATATAATACGAGGTGAAAGATACTCAAATGAGTATGATGCAAATGAGTATAATGTCTAATGAGTACGATGCTGTCCGGAAATTAAAACCAGCCCAGCGTGAAAGTAATACTTATTACGTACGGTCGGCTCATATTTTTACCAAATATATATCTTTCTTCCGATTTCAAATTATCAAACACATTATATTTCTATAAAAATTAGATTTTATGAAAATATTTGTTAAAAACTTCTTTACAACTTAAATATTTTTAGAGATTGTAAGACAGATGGTTCTCAAAGAGATAAATTACAAGTCTAATGAGAGTAATAATCAGAGCGCACAAATTACCTTACAATTAATAGTGTAATTTAAACAGATCAAATTAGTAATATCAAATCGAATATTTCTTTCTTACTATCCATAACAGAGAAAATGATATATGCCATATAATTTAACGAAGTCAAAGCGATAAGAATCCTAGTTTCTGAGCCGAAGAAAAATTCTTGTGAGTTGAATACTTATAAAGTAACTTTCACTTTTTTTTAATTGCATTTCTTATATTTTGACAAAACATTAGCGATCAAGATTTCGTATATATTGCATTATCTTTATAAAATTATATGTTATATTATTTTTAATCGATTTTCGTTTGAGGAGAGTTCAAAATTACAAATTAAAACGATTCGATTGGCATAAAATGTAATTAATTCATTTAAACCATGCTGTCAGTTACAACGTTATTTATGCGCACCATTATTTGCGCTTTGGGCTTTATTTTAGCACAATCATTTATTTCATTAAAACTGTTTCAAATCAAATAATTTAATAGTTTTAGCAAATTTGGTCGTATTTTTTCTGTTAAAAAATATTTATTTATTTATTTGCATTCGTTATTATAGTCTCTGTTCCTCTACTTTAATTTCTTTATTAACATACATAATTATATAACACATGTTCCGCAACGTAATTATCGAATAACATTTAATTTCTGCTAGCACAAGTTTTTAGTCAATTACTGGCCAAGATCTGCACTGAGATTTTCTGTAAATAAAACGAAGATAAATAACGACGACGGGATTAAATAGTGGAGAAACAAGGCAAATTTAGGAGCACGAAGAAGCGAAGAATAGAAGTAACAAATTGAGTTGTTTGCGCGGTTGTGGTCCAAGTTCGTGAAAACACTCTGTTCAAACAGCGTCGGACATTATGGAGGTGACGGTAATAAATTTACAGTAATTCTTCAAACACTCGATGAGCATGCGATGAGCGATTTTGCATAAAAGTACGCGCAATTCATGTAAATGCGTCGGTCTTTCGCGCTCAAGTCTCTTGCGCATATTGATTTTAATTCAAAACTCGCTCGCAAAATTGTGTCATTAATGATGATGAATTGTTCGCGAGACTGATAATCTCTCGCGGAATTTTGAATGCATTTTATAATTAAACCGATTATTCTAAGAATAATAATTGTAATTAATAATTATTGTAATTGTGCGATTCGCTCACAGCAGATGAAGCTCATCATTGATTCACGAAACACATTCATTTATTACATTCATTGATTATACGCACTTGATGTGAATAATGACTGAGCCAATTTGTAACAGCAATTATTTTTGCGGAACAATTTTGCTTGAAGTCTGTTTACTGCATGTACAGTACCGGCGTGCCTCGACTTAGTATTCCGATTCTTCTTAAGTAAACGGAATGCCAGCGCCAGGGCCTCTGATAATAGATAGGGATTCCTCGAATACTAGAATGCAATCTCATTTCAAAATCGCGTAAAAGCAATCGAGATTACAACACTCAATTTCATTTCGCAACACCTGTTACACTCCAGCCATAAAATTGTTTATTATAGACTTAAATCTCCTAGTCGCGCTGTGCTTTTGATGCTAGGACAGTGAAATTTGCATTTACAATCTGTCAGCGGAGCAACTGCTAACACAGAAAATATGAAAATTGCGTTACGGCATAATATTCTAACATGATAATTTTCCCACGGGTTACTCGGGTTATCCGATTAATTACACACAAGCCGTAACTAATTCAATTTATGTAGTAATAAAGGGTACGTGCAAACTGTATAACCGGAACACATCAATATTCGTTATATATGTGTTTAGTTTGAATCGATATATTTTAATTTTTTTTAGTAGAAAGCAAAAGGACTTTAACTTTTTAATGTTATCTAGAAAGCGATAAGAAAGTTTCAGCATCTTTTGTATGTCAAATTGACTTTTTAACCTGTGTAAGATTTTTTAATATCTCGCTCTTTCAAAATTTTAAAACAATTTATACACATATTATTGTTTTAAAAACTTTTAAACATATAAAAGCCTGACAATATAGTACTAAACTTGATACAGATTTCAACTATATAGCTTATGAATATTATAATAATATTAAATATGTATACGTATACAACTTACCAGATGATAGAGAGCCAGATTCACATATACTGATCACAAATTATTAAATATGATAACTCAATTTGAAATTAATTAATTACGTTATTGACATTAAATTAATAGCCTCATGTGATTAAATAATCTATTCAATATGTGTCATAACATTTATTGCCGCAATAAATGAGACGCGTGAATATTATAGATATTACAACATAAACGTCAACGTGTAGGTACCGCCGCGTTAATTGTCCGTATGCTTTCGCCTTACAAGACTTCATTAATTAAAGTGTTCGCGATATATCATGGTGATGAGTTGACATCAAACGCACCGTATGTCGTCCGTAAAATATAGTCTCATACAATATCGCATATTTCGCAACATAAGCACGTAATATGTAATATCCGGAGCGCCGACACCTTCAATGCGAGAATTAGTGCGGAAAGATAAGTGCACATTTAAACGTAAGCATTATATAATTGTGATTAACGTAACTTTGTGATTTATAAAAAATTAATTTTGCACGAAAAATTTTTCATTTTTAATTAGCGCGATACATTTTTACGTGTTATTAAATTTTTTATACAAACTAAACATTAATTTGCGTTTGCGCGCGCACATTAAAAATTAAGTTAAATATCATTTAGATCTTTGACGCATTTTCTATCCACCGTTTATTATCAACTTTACGTCCTGTGTAAAATACTCAATGTTTATCTCAATGTCAAATATTATTCTTATTTGTAACGTATACCGTCTTTAATATTACAAAATATTATCTAACGATTCATTTTATTATTAATTTATCAGGCATTTATCGTTAATTGTCTGCGATAAATTTATCTATTTATGTGTTATCTATTTTCGTTACCATTATCTTATCACCTGCTAACGAATAGTTGAATTAATAACAGCGTTTAAACGGATACTGTCGGCATGATTAATTCACTAGCATGTAGATATGCGGCTAATTGTCTTCTGATGAGCATTCGAAATTCACAGTCCGTCGTTTGCATTACATCCCGATTGAGCATATATTTGTCGCGATACGAGTAAAAATTAACATAAATATTTATTGCCAAATTCTTATTTTAACTCGCCTTCTTCGTCTTACGTTTTAATTTAGAACAATTTTAAAATTATCTTTGTTTTGATTTATACTTTTTTGCACTTTTGCAACAATAAATTGTTAAATGTATCATGTAATCATCGATAGTGATTTTCTGTATAATTTTACTGATTTCTCATCGAAGATCGCACGAATTTGAAAGTTATATTCGGGACATTCGGGAGAAACGTGTTTTCGGCACGGAGATCGCGCGCGTACTGAAAATCCCAGCAACCACCCCATCGACCCTCACTATCTGCCCTCGTTCCAATACAGACAACGACGTACATGTAATGCGCGTACGTATAAAACGCATAAGCTATATATATTTGGGGTTGATAAAAGTAAGAATCTAAGAATGGCATTTGTCAAATGTATCCCCCTTACAAATTTCTATTATTTATTATTCTCTTACTTATATTGTTTCTCTCAATTGTAATAATAACGAACGAGAAATATTATCTTTGTACCATACTTTATATGGTACAAAATATTGTAATTATATATTTATGTTCTCTCTCTCTCTCTCTCTCTCTCTCTCTCTCTCTCTCTCTCTCTCCCTCCCTCTCTCTCTCTCTCTCAGAAATTAATCATGCTATATTTTCAGTTGAACATACAAGTTTATGATATACAATTTCAATCATTTTTCTATAGTCGATTGTTCAATTAAATGTGAGACACTTTGGAAACTTACTCGTGCTGTGCATTAAGTTATCAACCAAGACTGTAACAATTTTGTATTCGCTTTGTGACAATTATATCATCTGTTGCCTATTCAGAAGATCGTATTACCCATGTTACTTTAACTACGTTGATTAAGTTGAAGCAATAATTCGAATATCAATGCATCAAAACAAACACTAATACATAGATAGGCAGATAGATTCACGTTATAAACTACAGATAATAAAAACAAATTATTTTGTGTAATTTCATTTGATAATAAATGAAAGAAAACGGAGAAATATTACTAAATTTAACAACCATTAATCTCATAGCATTTTATGCAAAACATTACAATAGTTAAAAAAATAAAGACTCTCTTTATTTTTAGTTTACAAGAATCTCTGCATTATATATTAGCTATTTTATTTTCTAAACTAACAATAAGTTCTACAGTGCAATCGTGATATTACTAATATAAAGTACAAACGAGAGAAATATAATATCATCTTAGCCTCAATAAAATGGTAAATGTATTTTAAACGATGATCGGAGCCAGATATAGCGCAGGTAGTCGAATAGTCGGAAATCAATACGAAGTCTACTTAAGGACTTCGTAAAATCCGATTACCACATTGGATGTTCCATACTTTCTTATAAATGAATTATATTAAGGTCCATCTCTCTGAGTGATCTTATAAACGTTTTGGAATCGTATTTCAGGCTCACTTGAACCGTCCAGTCCGCTTTAGTGTGATCTTTCTTCGTTATTTCGTTCTCTCTCAAACGGTCATTGTCGCGTCCACATTTAATAACGCTTTGCGTTCGAGAATAAAAAGGATATGATATCGGAAAAGTGTCATGTTATTACGCGTAATTCTTGAGATCGGATTATCGTTTAACAGCATGTGTACCAACAAGTAAGTAATACCGATCGAGACTTAATTTCACCTTTGCTACCTTTTTCAGTTTATGCAAATGTGAAACGTTTTGTCGAGATTCCGAATCCATTTGCTTGACCCTTTCAATGCTAAATTAGGATGCGGCCATCGCTGTGTGCTGACTTAGGAAAGGCAATTTCAAGCACTTCAGAGCGATTGGTCCACAAATAGATATAGACCCGGAAGAATATTAAAAGTTTAATAATGCCTTCCAGATATCATGTATAATCAACTTTTCAGTCAGATCAATGTTCTTTTACATACTAACTCAAAGATAATAATTTCCTCGTAATAAAGTTTCGTTGTTTGTACGGTACATAAAATAGATTTATGATCACTGTCACATGAAATTTTCAAATGGCGATAACTAAAGCAACAAAAACTTTAATAGAATTGTTGAAACAGTAAATCATGAAGAATCCAGTAGACTATAATACACGAAGCACGATATTAGCAAACACTGAAGTAAAATTTGTTTGTAGTATGTACGATCGATAAACTTCTCAGCAGTCCGACATCAACTGATTTTGTATACTGACAGCCCCATTTCCTTTCTTAATACGCGAAACATGAAATTTGTATATAAATGTATACAGCAGGAGGAAATTCATAATTGACTGTCGAACTGTCGAAAGAATTGATAAATTGATATAGAAATTCCATTAATATTATTATTACAGTCGACTTAAGAATTCAGTCTCATTCGAGGTCTCATTAGACAGTCTCATTAATATCTATCACTATAAGAAATCACCCACAAAATGAAGCTCTAACATACCTATCAAATCAGGATTAGAAAATTGCACAGCACTATTATAAGGTGAAAAATGTAGAAAGTGATTTGCGAGATTTGCCTGGTACTTGCTATTGACCCACGGTTTTTCAATAATTCGCACTACATATAAAATATATTAACAACACATATAAATATCACGTATTTAAAACGAGGTATAAACTAATAATAAATATTTTATTTCCCTGTTTATCATTTAATTCACGCAGATTCAAAGAAGTTTATGAAGAATCAATTTACTTGTTCGTATTATAGCAATCAGTATTAATATTCTGTATCTTTTACATATTCTGTATACTATTAAATATATTCGTGATATAGATATGTGAATTATATCAAATCTGAGTTTATACCAAATTTATGTTTAATTTACGATTAAAATAGTATGTTATCAGAATGCTCGAAAGACATTTAACATTGTAAAATTCTTTGAGATTTTATTCTGGTATAACTATAATTTAACGCTTCAACCATCTTTAGAAAGAATAAATTTAGAATCCTTATAACGTATAAAAACATTCGTAGATCTTTGAACTAATCATGCTGTAAAATCAAATTTATAAAATAATGGTAAACAATCTAATCCGCTAGTAATTACCAATGGATCTCGCAGTTATAATCTCATTGGGAATCTATTAGCTTATGTTTTTTCTTTGGGACTTTTAAGGCCGAATTTTCTAGAATTGCAAGTTTCGCAGGCAAAGTCATTCAGTTTCGAAGTAGAGCTAAAGAAAATTGCACCTAAGATATAAAAATTTAAATATGACAAAATTTTCAGAAGTAATATACTTAGCTATTTTATATAATTATATGAATATACGTAGCAATTTTAATGATAAGTTTGGCTTTATATTTTGCATTATTTTTATCATTGTATTTAATGTGAAAGTAAACCTTCCTTTTAACGTATTTATCGAGCGATTCAAATTTCATCGGTAATTGATAAGTATAACATTAAATTATACTTTACTATATATACCATTTGTTATTATAAAAGAAATCTATATACAGAAAAGTGGCATTTTTAAAATAAGTCACCTGAATAACTCTTTCATTTTTAGTGACAGAAAAAAAAGCTTTAAACTTGTTTGATTTTAAGAGAAACATCTTAGAGAAGATATGATTTCGTTTATAAGGACAAGAACATTTTAAGATCAACTTTTTTAAAAATTGGAATTATATATTTTTATTTACTTGTTAATATAGTATTTTAAAACGCATACAATTATGCATCGTTCAAGACCATTCAAAGTCAGTTAAAAGTCAAGGAAAAAATTTATTTTAACAAAGAGATCAAACGGGATGCCGCTTGGCTACGTGTAAAAGTGGCAGATTTGTAATTGTGGCGGTTTCGGATTCGATTCCTCAATTTATAGGATTTTTAAATTTATTTTAATTCACACAAACAAAGAGTAAAAGACTGACAGAAATCTCTGTGATTCTTTTAATTAGGAGATGTGGCTAACAACCACTTCACGTGAAACATTTATTGTTGCGAATGTTCACAAAGAAGGTCGAATCTTTAGAACAGGCCAAAACCCACCCAGGCTTCTGGAGTCAACGTTGATGGATTGACAAAAAGATTGAACATTTTTTCATTATCATAAATATACAATGTTCTCGCAAGTATTCAAAATGGTAATCTCGAGCATCTATATATCAAAAGCGGTTCCACATAGAAACTACTGAATTTCGAAGTTTATTTGTATGTATTTTAGAATTTGTTTTTCTTATAACAAATAAAAGAGAAAGATAGTTGAATATATTGAGACGGATTTGCAAGTTTAGTGAATATTATTGAATTTTGAATTTAACAGATTGTTTAAAGTTATGCCCTGTATATACATACATATATGCAAAGAAAATTGTTTTAGCATAATTTCTTTAAGTCGGAAAACTATAAATATAAAATTTGATGTAATTTTCAAGTATCAGTGCACAGCACATAGGACAATATCGTGTAATAAAAAAAATATTTCATTAAGCGGTATTGTCGGCAGTGCATACATGTGGTACTTTTTTACTCAACATTTGTTCCAACATAATTATACAAAATCTCTTTTAGCTGCAAATGCAATTTTAAAGCAAAATATAAAAGATTATATCGTTTTCATATATGTATGCAATTTATTCGTAATAAAATTATATTTTAGCAAGTATGTAGTTTTTATACATACATTATATGATAATAAATTACTTACGCATCTATTCCGGTTTTTTCTCAAATCCAATGTCGAAATAATGTGACATCTGTGTATATACCATATACCAGGCAAATTCTTTTTAGCACAACTGTCTCCAAACAAAGTTATACCGAGGAGAATATTTATCACTCACTATTGATCCTCCAGAATCACCCTGTACCATATGAATAATGATATATAGCAAGTGTGAATAATAATAAATAATAATCGTTTAATTATGTTTTACATCTTACTTTGACAAGTGTCTGTGCCTCCCTCTTCGTATCCATAACATGTCATCCGAGAAGTCGATATGTAATTTCTGTCCTCATAATAGTTTTGGCATAGTTCTTTACTTATTCGCGGTATTGTTGCGCATTTCCAGATTTTCCGACAGTTTTGGCTCGACAACATCATCATGTATCTAATATATTTCATAAAAGTTTAAATTTTTAGAGACACACGTAAAACACTAAGGAAATTTTTTAAAATGTACTTAAATGCCGATATCATTTTATACCAAAATTACTTCATCGTTACCTCATAGTCTCGCTAACCGCAGATCACAGCAGATAATTATCCCATTCCTTACTAACGTTTCTGTTTGGTGGCAATAAAATAAGGCCCAGTTTCACAAACGTCGGTAACTTCTAACCTTAGGTCACCTTAGGTTAACTCATTCTTCGTCTCTTTCTAACGTCCCCCTTAGAAAGAGACTGTTTGGGAATTGGAAATTGGGATTGCAAAGAAAACTCGAAAAGCTTTGTGCTATAACTTTACTCGCAGAGAGCGTTTACGCTCAACTCCACTCCCACTCGATTCCGATCCAACGTCGGCAACATCGCCGTCTTTCTCTCAAACATAAACAGATCGCGCGCGCAGAGCTTGCGCCATGGGCGCGTTCAGCAGACACACAACTGTTGCACAATTGTTGTTCGTCTTATCAACACTCTGCGTTGATTGGTTGGTTCTAAAAGTAAGAACCAATCACGTTCGATTGCTACTGAGCGGCTTGGTCTGCTGAACGCGACTAATGCAATAAAAAATTTTCCGTTTCAAGAACGGCGTGGATAAAAAAACTCAGGCTCGTTTCGATTGTTTGAAAATTGAGGAATTTAATTTAGGGAAGTTATCTTCTTTATGCCCCAAATATGGATTTCCGGCTCCGCAGGGAGCCAAAGTACCACAATTTAGGGGAGTTCGAGAGCTAGGCTGAGTTCGGAAACGTCATCCGGGTACACACGGGTATACTCCCTTCTCCTTCTAACTCGCTAAAGATAGAAAGAGAAGGGAGTATACTCTGGTGACGTTTCCGAACGCAGCCCTACCACGTCCCTTGCGTCGGACACGTGATTGGTAAAATAGGTAAAAACGTGACGTGACCAAAAACTTTGCGTTTTTATGTTGCGTAATTGTTATCCTAATAAATTTTCTCCTTGTAATTACGTTCCCTTTGTTCAAAGGGATAAAATTAAGATTAAAAAAAAAACTGATTAAAAGATTCCGCGTGTATGTATGTACGCTACGCGTCAACGATCTGTCCTTTCCTGAGATAAGGGGGGAACATAGAAGCCTAGAGACGCTGTTGATTACTTCTATTAAAATCAATAGAACTTTGGTGTTTCCCCCCTTACCTCGGAAAACACCAAAGGAAAACTTTTGTAAAATATGGGAAAGAACTGAATATATATCAAAAATTTCTTTAAGTCATAAGATATTTATTATAAAAAAAAAATAGGAAATATAAGAAAATAGGTAGCATACCAACCTAAGATAATTAAATTTAAATATCAAATATAAAAAAAAGTGTATAATATTGAAGTATCCTATCTGTATTGACTGGAGTACACATTATATATTTTAAAAACCAAAATTTAACATAGATATAATGCGAAATAGTTATTTTTATATATTTAAAAACTTTCTTCTTAAAAATTAAAAACTTTAATTAAAAAGTACATGCTTTATATAATATCACGTATCTAAACATATGGTTTCGTTTTCGGTTTGATCCATAATACTTTCAAAATCGTTATTAGTTTGGTCCATAATATTTTCAAAATCAAAGCTAACTTTCTTTTTTATTTGATTGTTCGTCGATAAAAACCTTCGGCTTTGTTCTATCTGTATTCTTTGATTAATAGGAATATATGATTCATTAATATCGCCAAATTCATCATCAGAGTTACGTGATTTCCGTTTTTCATCCTGTGTATGAACATAATCTTCTCTAGTGTATGTCACAGGTTCAAATTCATCAATTTTTGTACATCCTTGTATAACGTTTTCTGTAGACCGGCTAGTAGATTCTATAGATTGGCAGTTTGTTATACTAAATTGGAAAGTTTGTTTGCCACATATATTTTCTATTACATGTGTTACATCTATATCATTATCTTCATTTTCGCTCATAAAGTCATCAGGAGAGAGATCATTAAACATCTTGTCATACGTGTTATTTTGCTTTGAATTTAACTTTTCTACCTCCAGAACTCTTTTAAATTGTGGCCCACGTTTCATTTGTTTTATGTTCATGATTGCAGCATCTTCAGGTACATCACTTATTTTTAACTCGTTCACTCTACTCGAAATATTTTCTCGCTTTGATCTTTTTGGTGTAATATTTGGTGTAATATTCATTTTTTCAAAGGACTCCTCTAAGGACATTGCATGGTTTCCAGATATAAATTCATCAATCTTCCTATTATTTTTTTCTATTTTCTTCTTTACTTTCTTTTGCTTTGATTTTGTAGTATCTCTTGTTTCAGTATCTTTATTATTATCAATTGTAACCTTTTTCCTCCGAGAGTTTGCAGGTTTTCTTTTCGTTTTTGCGTTCCTAGTATTTTCATATACCTCAACCAATTCTGGATAACACTTTAGAACCAAGTCTTGTGGTTCAATACTTGTTAGTAAACTATCATCTACAGCATCATCATCACCATTCTCTCTTGTTCGCTCTTTATATTCATTTAGCATTTCAATTACAGTATGCTCTTTCTTCCATATAATTTCGTAACTGGCTATAGATTTAATATTACGTATCTTTTTTATATTGTCAGGAATAAATAAATCTGTCATGGAGAAACGTTCATCAGGTGTAAGATCTGGTAGATGTAAGAGCTGCCATCTAGTAGTTAATGTAAATATTTTTTCGAACGCATATTGTGGTTCCCAACAGAGATATTTGTTCATAAAGTCCTGATAAAATAGAAAGTTTAGACAGTTTGACAAAGTAATTTTTATAATTTCAATATATTATAGCACGTGTAGTAATAAACTTACAATAAATTGTTTGGTTTGAGGTTGTTTCCATTTTACATCTAATTTAGTTGGAACTGAATCCTTTCTGATAAGAAATTCATCTATCAATTCTTGGTTTGGAAAATTTTCATCATGGAGTGCCTTCTTTCTTAACGATACCTCATTTAATATCAATGCCCTCTTTTCCCTGTATACATAAAAAATTATAAATTATAATTCCTAAATATAAGTAATATTTAAATCTTGTAATTATGTAATTTTTACCTGAAATCATCATTACATTTCCTAATAGTTCCACAATCAGCACAACCCGATTTTGTGTGCTTTTGCAATTTTCCTGGGTGACCACACGATGTACATAAATTTGGATTTAACAAATTTGACTCAGCTCTGCCCAAACTTCTGTCAGTTCTCCAATCTTGAATCCTGAAAAAAAAAAGAGAAAAGAAAAATAGTTCACTTACAATCACAAAATTTGATAAATTCTATAAACATGCAATATACTCAAACCTTTGTAAGACATCCTTCTCTCTCACAGTCTTGAAAAATTTTAAAGCAGCTTCCTTTCCAACACCCTTTACTCCCTCATCATAGTCGCAGCCACATAGCAAAGCTAAAGCTATCATTTTACTTCGTCCTATGTTCAACGTCTTCTCTATTTTTTCCATACTGTATACGTCACAATGTCCATGGCTAATATTAAAGTTTCTGTACACTACTTTCGCCCCGTATAAGAAACAGTCACTGTCTTGACTTATACATCCATCCACGAGCTAAAAGTACATCTTTTCTTTATCTAATTTGTCAAATTTGTTTATTAAAAAAAAAATTAGTATATAGTACATAGTTGTACCCCATCTTCATTTAAGTAAGCACACATAGCTTCCGCTTCACCCTCAGACTGTACACAAGCAATACCCATGCATCTTAACAATTCTTTGCACTCTTTTAGAACTCGATTAAACTGGGTTCTTCCAACTTTCTTAACGGTCTTCTCTTGAAATCCATTACCATTACGAACGTTGTTTCTTCTTGCAATAGTTTTATGTTTTATGATAGGTGCTTTTCCTTCTAATACAAATATTGGAAATATCTCGTGCATAAGAAGGAACACCGTACGGAAGTACAAGTTCCTGCAACAAACAATTTGAATCGTATAAATATTGTAAATTATCAACAATATGTGCATTAAAAAAAAAAGTATATTGTATGTCGATAGAGTACTATCCACTGTACTAATCCATTATTTTGCTCTAACGTTATTTAATTAAATATGTTTTAACAAATAGGAATAAATGAAATCAAGAGAAGAGCAGATTTACTTGAGATATATCCTCAGTTGAGCCGCATTATCGGTGACCGTTTGGTCTCCCACGACCCATCCGCTTAAATCGATCGCGATGGTTTTTCCCTGCAGCTCGTACAGCGGCTTCCTCTCGCACAAAGGCGACAAAATATTCCACAGATCCTTGACGCCCATCTCGCGTCACTGCACTTATTTCAAATCAAATCCCTCAATGTTTACTTTCGTAATCACCTGTGAACGACAGCCATAAATTTTTATGATTAGGAAGATTCACACTGCGTCCGATGTCCGACGCCCAACGACCCAATAGGAAAGTTTGTTTTCTAGAAATTCTAGCTAGTGACATTTTTGTCTCTAGACAGTAGATTCTCTCATTGGATGTCGGACGACGTAACTACAAAGATCAAAAATGGACGCGAGCATGAAAATCCCAAATATTTATAATTGCAACTATTGCAAGTGCTAAGTATATATATAAACAATTATACGTATATATCAGTTATAATTAATTCCATAAATTTTTTTCATTTTTTGTTTGATAAAGATAGAAAGCTTCTTTCATATATGTCAACGATCACGATATACGATTTAATACGAGTACATACCTAGGCGCGATACAGGCGGAAAGATATAAAGACACACATATATCGACGACAATCGACGTCAAGCGCATAATGCAATATTGATATAAATTACACTGCCTGTGCGGTTTATTCGGAGGGTGAAACTGGGTGAAACGCTCGGGAGGAGGAGAGAAAGAAGGTAGCGACACATTGGCGAGGTTATTGGATTCTCTACCCTGTATTTGCATAATGTTATTTACACAGCGAGATGAAAACGAATCGTCGGGATGAGACGACGACCGGCCACGGTACAGGTTAACACGGCGGTGATACGGCGCTTTTAGAGTGACGCTTCTTGACAGACAATCGTCGCGATCCTCGTCCGGGCAGGCATGTTCAGGTACTTCTGGGCCCTGGTGTGCTGGTACTTCAGGCGCCTGATAAAATGGTTCTTGCGCCACACCACGCAGATGTGCGAGCTGCAGAGGATCTGCTACGGACAGCCGTCCGGGGCGCCGCGCGCTTTTGCCGTCGAGGAGACCCTCGGGCAGTCGCGCGACGCGAACATCAGGACCCTCGTCGCGTACCTCAACGACATCGCCGATCACCGTGGAATAACGACGAGAACCGAGCGTAAGATTCTCGAGGATGCCATCAGGACCGTGCTGGTGACCAAGAAGATCAATCCCACGGCGCATCCGGACTTTGCCAAGTCGTTCGGCAAGTGCGTGGAGCTGATCTGGGGCTACCGTCAGCTCTGCGTCGAGTGCGAGGAGCTCAGGAAGATGCCATACAGCGCGGATAATCCGGAGCACGAGCAGAAGCTGCTGAACTTGTGGAACCTCCTGATGCCGTACGAGCCTTTGGACGCGAGGGTGACCAAGCAGTGGCAGGAGATCGGCTTCCAGGGGGACGATCCCAAGACGGATTTTCGCGGGATGGGAATCCTGGGATTGGAGAATCTCGTTTATTTTGCTCAAGAGTATCCTAGCATGGCCACGCACGTATTGTCCCATTCGAATCATCCCCGTTACGGATACGCATTCGCTATAGTCGGTATAAATCTCACGAGCATGGCTTTGAAATTGCTGAGGGACGGCAGCGCTAAGACTCATATATATAATTCCTCCAAGACCCTGCCGACGATTCGTGCCTTTCATCAGTTTTACTGTTATCTATTTTATGAATTTGATGGATTTTGGATCGAGTCCAAGCCTAGTAATATGATGGAATTCTCGTCGATACAAGAAAAGTTTGAAAACAGTATCAGAATGGCGTTAGCTAATCCATCAACGGTTTTCAGGATAAATGTGGCGGTTGACAATATTTAATACGAAATACAAATTGCCTTTTTATTTGTAAGAAACAAGACCAAAATGGCTAAGGAATAAGTACAATTTTTAGACTAGCATATAGGGAACTTATTTTTTGTTGTATATTTTCACAATATTGGCTTTGTTGTGATATTTAAAATGGCATTTAAGTTAACAATTGACTTCTACGTTATAGATATCTTTGCTTTTTTTTTTTTAAGTAATATAATGTGAGTGGTATCTTGATGTAATATGTGTTTTATTATAGTTCCATTTAATAGATGGCTATACGTTCCTATACGTTTAGCTGTTTCCTTAATATGTATTTATACGTAGAGTATAACGCTTGTCACGTATGTGATGCGTTAAGTTGCTTAACGAAATTAGAGCTACTGTGTATAACATGTATTGATTTCAATAATTTTATCAGAGTAATTTTTAAATATTGTCAACAAAGCGAGAAAGAGAGCAAATCTACATTACACTAATGAAGTTTGAACTTCAGTCTCAAAAATAGATTTGCTATTGAATAATTTACGAGGTCATCAGGTCATCACAATATCGTGCCTCATGAATTTTATTCTTTAAATAATTCGAAGCATATTTAGAATATTATAAAACTTAAAGAAAAGATATTGAGCTTGACAAGTCATTGTATCACGGAAGAACAATGATGCTTTTAGAAAGTCACAACACTAGAATTTATTATATACGCGCAAATTACATAGGTAAGGTTTAGAATATCACTTTTAAGTAATTATGAAAGTAAATTGTCAGATGTGTTCGATATAGAATTTATGTTTTCAGTTTATATCGTTATTGCACATTAAAAGTGGCTTATACAAAAATTGGAATCTGAAGATTAGTTTGCAATTTTTAGCATCAAAGATATATTTCTGTAAAAAATGTATAACAGATATTCTTGTACAATTTGATTATATGTTTTTCTCTATCTTCTTCTGAATAAAACATAATCTAAGGATTGCTCATAAAAATTTGTATATGAAAAAAGCAATAAAATCCAAAGTAACAGATATAATAATGTACAATGGACATAACGTAATATCATACAATTAATGGAATGTGGCCGACTTGACAATAAAAGTCTTTTCTTAACAAAACTGATATAGACTATGTTTACACGTCATCATTAATCGGGTTTAATAACATCCAGTAATTATAACTGCTGACATAAAATGTATAGTTAAATCGCTTGTTAAATCCGGTTTTATAATATCAATTGTTATTACACCCGTTGACGAAGAGAAATGTGTAAACGTTGAGTTATGATTACATTGCCAACTTAAGATAAAATTGCAAAAATGTATCTGCTGCATTTTGTTGACAAGATCAAAATTTCGTTGAGTAGAAATAAAATAACAACTAGCACGCGTTTCAGTTATAATTACAAATGTACTAAACCCGATTAATAGTGACGTGTAAACGTAGTCATAATCTGCTTAAAGCTTAATTCTTAAATTTAATGATATCGCTTTGCCTTTCTTAAATTTGCTGCTGTTATAGACATTGTCTCTGTACATTACATACTATATAACTTTTTGGATATATTTCTAGTAAAAAAATATATTTTTTGTGAATCAATGCAAATATTTGTGTACATTAGATTATTATGCAGAAAAACACATTTATCTTCTCTTAATCTTCAAGATAATTTCAATTATTAAATATATTCTTAATTTTATATCATTGCACGTATACTAAATGTTGTAATTATACTTTCGCGCGATGAGATAATCGAATTTCTCAATTATTTCATCAAATTTGCAATTTAATAAATATTTTTAAAATATTTTTGAAAAAGACATAGATTTATATATAAAAATATTATAAAACTTAAAATTTTTTCACATATGTGCAATAACTTAATGTACAATCAAAAATTATTTTCAGCACTAGACAATAGTCCGTACAGAGAAACATTCGTAATATATTTTTGGCAGATCAAATGCAATAGATTTAGTCTTCTTTTTCCTCTGGAGTTTCATCCGATTGCATACATTTAATAGCTGCTAGAACAATAACTAGTACCCCAATGCAAATGCTAGTTAGCTTGAGTATCCACGGATTTTCATAGAGAAAGTTTAGAATTATTTTTGTGTATTCATCACTGGAAAACAATATGATACATTAATATATGTACAAACTAACAAATAAGTTAAAACAATAAATTTTTAAGTAACTAAACGGATCTTTAAACTTACAAGAAGCTTGGAAGTGGAGGTACTTCTTCTGGCCTTATATCTTTGTACCATTCTTTAGCAAATGCTATTAAGGAAGCAATATCGTACGTCGTCGAATCGTACCGATACATTTTGCCATGCCTAAATCTGTACAAGTAAAATGCATTAATCTATGTCATCTTTTCAATTTGTGCTTATCCCACAATGCATTTATATAATATAAATATCGTTCAAGGTATCAAACATTAATTTATATCTATATGCTTACAGCATAAATTGTGGAGTATTATAAACATTAAATCTCCTGGCTGTGGAAACCCCAGTTGTGGCTTTATTAACAAGTGCTACATTTAATCTGTGTTTAAGTTTGGCACCGACCGTTTCCCACTTTGCCATCATGCGCAAGCATTGTACACAGTCCGTGCTGTAACTGACATTATAAACCGTGATTAGAATGTACTGCCGTTAGTTATAAAATGAATTAAATAATTTCTATAGATGTAGACATAAGGCCCGAGACTTACAACATAACGAACCAATCGCCAGTCGTGGCACCGCTGCTTGCTTGAGTTAAATGCTCAAATGTGTCGTCCGTAAGTTCCTTTACTGTGGGTGCTTTATTGTCCGTAAACGTATTTATTATGTCCTCGTCCTCCAAAGGTCCTGTGGAAGAAGATGCAACATAAAAATCTATAGTGCAACTGCAGATTTACGAGCACAGAAATAAGAGAATATACGTAGCGACATATCATAAATGTATACGGGATAATAAAGCATGTACTATCACAGAGCGCAATTAAATGATCAAAAAAATCTAATTGTAATCCAAGTGTAATTTCTTGTTAAATCCGTACCGTCGTACAACAAGGGAATCCCATGTCGGAAAAACAGTAGAACAGGTTCTCTAGCATTGCTATATAATTGAAGTAATTGACTATCAACAGTCTTAACAACCCATGCGGACATGGCATCGACCAGATCCTCCCGCAAGTGAGCCAGCTTTCTCTCATACGTATTGCAGTCTTCACAGTCATTGGTCGCTGCAAATAAAAGTATCGCCATTAGTAATTGTAAGATTTTGTAATATTAAAGGCAAATCACAAAGTTGTTATCATGTATTCACAGTTAGAAGGAGGATCGTAGCGTTTCGCGGCTTACATAATATTTTAATAAAATATAACTGATTGGCAAAATTGTGTGCCTTTTCGAGAGATCAATTATAGCAAACATTTTCTGTCAGGATCACTGGCCGAAGGGAAAAAATTACGAACTGCAACATTCCTGAGGGATAAGATCATGGAGCCTTATGTCAACTCCAATTTGCAACATAAGAATATAACAATCGGGAAGTAATATACATAAATAAAATAAAAATGACATATAATTAGTATCTCGCCGAGCAATATTTTCCTCTTTTCGCCTGAAAAGCCGCTTGAGAACGACAACAAAGCAGAAAACAAAGGAGGGAGGAGAAAAAAGAAAGAAACAAACTTACTAAATAGAACGATCACGTATTTTTCGACTTTCATGAGATTCAGGAGTTCCTCGTCGTGCACCCGCTCGAGGTGCGCGGCGTGCGCGCCGGATAGAATGCATATCGCAATTAGGAGCACTAACATCGTTAGCTCGTGTGTGGAGCACGACAGTTTACGTATTTACGTACAGACGAGACACGTTCACGGCCACGCCGGCGAACTCGTGGTGCCGTGGCCGGCGCCTACGCTGGCCTATAGGCCTATACGCCGCCTACGGTCGTAAAAACAAACGAGAGGGATTCCGGCAAAGAGGGACAGAGGGAGCGCCGATCCGCCGGTCAGTCGGTCTCTATCGGTCACGTGATACCCGCCGGCGGCCATATTGCGAATCCGATTGGAGAGAGTTGGGGACGTTGCCGCCAAATGTGTCTCGGATGGAAACCGGTGACCGACGGCGACGTGGTAAGCCTCTTATATCGAATATATGTATAAAAGCGATGTATAATAACCTCACAATACAATTTTCGACTTTACTCTATTTCACAACTTTTACCTCATTTACAAGATGCTTCTAAACGACATTTTTATCAGCTTTGCGTTGCGTCACAAATCTGTAAGTACGGTATATAATTAACGAACGTAGGTATTGGTATATGTGGTAAAGTGCGATACGAAAAATCGCCCTGTAGACGATATTTGTTGCCAATAAAACATGTCCCGTGTACGCGTCATTCTTTAGTTAACGAAAAGGTAGGGATAGTCACATAACGACAGAATTATTTTCACGTTCGTATCGTGGTCGTAACAAATCGGTGGCGAGATACGTTTATTTATATCGGGGGGGAAAAATAAAATTGAAAAAATAACAAATATATATACCGTAGCGGCAGATTGAAGAGATTAATAAAATTGGAAATAGAGGTTTCGTTGGGCGCGAGCGGCGTATAACGTTTTGTATGCTGATGAATCAATAGTCCGCTGAACTTTGGCATGGGGAGAGAAAAAAGGGCGCCGCGCCAATGATATGTAGTCGATAGATTTTGATAACCATCTCTCGTGCAGAATCCTATGGACCGTCCGAGAAGAGAGGGGGAGGGAGATGTAAAAATCAAAACAAATGTTTGCTACAGCACTAACAGCACCGAGAATCTTATACGGTTGACTCATGTAATATTAGTTCCGCAATTTTTAATATTACCTCGTTTAATTCATGGATATGTACATATATATCTGCGGCATATTCGATTTTAATAAAAAAAATCGCATTTTTGTTGTTATCCCCCCTGTGTTCCATGTATGAATAATAACTATGAAAAAAAAGCAGTATTGCAGGATATTGATGGATATTTTCATATTTCTTTGACAAACCTTTGGAGCGATTTCTTTACATCGTATAGTGAATAAAAAATTTTATAAAGCTATGTCCGAAAATGTGTGAGAAGTTGTCATTTAAAGATTAGATTCAATAACAAAATTTTTAACTGATCAATATCAAGTTGTAATTCACAAGAAATGTTCAAAGTCTCCTACATCTGGTTGAATATGTACACATCGAACTCACTATACACGATTCAGCGACAAGAGACATTTTATATATATAAAGTTATTCCATATTATACTTAAAATTTGAGGAACGTAATTGATAAGTACGTAATTTTCAACTTGGAATATTGACGAAATAATTCAAATTGCAGGCTGTCTATCGGCGCCAGTTTTTATGATAGCCGGTGATCGCGCCTCACTCTTAAATTACTCCGCTTCACTCATCGAGGAGTGCTTCCGACATTGCATCTTCGGATTATGGACTGCCTTACCCTTTCGGAAGTTCCAAGAAAGTTACAGAATGGTGTCGTAAGTATGAAAAATATGTTGATGCAGCATTTCTTCCCTTTTGAATTATACATACAATTGTATAATATAATTAAATATACAAGAAATTTTAAGTATTCCTGCATATAAAAGTCTAAAGGATTTAATTAGATGGAAGACACATCTCTTGTTAATTGTGACTTAATTGGTCTGATTTTGTCACTTCAAAATTTTGTTGGTAAATTTAATTTTCTATAAATGATAACTTTTCACACATTTTTTTACATAAATTTAAGAACTTCTTTCTCATTACAATATTGTTCTTTGCATATGAAGAATTTACTCTAGAAGTTTGTTTAAGGAATTAAAAAAAATCTTATTTTTTAGTACATTGACATTATTACATCGTAAACATATATATCCTTATTTATAAAGCGTCTGTAAAATAATAGCACACTTAATAAATTCAATTACTACATACATAAGATATTTATATCAAATAATGTCTCGATAATATGTATTCATATACTCTTCAATTATTCCCGGGTTTACCGCTTGATAGTCACGAAAAATTCA
Source organism: Temnothorax longispinosus (assembly GCF_030848805.1). Lineage (NCBI taxonomy): Eukaryota > Metazoa > Arthropoda > Insecta > Hymenoptera > Formicidae > Temnothorax > Temnothorax longispinosus. The sequence continues at coordinate 21,101,215 of NC_092359.1, read as the reverse complement.
AATCTGGCTATCTTTAACAGTATCTCATCGATAACAGCAGTAACCTTTTATCTTTTCGGTGTAAAGTTTCATTTTACGACTCATGAAACTTTTAAAAGGAAACATGTAATCGCTCGAGTCATTGAACAGGTAATTTTTTACACATAATAGGTATTCGAGAGCGGCGCTTGAATGGGTTTCGACAAAAAAATTTTCGACAGTAAACAACACGAGAGAATTTATGTTTCTCTCACGTCTCTTTTTTTTATAATTGATTTTTCTGAAGATACATATGCGTCGCCGGCGTGATAAATGCAAAATCAGATAGTTCGCTATCAGTGGAAGTTTTGTACGTTGCTTTCGTATCTTTTTCCAAGCATTTTTGCTCGTTTTATTTTATGCATGTGTACGTATGTACATATAGTAAACTGCGAGTGTCGACATCAATCGCATACAATATCGAGAAAAAGTTTCTTGACATAAATGTATACTTGTTAAAAGTACAGAGTTGGTAGTAATCGATAATGTTAGAAATTATTGATACAATTATCTCGTGCCACTCGTGCAATACATTACGTAAAGTCGCTTGGAATCGTTCTCGAGGAACTACCAACGATCACAACACAATATTATGTAAGGATGATAACAGAAAATTCATCTGCATATACAGCTAGGATGTTTGCTAATTACCTGGGCATCTCTCGTGAACAAGTAGCTTGAGTCAAATTGAATAAAAATGTTCTTTACTGAATTACTCAATTGTTAATGAGAAATTAATTAATATAAATCTGCGAGTAAGAGTGCATCCGCACGATTCAGCGACAAGAGATTTTGTACATAAAATTATTTCATAAAATTTGAAGAACATAGTCGATAAATACATAATTTTAAACTTGGAATATTAGCGAATATAATTCAAATTGCAGGTTGTGGATCAGCGTCAGTCCTTAATAGCCGGTGATTATACGCCTCACCCCTCGCTCCGTTTCGCGCATCGAGGAGCACTTCCGGCATCCTCGCGCGTCGATTGTTCGCGGGCGAGTCCGCGGCCGCTACGCTCCTGATTAAGGGGGGTCGGAAGTCGAAGGTTGAAAGGTAAGCGTATAGATAACAACGGCGGCACACGGCAACGCGTGCATGTCCGTAGCGAAAATCGTGCGCCGGTATGCCGGCGAACGTCGGGACGTCGGCGACTACCGCAACTCCCCTTGGATCGCACGAGGGTAGTCGGCAGTCGCGTGTACCCGTAGTCGCGAGGGGGTGGCCGACCGCGTTTGAAGCGCCCGTATACGTAAGAATGTAATCGGCTCGGCGAGAACTACTCCGGCCGTCGCTCGCACGTCCCGTGGAATTCATCGTTTCTGCCGCGGTGGCACGCGAGAAATCGTAATAATCATAGTCGCGGGGGGTGGGAGGGCACACGTCGCGCCCGATTTGCGCGCGAGAAGTACATCTCGCCCCTTAAACGAGGGGAAAGAGTGCCGTCGAGGACGAAGACGGTACCGCCGAACCCCGAGATCGATCCCCCTCGTTCACGCGCATCCCGGACCGCATTTACAGTACAATCGTGCTGTCAGCTTCGGTTATTATTGACCGTAAGACGAGGTATTGATCGGCTTGTTCCCTTGAGTGACGTGCAACGTGGTATCGAATCGGTGCTCGGCAGCGAATTCGGCACTAGAATCGATAGTCTACGCGAGCCTGTCTGTCTCTCCGATTTCGCCACCCGCGTCTGCCGCGAGCAGCGGTATAAAATTTATATTTGATCGCTACGTGACTTGGTGACTGGAATCCGCCTATCTCTCCCCGCTGCTCGTTCGATTGAATAGTATTACTGCAATGGTATTACTTGCGCGCCGAGCTTATATCGGGCTCTAATGGCAGGCGATCGGCTCCACGGAACGAAACCGGGTATTCATTGATGCCGGTAATGCACGCGGCTCGACTGTATACGAGCCACGGTAACGCTTTTAGCGATCTTGCACTTCTTCACTTGACACCTTGCATGTTTAATTCCACTACGTGCCATCGCGCGTTTGCACGTGCAAGCGAAAAGGGAAAAGCGATTTGCAAAGCTTAAGTAGAACTTCTGGCTTTTAACTCGATCCTAATCGTAAAACTCAGACGTCTTTTTTTTTTTCATCGTTGCCAGAGAAAATAGCGTTGTACCATATCGCCTTGTACGACGGAAATGCTTCTCGCTAATAGAAGGCTGATAAGAGCGAGGTGCGATAAGCAGAAACGTTACAAACTCGCGTCGCGACATGCGATCCGGAATAGTTTTAATCGGTACGATATGTAGGATAATGTGTCGCATCGTCAGTATAAGTGCCTACTGCTATTTGCGGAGAAACACTCGCCCCGGGTTTTTCCTCACTTCTGTGATTTTACTTTTTGTATTTTGACCCCTCGGACACAATCAGCAACTCGGAGGTTCGCATCGGGGAGTCGGTTTTATGGTCAATTGTACCGTTGAGTACATTTGCGGCTTATTTATGGATCGCGGGAAGTGTTATTGTTTGTGGTGCATCGCATTTGTTCGTAAATCCGTATCTGAATGTAGAGATCAGAATAAAGCGCGTTTATTTTCTTCATTCTGTATACACAAGTACCTAGCTAGATCATTGAATATCTATTCAAACTGGATTTTAAGCAACTAAAAATAATTTTCGAATATTTATAGTCAGCTGTATCAGAACTCTTCTGTATTTTACATAAAAAGAAGCAAAAATTTATATTTTGCTTATATTTAGGCTATATTTATTTATTGCTTATATTTAGATCAATAGATCTTTTATTTTAAATTTTGTAACTTTGATCTCAGGTTCATAATTATTTGAAAAATTATATGAAATTATATGAAATTATTTGAAAAACCTATAAATACTAAGTCTAATATAAATCGATGCAAAAATTATACTTGATCTACTTGATGGTCGTCATATTGAATCCGCTTTTTAAATTTCATAATTTTAACCTCAGATTCTTAATCAGACCACAAAAACCTATAATATACTATTTTTACCTAATTCAATAACATTCTACAAAATTCTATTCGTACAAAATCACGAGACGTTATAATATCTCGAAGTCATACATCTGGTTATGTGTTAAACATATATTTTAGAGCGAAATTTTCGTGATTTAAGAAAAAAAAAACTATGTCTTCTAAGTGCTATAACTAGACAAGCTGATGAATATAGTTCTAATTATAATGGCAAAATATTAGATATTTCTTTTGAAGCATTCTGTTTAATAATATAGAATACGGATGATTTTCTTCGAGAAATTATATCTTTCTTATTTGAAAATGTTTATATTTTACAAACCTTAAATACATAATTGAATATAACTCTTTTATATGTCATATTATACGTACAGTTATAGCCTGACCCCAGTGTGTGTAACTCAATATTTATTAATCTAAAATAATGATATAATTAGATTAACAATAAAGCACGAATGTATTGTGTATGAATATTGATCGAAGTTTTCAGCATTTTAAGATTTTAGTATTTTTGCAGACGGCTAATCGTTATGATTTAATCTTAATTATGATTAATTAAGTTTCTTCAGTTTTCATGACACACGAAATTCTAGGGGATGACGTCTTATTTAAAAAATACAGAAGCAAGAGGAAATACAAAATACTTTGTTACAGTGTAGATACCAATCTGATGCACGACAAAGCAATAAAATATACAATAGAAGTTATATAACAGTTGTTTTCGCGTGACAGATAAAAGTGATTTATTAAACGTGATCGGAATATAAAGTCGGCGACGCGCCATTATTTATAGCGGTCGAATGCAATAAGCCTGCGCTTTTCAATCGCATGTTCTACACATCTTCCTACACATTTCTCTCCTCTCTTTTCTAAATAATAAAAAAAAATCATCAAAACGCGTAGGCATACCGTCGCATGCGGAAAAGTGCCGCGAGAAACATGAAATATAGCGCAGTGCTCGTAATTTAAATGTCGGCATCCTAATCCAATTACGCAATTGTTTCGTGCACGCCGGGTTTGCAGTGTCGGGACACGTGGAATTAAATCGTAGCTCAAGCGTTCGAATGAATGAACAAAGCTTCGGGGGCTTCGTGCAGACGGAGAGCAGAGGGGTGGATTTGCACGACTCGTTTTTTATATCGAGAAACGATATATAAAACCCGGATGTCTCGATTACAGCGCGGTGTCCTGGCATCGGCACACCTATTACACCGTCAACTACGTACAACGGCATCGTATCTCCCGCGGGAAGAGCGATATTCTGTTAAATCGATAACGAATGATGACAGAACCACGTGCTGCGGCATGCGACTTGTACCAAGTCGCTCCTGGCCCTATTTTGGCATTCGATATTCGAAGCTGGCATGCCTGAAGAGTATACGCGTCACGTTGCGTCGGGATATCGTCGGGATACAGCCGCGCTGTACGATCCTTTGTTTCTCCTTCCCTCCTCCCCCGTCCGTCGGGAAGCCGGGATAGGATATACGTAAATGGCGCAGGAAGTTCCTGAGACAACGTACGAGCCGGAAGTCGAAGAAGACGCGAGGAGAAAGCGCGAGCGCCGTGTTGTTCAGGAGGGCACGGCGTTATGGAGGCGACGGAAGGAGGAGCTGCAACGTCAAAAGCACCGCGAGCAACGTGAAGTATGTGTCACACAAATGGGCGTTTCTGGTTTGGCCACGTTGCTGCCGTTTATACCACTTGCCCTACGGCCTCGACCTCCCCCTTAACGTCATTGTCTCGCCTTGCTATTGTTACCGATCGGATAAGGGTCTACTGCGAGAGATACGGCCTCGGGATATATTCGTTGAACCGGAACGTCATTAGGGCGAAGACGGGCGCGGACTTTGGAAATTAATCCTTCGCCAGGGTCTGCAAACGGTCGGAGACATTAAAATTCAACAGCGTCACTTTGAATTTGGGGACGGTCAAAAATTCGAAATCATATATTTTTCTGATATCATATCACGGGATGAATGGCACAAATATTTATAATTTGTTCATAAATAAACTATATTTAGTCTAACATTCAAGCGAATAAAAGAATTAGCAGCAAATGAGGACACTTGAAATGAGATCAATATTACTCGATGAGAATAATACTTCCGAAATGGAAAATTGAGAATACTGAATTATGACAGATATATCAAATAAATCAAGTGACCTTTTCGCTTATTCCCATTATAGACGTGTTTTGAAAATGTCGCTGTAATTCCAGTACGTGTCTGACCCAGTTGCGTTTATTTCTACGTTTCACGGGGCGTGTCGTTGAATTCGGAGAGCGGGAAATTACGTGCGAGCGAACGGTAATAAAGCCATCCCATTAAAGTGGATTTGCATAATCTCCGTCTCTAACTGTCTTAAGAAACAAGCCGCGAAAGATAACCCAATAATCTATCACGGTCTCTCCTTTACACAAACTGCATGTCTCGTCCCGCGTGCTCGTTACAAACTTATAACAAACGCTGCAACCAGCGCTCGTTAAGTGTTGGGGTCGCGTTAATAGTAATCTACGAACTGATCGCCGGCGCAAACTGTAATTAGAAATAAAATCGATGCATTACGTTGAATGTTCAGGGAAGCGTCCACGCAGACTCCTGGAAAATCTACAAGCGCGATCGAGTTCGGGATAATTTATAAATTACGCCCCCTTCAAATCGTTTTATCAATATTTGATTTTCTTCAATTCCGTAGAGGTAACTTGTAAAACCAACATTTCCGGATTGTTTCTTTCGGATAATTTTTTTATGTTTTATACGCCAATTATATCCGGCGTTTAAAATCTCACGTTTTTATTCTCTCTCTCATTTTATTTTGGTATTGATGCAGCATAATGATGATGCGCAATCATCACCGGGGCGGTCCTAAATATTTGCAGAACACGCGCTCGTTACATTCATTACCATTCCCCTGTGAAAATAACAATCCGCACGGAATATATTGTAAAAATGCATACGCGTACACGCGCGCATATACATATATATGAATATATGTATATGCGCACATGGGTGTATCCAGTTCACCGTAATACCTGTCGCGTACACTTTGTCCGCCGTTTCAATCACTCAAAATACATGTCGAAATTATGCCGATGAAAATCCCAGCGTAATTATTGCTTCGGTGATTATTTCGTATCGTTAATGCAACACGTCGACCGTATTAAATTGTATTTACTGTATACGGAGGGAGGGGGAGGTGGCGGTCGGAATTTATCGTGTAACCGGTATGCTAATAAAGACAGGCCGAGGGATTACTCGCGGTCCCATCCCTCTTATTACTCGGGAATCTGGTGCGGCCGCGGTCTGGTGCAAGTGCACGCGGTCGAATGCAAGTGCGTTAGCAATGCTGCCGGGAAGGGCTGATACGCTCAGGGTTAATCCTATCTGCCCGCAGGGTTCTCCGTATGATCACACCGACGACGCTAAACGCTTCTAAGTTAAACCTCGAACGACTTCCCTTCCAAGCGCAGAAGCTGTCTTTAATTTGCGGCGCCGTGCTAGACGCTGCATGCATTTTCGATCTATTACGAGCGCGATAGCAGCTTATTTCACGCATACCGGTCACACGCGGTGCTCTATCGCGCATTTAAACGAATTTCCTGAGAACTAGTAAGAATTTAATTTAAAGAAATTCTTCGTTTTATTGCAGCTTTTATTTGCCCAACGGAAAAATTCAAAATTCAGACACGCGAAATGCGTGATTACCGGCGCGCAAGATGTAACTGCAGTCGCGCCGGCTGACGTTCGCGTAGTTCAGCCGCGACGACTTTACGTAATTAGAAATTAGATTCCTAATTTCTTTTTTTCCCTTGCAGCTACAGGAAATTCTGGCCAATTACTCGCCGTGGGGTAAACCAGGTGGCGGCGCGCCCTGCGCGGCTACTCTGAGAAAGAAAAACGTGCCTCTGGAGCCGCTCGAGCCGCCGGGATATCACAGTTTCGGTCAGGTAAAACTAGAGAGGCCCGTAGCTGTCATTTTTTTTTTCGCTCGCACCCTCGTCGCGAAACTTTCGTCCCCGTAAATCCGACCCCGGCCGGCACGATCGCATGCACGTTACTCGTCTCTGAAAACTTTCGGGCTCGCTTACGCACGTCGTCACGCTGATGCACGCGAGAACGGCGTTACCCGCGCGAATAAGATTTGTCGTCGCGTTTTTAATGCTTCCGCGCATCGGTGTTCCCGAGCCGATAATTTCCTGGGGCAAATGAGAGTTGAATACTCGCGAGAGAACTTGAAGTTGAAGTGGCCGGCCGTCATATTGTCGTAAACGAATGAAATGAATGTCGTATATGCGAATGAAAAGTTTCCGCGGATCTATTTCGATATGCGATTTGGGATGTTGCAAGAAAATCGCGATGTAATTATGAAAAAGAGAAGGAAGATCTCACTTTGCAGTGCAATTTTTTCGCAACATTTGAATCAATCAAATATACACGAAAAACTTGTGAAAAATGCACGAACTTGCTATTTCTTGCTATAAGAAAATTATTATGGATGGTTTAGTACGGGACTACGAAGATCATTCAAGTTTAATAATAAACGTACGCGTTTTGATTGCGCGCGCCGAACAGCAGAGAGTTTACGTACAAATCGAGTTATTAAATCCGTATACGCGGTGTACATGTATAAACATGTGTGGCCATGTATAAAACACAAGAGCCGGAAAGCAATATCACGCAACGTTGTGTGCCGCGTGTAAAGTTTTCAGGCAGTACTACTGGTAATACAACATCCTGTTGGTACACACATTAGAATATTCTGTCTGGCATTTAAATAATCGTCCATGGGGATGTCTCACTTTATCGATTTATTTTTGTTAGAAATATCAACAATTTCGTGACTCTTTGCGATAATTAATTGCTTCGGGACCGGAAGCCTAATATTAGGCGCTGGAGTGGCGCCGTTTTTTTCGTAGTTCAATCCACTGACAAGGACAAAAATGTTCTAAGCACTAAAACTAAAAATATTGTTAAAAAAAAGGCGCCGGTCCTGTAGAGGTTAATTAGATTTTACTGAAAAATTGTGTACGTTATATACAATTGAACGTATCATTATTTCAGTAAAGCACTGTTCTAAAATGTGGCTTTTACTCTAATTTTGTTTTTTCCTAGAATATAAAATGGTTCACTTTTTTTCTAAAAACATTTATTAATATTTTAATAATGTTTATAATAATTAAACTAAATTCTTCATTGTTCAAATTAATTGGCGGTAGGTCTGTGAGTAAGGCATGGCCTGTTTAATAAATCTAGGAAATCTCTCTCGAGAGTTGCGGAGCGTTCTCTCTCAAAATAGTACAATACAATTGCATTATATTATCTATCTCGAACTCGTGTAAGTAATGATTACTGTGCAATCCTCTGAAGGCGCGGTGAGATTTTTTCTTGTTGTTTTCTTGATATTTTCGATATTCATCATCCGGATAAAAGCTTAATGCAGTCATACGCAGGATGATTAATGCATCAAATGATAAATTTTGGGATTATGTAATTAAATTTATTCTCTCTCTCTCAGCCAGAGACAGATGATGATACATCTGCTAGAATTAAAGTTTGCATGTTTACTTTTACTTATGTATAGTATTGTGAATCTTTATCCATCTTCTTCGCATCTTATGTGTATTACAGACTGTATATAAAGATTTATTAAGACTTATACAATATTATAAATCCCAATCTCGACTTCTTTTACGAGTGATGAGTTTCTAGCACACAATTATATAATAACATTTCCTTGTCTTTTTATAAATCTACATGCATTTTATCTTTTAAATCCTTTATTAAATATTTAACGTTTGTCGTTTAATGTACTTTTTAAATTTAATTTAGTCTTATTCGTTTATTTTACTTATTTTTATATTTTAGAGACACAATTTCATAAAATTTCCTGAGATTATACTCTTTATGATTTTTTAATTGATATCTTGAAAATAAATGCTCCTTTATATGATACGTTAATATATTTCCGTAGATGGACATGTAGATATAGACAGAATTAATCTCTGGCACTATGGAGTAAAAATGTCCATGGAATTCACCTCTCTTGTTGTTTTGATTAAACGAGCTTCGTATTTCCATACAGATTTCCATACGTTTTCTTTACCGCGACATAAATACGTACGACCGTACGTAATTTTTTACTCGGCATAATTCATCAAAGAGAGAAAGAATACACACATATTTTTCTGATTTCTTAAACATACATTAAGATAAAAAAAATGAGAACGCATAATGGGACAAATGCATAAAATACTTTTATACTTTTTTAGCGACTATTTAAATGTTTCATGTATTTCATTTTTCAATATCCTTTTTATATCAGAAGGTCGAAGGAATAGTGGTAATACAATTTGTATGTGCATTTGTCGCATATATTAAGTGCTAGCTACTTTTTTATATCTCCAGCAAACCTTAGAAGTTGTCATTAATGTTTGGCGCATACAAAACTAGGTCACGAATGTAGTCACGAACCGCATTTTTATTGAAGCGACAAAACATATTTTACTATTTATATGTTTTCCATGACATTTGCTGTATGCGAATATGCTTAAAATACTTTAAATGCCATGCGATTATGCTTTTGAACATACATAAATGCACTTAATACTTATATTCATATATTTCGAGACACTTAACTTTTAGTATAAAGAGCAAGAATATTTGCTCTATTCTGGGCGTATAACAAATACAAACAATGGCAGCGATCTGTTCTAGCTGATTAGTTATAGTCGCAGTTGCTTAAAAAAAAAAATTCGTTTTAAACGCATTCTCGCACATCTGGAGAAAATTTTCGCTTGCTTGCGTGTGCGTCGCCAATTAGATTTGCATCTTTGTGCGCTTGTGCGATCGTTATAACCGCGCAATATCGCCAGTATGCGAATTCATCGCTTCAAACGGCATCAGCTCTCCGCTCTCCCATAAAATTTCATACAAAGGCAAATTACGACATACGACTACTCCTGATTCTCGACGACACGAACCGTCTGGCAGACGTCGCGCTTGGAATAGCATAATAGCTCCGGAAGTCGCCTATATTACTGCACCGAATATTGCAAAGGCAGCACGTAGGGGGATTCCGAATTCTACGTTGGAGAAATAGGATAAGGGGAAGAAGAACACGCCCGATGTTGATTCGATCCGGTCGTAATCAACGTTAAGGGTCGACTGCACCGACACGACCTAACTCTCAGAGGATTAATTTTAGCTTGGGTTAAATAAATTTCTTCGTCTTTAAACGAAGCGTTATTATCTGAGAAAAAAAAACAAGACGTTAAACGTAAATCTTTCTTAATTGATTCGAATTGTTTTACATAATACGAATAATTATCGACCGTGTTAGCTATTCCGAAAGTTCTTGACGAAAAGTTTTGGAGCATATTATCCATAATGCAAATAAATGAAACAATTGTTTACACACGTATAATCAGTAACTGGAGTCAGTAATCAAAAATTATAAAAGTGTTCGCGTGAGTTTCCGTTTTTTGGTTTTAGAAGAGTTACAGATAAGTTTATAGCAAAATTAAAGTAACTACGTTTACACTGACTATGCGCAATTGCAAATCGGTAATTAGCATGATACTCACCCCCACGAGTGAATTCGCGATTTTATCGTCCTCGCGCGCGTGTGTCGATCAAATGCGACGATATCGCTGTCGCCTCGTCAGCGTAAGTTCCCATTAATATCTCATCTGACCTCGTACACACGATACCTTTCCGATACCGCAGACATGAAGTTTGTATTGCAATGTCATCATGTGATGCGGGACACGCGATGACGCGTGAAGTTTAGCAGGTCTCGCTTTATATAGAAAACTGGAAACTGCTAACTGTAGCTGGAAATTGCTTGCCGTAGCAGAGGTGGGTCAAAGGTTGTTATTTCGAGTGATATAATTTTAAATTTGTCAATATAAGAGCTTTTTCACCAACTGCTATTTGAGGTTGCGAGAGACGACAAGAAAATAAGAGAAATTTTGATCGTGCAGTAATTTTAATCCGCGGGTTAAATAAAACGTGATATTAATTAATTGATTTTTGCATGTTTGTTTTTATAAAATTAAAATTTATTCTACAAACGAACATTTCTATTCGATTAAATTCTATATTATATTTTTGTAGTTATTTTAGTAAAATTGAATAAAAAACATTTTAGAATAATAAAAATAATTATACTTTTTTCTGATATTCTATAAAGAAAACATCATTAAAAGATGATTTTTTAATTAAAAAAAAAAATATTAAAAGATTTTTAACTTTAATATACATTATAAATATTTTCATGACTTTTTTTCATTAATTACCAAAAGAGACGCCTGTAATTGTGCGAGATTTTCGGGACAGACGAATCCGGAAGAGGGTGCAGAGGTTGATTCTTTCACTTGTGGAGGGTCGCAGCTATACCCAAATGAGTTGAGCTTTATTGTCGAACATGGTATCGACTCGTCATGCCAGCAAATACGAGAAATCTCGTAATGGACTTTCCTTGTATGTTGGACACGAGGCATTTTTCTCGTGGCAATAATTTCGAGAGAGCGGCTGTGCCGCCGGGGCCGAACACGTCGTATCCGCTCCAACTCGAGACGTATAGTCGATTTCTCCGATCACGTAGAACTAGAAACGCTACTTCCACAAAGTCGATTCTCCCCTGCCTACGGGTCCGCTGTGAAATTTTTGACGCACCCATATAGAATCGCGAAAAGGAAACGTTTTAACGACACCGTCCGGCGTCGTGTAAAAATGGTTTCTCTATTTGAACGAAAAAACCAGGACGCATGTCGAATTTTTTTCCGAGCTATGAAATAGGATAGCTTTGAATGCTCTAAGTGTTTCTCTCCTTTTCGTTTTTCGCTTCTTTTTCTAACGCGACGGTAGAATTTCGGGGTACATTTTTCTAAAACGCGGACACGTCGGAAAATTCACAAGCGTGTGATAAGTACATAAACATGTTATTTCGCCACTTCAATTTTCATAATGCGTGCTTCATATATTACGACAAAAATCAACGTTGTTGGTTAGTTGGACTAAACCGATTTGCTCACATCTAAGCAGATTAAATAATAAACCGACTTGTTCTATTCAAGCTTAATCGAAGCGGAGTTCGAGAAGACGAGGACTTATAAAATATCTACTCGCATTATTGTTTCATCCAAGCTGAAACGGTTTACGCGGAAACAGGCTGGGAACAATCGATCCCACGGTCATTCCACGTATACCGACGAGGAGACGAAAAGGATTCGCGAAATTGGCGCAGTAGCTATACCGCGTGCACGAACATGTGCAAACATCGTATGATCGCCGCTCCGTTCCTCGCTGCATGCGCGGTGTAATTTTCGGGATTACGTGCCGGTTGTAGAAATTAGGCTGCGACCGCTAATCGGATGCAGATGAGGTTCTAACGCGAGCGCGGTGAGTTTCCTCGCATCCCCCTTCGCGTTTGGGACGCGATGACGGCGCGAGTATAGTGCACGCGGGGGAGGTCGAGGATAAGCGCGCGGGCGCGCGAATAGACGCCGAGCACGTGTTCCAGGATCACGCGACGACGATCCCGTAACGCGTACGCACACGTATAGGGGTAGAGGAAGCAAGCCTTGGAAACTGTTTAATATGCGATGGCGCCGTGTGCTTAGCTGGTGCATCCTTCGCCGTGGGGACGGCCTGGTCCTGGCGGAGCTCCTTGGAGGGATCCCAAGTCGCTGGGTGTGCGCTTCCTCGAATCCATGGTACGCATATCTATATCGTCGCGTTAATCGCACACGGGGACACCCGGAGATATACGCCGGTGTCTCGTTTCCGCATCCGCATCCGCTAATTACGGAAAGAGAATCCTTAATCATCGACGTCGCTTTGCGACTTCTCAAAGCGCTGGCGGGTTCTTTGTGCGCGCGATACTTCGGGAACGTTGCTCCAAGTGTCGCGTCGGGTGTGCGTTACTTCAATTATATACAGCGATGGCAGGCGCGAGACGTTAACTCGTGCGCGGGTCGGGAAAACGAGCACGTAATAGATGTATTTTCCAGGGGGAGCTGAGTTATGTTTCTCCTTTTTCAAAAAACGAGATATTTTCAATACGCGAAGGGTAAGAAGATGTCGCACCGAAAAGGGGGAGTATCTCATATTTTTGCATGATACAGAAATAAGATGTTCAAACGCGTCGCGTTTAAAGACAGCTTTGAATCGATTGCCGTCGCTGTTTTTATTAATTACGTAAGATCTCTTTCTACATTTCCTTTATACAATTGGCAGATTAATAAGGCACGAAAATTCCATCTCGGATATTTATGCACGATAATGTAGCGTAACGGTGATGCGTTCTAGTGTTGACAATGCGTAATACATTACGGCACCGTTATAGCGGCGTATAATGCAGTGCAATTTAGCGCATCGCCGCGCGACGTGCCGAACATACTTGTGATGCCAAAGCTGCGCCTCGAAAATTGTTAATTTAAGTTAATTTAAATATTACTCGTGTCAAAACCCTCTATCGATAAAATTATTTTATTTTTTGAAAACAAATTTTAGTCGTGAAATAAATATTAGTAAAATTTATTGTAATCAAAGCAGGATACAAATTAATACAGAAAAGAGCGAGTCATTTTTGTCACAGACGCGGTATTTAAAAACGAATATTGCAGAATATTGGTAATGGAATATTGGTAAAGCCACTGTGAACACGTCGCTGTTTATGACGGTACAAAACCATTTGCTCTCAGTCGTCCCTCGATAAAATTTTCGAAGCGGGAAGGAGAGGGAAGGAAGGATAGATGCGACCCCGCTGTACTTTCGAGAACCGATTCCTACGTAATTGCACGTTTAAACAACAACCTCCTGCTGAGAAACCAATTGAAACGATAACGAAATTACATTGTCACGGCGAATGGGAGTATCCCGCGTCAGCCTGTACTGGCAACTTTGCATCAAAACTTTCTACCGCTGCGCGAGAGTAACCCTGTTAGATTGACGAACATTGGCCCCGAGGGGTCGCAAACTATAGACGTCGCGGTAATTGAAGGGTTCGCTGCGAGAGAGAGATAAGTCCATTTTGATATATTTTTCACAAAGACGATAGTCCGGAAATCTTCTTATTACGCTAAACATCGTGCAACAGCGAGTCTAAATTGATTATCGCAGTTTCTAACATAGAGATGTAGTAATATATTAATATGTTTCCCATCGTAATGCAGTTACACACAATGTTCAGGAATATAGGATGCACTTGGTGAATATGTACAGACGGTATTTTTGCCGAAAGAGGAAATAACATTTCTACTTTTAAAATTAGCTTTTAAAAACATATTATTTGCGTTATCTTTTAGCTTAAAAAAGAAATTTCGTAAATATTTATGACTCAGCTTGCAACTCTTCTCTCTGTGTGACAGTTCATTTAAAATTAACTGAGAAATAAAGCTCTTACCGATTTACTTTCTAAAATTATCCATATTGTTTTTAAGAAAAGCACTTCAACTCTCATAGTAACAAATTTTATTACGTGCACTTTAAATTATTATGATGTATAATCGCATTTTTTTCTATGATTATATGAAAGAGAGACTTCCCGTATCGTAAATCAAGAATTTAGCGCGGTATCGCACGAAACTTTTCAATTATTTCCCTCGCTCGGCCGTGATCTGTTTCCATCGTTGGAGTCACGTATGCACCGGTAAATTATTTCACTTGGCAGAAAGATCATTGATTTTTTTACATCATCAAGAATGAAAGTATCAATCGCGGGAGAGGAGAAGTGCTCTTCGACGGATGAAGCCGAGCGGTAGGGAGGGGAATACAGGACGAAATACGGGAACATGAAGCGATACAAATTTATGTGAGAGCGCGAGGCGCGATATCTGTTGTTCGATACGCGCCTTCGTTAAAAACGAGGAAGTTATCTACTCCCTCTCACACGGTGAATTGCTGTGCAATTAATCCCGAGGTGAAGCGCAAGTAAATCGCCGTTGGCCACTTTTTTTCTGCGCGCTGTAATTTACCACGTAAAGAGATACCACAGAAGGAGATACATAAAATAAAGAGGGAGGGGGGTGAAACGCGTTTTTGCTAAGAAATTAAATTGCGCTCGCACTAGTCGCACTTCGCGCGGAGATGCGCCGAATTGTGGTTCATGAAATCTCTCCTCTTTCTTCCTTTTTTTTTGCGCGCGCACGGGCGGTAAATGCAATAAACTGGCCGACGCGACGGAGAGAGAGAGAGAAAGAGAGGAGTCACGTATTTATTTGTACACCGCATGACGAATGCGGCTAATCTGACTGCGAAGCTCGGCCGGCGTTTTTCCGCGGGTGAAATTCTCGGGAAATCACTTTATCGTTCTGCGTTTTTCCGATGAAGGGAACCGTAGAAACGTTGTGACCTATCTCTCTCAATATTATGCGAACCCGCGCGCGCGTGCGCGCACACACGCCTTCGAACAGAAACGGAATTCACAATAGCGATTCTAATCGCCGATGCTGCGCGGCGATCTCGATTTTCCCGTATAATTTAATCAGTGATAAACAGCATTTGCAGATGGACGATTTTGGAATTATGTATACGCCTAGTTTTGGACACTGACAGTTCCCAGTTAAATGTAAGTTCGTCAAGGAGATTGGCGTTCGATTTCGCGCATGTAATTTCCATAATTCCGTTTTCATCGAAACGAGACGACTAATATATCGCTCGTATAATGTTTCGCTGGTAAATTTACGGCTCGCTTGTGTACTCAATTAACTATCTTGGCGCGCGGAAACGGAAATGAGAATCGCGTATTACGCCCGTGTACAAGATCGGATAAGTCAATGTAAGACGGGGGGAGCAAAGTGCGCGCGGTGACACACTCGTGTGAAACTGATACACGCGCACACGCATGTAATTTCGAGCGTCGCGTCGTCGCGGGCGGGGCTGCGCGTTAATTGCAAGGAGACGCTGAATTCTCAATTGCCCGTAATGCGCGCACATAAATCTAAAGTTACTCTCGACCCGGTAGGATTTCAGGCAGGGCGATTTGCAGGAATCGGTATAAGTTTTTGCCGGCAGTGACACGTCGCGCCGGACAAATCCCCTGCGCGATTCTCAGGCAAGCGCGCCCACGACGGGTGGCGCGATCGATAGGCTAGCAACGATTTTCGCAACGGTGGATTTATCTCCGCGGAGCGTAACAATCGTGCGCACCACTTGATACGAAAGAGCGTGGCGTTATCAATTAAACGCGATCGGCCGTACGGTAATTCATTCGTTTCGCGAATATAAATCCGTCTCTTCGAGAACGCGCCGGGCGTTCGTACGTGCCACCGAAAAAAAAGAGGAGGACGTCGCAAGATTAGTCGCGCTCGTGATAACGGTTCGCGGCGGGTGATGGAACTCCTTCCTCGGGCTTTCCCCGGGCTCGTGGTTTCTGACGGCGGCCTCGAATGTCTCCTCGGAGAGAAGCATGCGGCTCTTAATTTTTAATTAACCGCTCCGCCGCCGCCTCTCGAACGTGCGCAACGCGCATAACTCCGGGCTAATTGAACGATCCTCCGGGCGCGCCTTCCTAAGCGCGACCGGAAAGTTTTAGACGGAAATTTATTAGCGCATTCCACTTTGGAAGCCAAGTTACCCTCTTATTACGCGCGCAGGCTCCTTCATATTATGCTTATACCTACCGATCAGATGTATATCTCTTAAGCCCGTGGCGCTTCTTCCCGAATGCGCGCGTGCGACCTCCCTTTTCTGTCTCGTCGCCGTGTATACTTGTCTGCGGATATGGATTTATGGTGGGCGGATTTATAGCGTGGTTTTTTTCCTTATAATAAGCCGGCGAGCTTCGTTGTAACCAGCCTGCTGCTAACGAGACCGACATTGATGAATGAACGCGCAACTCGGGTCGGATCAAACCGCGAGTATACTACTGATTACGATGCCGGGGATTTTTTTTTTAAACTGTTATTCTTTCTGCACTTCGATTTTACGTTTTCCCTTAGGACTTATATGTATTCTGATGTGTTACATTACTATATTGAAATATCGACGCCAATCATATTTCAACAAGCGTTTTGAGATTCCGTACAGTTTATAGCACGTGATGATATAGAAATTTTTGAAGATATAAAATAAAAAATCTAGCTGGAAAGAAATTATCTTAAACAAGAATGAAGTAATGTTCAGAAAACGCTTTTTTATATTACAAAAATATTAGAATTTTATGTTATATAAAATTATGTAATATCTTTTTCAATATCTTTTTCTTTTCTTTTGTAAGGTGACATTTAAGATGTAGGTTACATCACGAGATTTTCATAAGACAGTTTTTAAAATGTTGTTAATTGAATAAAAACAGTGAAATAGAAATTTATTTAAATGAGTGCTAAAAGATAAATACGTATAAAATGAAGTATAAATAAAGTACAAAGTAGCAAATTGGCGAACGGAATTAAACGTAATAATAAAGAGAAGAGAGGAGAACGCTAACTGGTTAAAAGCTTCAACTTGCTTCAGGGTTGGACGAGCAACTCCACGATCGACAGACTATACAAGAGGAACATGGACCCTCCGGCTGTTGTGGACGTGAATAAATTCTACGATGACAGGGCGTCGCCAGGTAAATAGCAGAGGTTGCCGCTTGCTTCTCGCTGCTACAGGAGCTTGAATCTCGTCTCCGTGTCGGTCTTTTGCCCCCAATAGGTATCGCTTCGGAAACACAACCGGTGCAGAACCCGAGGAATTTCTACAAGGAGGAGGTTCAGGTGTACGAGCTTACGGGTGGTGTCGAATTGGTACCTTTGTTAACCAGCAGACGCCATCAGTCGTATCCGCAGACCAGGCGCTACCTCGCCACGGACGCCACTCGTCCGGGATACACGATAGAATCGTAAGTACGGCGGAGGTGGTGGCCGTGTTTGAATATTGGCTTGTTTGTCCCCCAAAATGATCGATTCGTTGTCCGATGAATGCAAAACATTCCGTCGCTCTGCGTCGAACATCTAAATTTACGGAAACGGTAAATTCCGGATTTCGATACGTTACAAAATTGCTTAAATATAACTCCTCAACAATTGTAAAGTGACAATTGAATGTTATGCCTGTTTTTGTGCTTTTATATTAATACACTCGGGAATATCATGTTGTATAGCGTGTTAACACACACTGTCCAATCAGATTCATCGCGTCATGTGAAATTGCAAACGCTGAAGGTGACAGATGTTGAGATGATGGGATAATCAATAAACAGCATGCCTGGTATAAATACGTAACTGGCTGTAATCACGTACATTTACTCATTACCGTAATTGATATTAAAAGCCCTTATTGTTGTCCCGCAATTTACTTGATGAAAATTTTATTGATCACTCATTTAGTCGAAAGTGCATTTGATATTTCGCATCCCTTCGACGGGAAGATATGCATGCCAGAGTGTTAGAACTGCAATTAAATAAATCTAAAGCGAACATCTCGCATAATATATCGCTACATATATTTTAAATATATTAGATTTCTATAATACTTTATATTTCGGAACATTTATTCGGAACCTAACATTCTCTCAGCTATTTCCACCACTTTTTATTCTCTCGTCCACTTTTTTAATCCTTGACGTGCTTTCTTTTTCTTTTTAAATTTTAACAATCTGACTTGAAAAGTCACCGGGGCGTTCTTCGTATAAAATGTAAAATGAAAAACAAGACGAGCAGAACGACGACGCGGGCATGACATCGCACGTTCGCATTTTGTCGCGTAGTAAATGTCAATTCTCGATCATATAATACCGATGTATTTGCAATCAATTTTTCATCTGGCGTCCTCCTAAGTATGACAAACCCTACAAGACACGACGGTGACCGGAGAATTGGTTAGTGGCGATACGACACTCGGGGGATATAACTACATTACAGGTAATCAGCCAATTGACCCGGATGCACTCGACCTCGACCATTTCACCTGTTCCTGCTCAATCTCACCCTCATTTTCCTCCCTTGTGCGCTAACGTCGCTCCAAATATTCATCAGCATAATTTTCCGTCGCCATCGTAAAAGAATATTTTTCCACGAAGAATTTACTCCTCGGAGAGATATAGTCGACTCTCTAGGAAATGCCTGATCGGAAGGTTTTACCGTAAGCTTCCTGCATAAATATATCATTATATAGCGCCGTTTCACGCAAATATATTCTTGTTCTACTCGGGAAAAGTTTTAAATGTGAATTTCTTATTTCTCGCGGAATTACGCGTTATACATGGACTGAAATATTTATTCTGATATACATAATAAAATTATGTTTGAATGTATGACAATCTTTTATTTTTGAATAGAATTCTTCGAAACGTGTACTTATACGCAATCATCACGCGAAGCGGGAGAATCTAAATGTATATTGTGCAAATAGATTTTCTAAAATATTTTAATGCAAATTACGAACAGCTTTATACGTACATTACAGTGCAATCGTAATGTTTGAAATTGGATGTATGATATATCGAAGAGGGAAAGAGAAAGAGAGAGTTGCTAACGTGACTGTTAATATCATTGTCCTATCATAAACATTTTTAATGTTCAAAGTTCTCCGTCCAGTTGATTGAGTAATTAATGTGACTTTTTTCTGGCATTGCATCCAGATAGGGTAATGCTGATTTATCGTTCGATAAATCTGCGTGTAAACGGTCGCAGCGCCGGACGGGAACAGAAGCAGCACCAACCTGACATGTAACGAGACACTTTGATAACGTTTAATGGAATAGCGTATGAGAGAAAGTTGCGTTAGCGGAGGTGTGCGACGTAGTTTATAACACCAGTTGGCCGACATTCAAACGCTGCAACGCCTGTAGTAATTAATCACCCTCGATTATCTGTCACCGTGCGGCGATAACCCGGAGAAAAAACGCGGAGGCGCGAGCTCGGGGCGTTATTCACTTAAAAAAAAAAAGAGGTTTTTTACCGCGCTTCTATTTTATTTGCATGTGCCTCTCTTTTTTTTACGACGGTAAAATCGCGAAGGTACCTCGGCACCGCGGGCGCAAGTATTTAATTTGGCGACACACGAGGAACGATATTGCGTTCGATTGGTTCGCGTTCCCGAGCGCGCTATGCGAGGTATTCGTGCGAGTTATGAGCGCGAAGTCGTTAAATACTATTCAAAGCATCGAGAAAATATCGATGACTGCAGCCGTTCGAATGAAACGGCTCTTTTTTTCTAGCGCCAGTTGGCTTAATTTAGCGTTCGACTCCGAAACGAATCAGAGATGGATCGTCTGGGTCATGTCACCTACAATATTTATACGATTCACGACAATGCAGAGAGAGAAATAACGTCATTTACGGCCATTTATGCTATTTTCAGACTGGTTCTGGAAAATGTGATAGGGTCGAACACGGAAATAGAAGAACTCTTCTAAAAAAAAAAAAAAAATAAATAAAAAATAACGCGAACAAGCCAACTTGAAAACAGGAAGAGTTTATACACAATATTTTTTATATTAACATTTAACAATCTTTTTCCTTCTTAATCCTCTTACATTGCAATTAGAAACGTGGAGACCCCTTCTGTACATATCTGTAGTGTGTGTCTTTTTATAGTTTTACGTAAATAGGATTTAACGCCAGTTCCGAATAGCCTATTAGATGAGTTTTCACGGCAAGATACTTTCGGTGGTTTGCAATTCTCTTCCGAGAACAATCATTTTACCGACATAGATATTATACTATTATTTTGAAGTAATTTTGTTACGCTCGCTCAAATATGGCATACTTTTCTTCGTTCGCAAAGATATACCTCTTATTCTCGACTAAATTGAATATTTTATTTTCAACCATATTTGTCCGCGCACCCAAATCCTTCCGTCAGTCTCATTTGCATTCCATCTTCACGTTTTGGGTACGATGATATTAAATAGTTCGCTCAAGGAAACCCAATGTGGTTCGTCCTAGATAGCGGTGCTCCCCTCGAACCTTTATTTCCCGTAATCTGCGCCTCGACGCACGTGCCCCCGTCATTTCCGCGGGGGGTGCCGTGCCCATCAAAGAAAGGATATGAAAGCTGAGTGTGACGGCTGTCTCTCCTTTTCTTTTATAGGTTTCGCGCGCTCAGTGTTGGCAATCGAGAATACATCGCGGATCTCGCCGAGCAAATACGACGTAAGCGGGACAGGGCGCTGGTAAGTGCCGTATGATCGATGACGACTGCGCGACGTCGAACGGTAATTCGAAATGGGATTAATTGTACCGATCTCTCGGCAATCTCGTTACCGTCTGTTATATTGAATCATATTGATTATGCGTATCTCCATGCACGTACCGACATTGCGGATGATGAAATCAAGCGGACGGTCCATAAGGATACTGTACTCGCTTAATCTGGATCGAAAATAAAACTGGATTTAAAAATACTTCATTTTTAATATCCGGTCAATTTTATCTCTTTCATCTCGATAATCCCATTATTCTATATTATTCTAAATAACGAAAAAATTTCAACTATGATGTGACAGACGATTGACCAATGCCGTAAATATAACTTGCATGTGACAATTCGAGTGAAAATGAATCTAAATTAAATACCAAATATTAAATTAATATAGTTACCATAAAATTTTAAAATCTAAAATAAAAGAAGTATTTTAATGAAAATGTTATTTTTGAAATTCTATCTTAAATATTTCTTGGAAGTTTATCAATTCTTTTGTGCACGATATTTAAAAAAAGAACTTTGCTTATTTTATATCTAAATTGAATATTTAAATCCGTCTTTTTTATTCACTATACTTTACAAAATGAGAAACTCCAAACCGATATTGTATTTCGCAACTGTTCGACTACGCTTGCATGGAATATCTTCCTTTCTTTCAACATCGTCTAAGGTTACAAATCATTCTGTACTTGGATCTCGTTTCAGGAGGAACGGCGGATCGAACAGGAGAGTTGTCGTAGGCACTTCGATACTTGGAAAAGGCTATGGGGTAGACCGGGCCACGGTGCCCCCATAGATCACGCGCGGCGGAACAATCTCTACAACATCCTCCATCGACCGGCTATCTATTGAATTTCCCTGTAAAGCGTTTCGCCTTCGAGCGAGCGTAAAAGGCGGAGGTGACTCCGTCTCTCTACAAAATGCCGCCTTTTATTATACGAAAGGAGTGGAGGCTATTAGATACTGGCGACGAAACGCGAGATAGGGAGTATCGTTTCCACAGGGGATGGTAGCTGGGCATAATGCATAAATAGCTTTCAGTTCTTCTTCGCAGGATGATCGCGTGCCCGATGTGCATAATATCATCCCTCATTGAATGCAGATTAAAATCTCTTATGTGAACCGTTTATTTTCAAAGTCACGTAAATCAAGTTGTGTAACGTACGGAGTGTAACTAAAATCTGGGTGCGATGTTTGATTCATCGGTCTTAAATAAGATTTTAACGAAGATTATTTACATTATTTTCAAAATAAGCTGTTCATATAGTGCATATCAGAAATATACATGTTAAAAGAAAAACGTATAGTAATGAAAATTATAATTTCTATTGAAAGTATCTTTCAACGTTGCTAATATTCAATATATAACTACGCTGCGTAATTATAAAATCAAATGTTGCGAAGGAAAAAGGTAGTCAAAGATTGTATAAGAGGCAGTAGAGTATTAGAAAAAAAATATGTTTTTTTTAGCGTCGGCGTCCTTTGTTTCTTATGAACCGACTTGACATGAAAAAGCGAAGAGTATATCGAACAACCTATTAAATTTCATGAAAGCCTTGCAAGAGAGTGAAGGGCAGCTTGATAAACCAGGACTATGAGTGCCGCCGCGATTGACCAGACCTCAAAGGAGCAATCTCGTGAGAATCTAGTTGCTGTATGCGGGTCGATAGGTTTTAAATTTCATGAACACCAAGGAACGGCCATTTGAATATATGTATGTATAGGTGCATGTGATAACGCGCGCAGTACCCGTGAAAGAAACGTTTCTCATCATCAGTCATCGTGTCGCTGAAATCTGGCTACATGTTACTTCACTTTTCTTATCTTTATCTAAAGGAAATTCATGTAATTTAAATCTCTTGACTTAGAAAACGCTTGTAAAACAACAGCTTGGAACGTTCGTTTAACATTTTAGAGTTAAGTAAAGTATACTAAAATGTCGTTTTAAAATGCGTACGTCAGTACTTATTTTTAAAAATTTAGACGCGAAAATTTAGTCGTTAATAAAAGCTTTTACTGAATTTATTAAAAATTTACACACGGAAATTTAATAACTAACAAAAGTTCACTTTTGTTTCACAATCAGTCGTCATATTTAAGCTGGTATTAAAGTTACGTTATTATAAAACGAAAGCAATATTTAAGAAAGAAAATTCCGTTATGATTAAATGAAGAAGAAAAATGTAACATTCTTTTGGCTTTGATTCTGACTCTATGTATAGAAGTATAGAATATCAGAGATAATTCTATTCTGCTCATTAATAACTTATAATTTTTTAATACGTTTTGTTCGTAGTTGTAATTAATTAATGCTCATGCGTTTGCAAGGCAATGTAATTTCGGATAAGCACGCTGTTGTGTTTGCGGCAGTGAGATGCATTTTTAACGATGCGGCTTGATGACGTATAAAAACGTATATAAAATGGTTTGAGCAATTGTTCGAATTTTTCTGAAAACATGTTTTATGATCTTAAATATTATATTCAAAAAAGGCTAACATGTTAAACGTGTTAAATAATTAACCATATTATATTTATTAATTTATTGTTTGATCTTTATTTAATTAGTTTGGCGCTACTGAGTAATCATTTATTGTGAAAGTAAATTATAGTTTGCACTATCAAAAAGTTCAATATGATGCAGATATAAAGTGATGCAAAGCATTAATTTTGATAAATTCTTCGAGATTAATGCTTATCCACGCAGCTTCGAAATAAGTGACTTCAATAGCACCGATATCTCGAAGAGCATTCAGATTAATAAGATCTTTTTCGAGCTCAGTAATAAGTGCGTTATAATTGCTCTTACAACGAAGATGCGATTCACATCTTTAAAGACGACGGAACGATGTCGGCTGACGAAAATACCTTCATGAGAATCGACCGCGGAAATTATCTCCGCGACGCGTAAGATTCATCTGAAATTCGTCAAAGCAAATTTGATTCGTTATTGGCCAAAGTGGATTAATCCTCTTTTCTACTCAACGAGATCTATGGTTTTCAACTTGGACGCGAATAGCGTTCGTGAACGATGGAGGGGATTTTCGAGCGCAGACGAATCATAAATTATCGATCCGCGCGACGTTCGCTTTCGCGCACTTGCTCGGCTCTTATCAGGCGATTTGCGTAATACGTTAATTAGACATTAAGTGCTCGGTAACCAGGTACGAACCCGGAAGAGTAACGGCAACGCCTTTAATGGATGTGGGTTATTTAATTTGCGCGGGGTGTAGAGGAAAGGGAGGGGGATGATGTTTGACGGTACGGCTCGGCGCGGTTTATACGCGGAAAGGCGCACCTTCATCCTGTTTCCGTCTGGAGAGCGCAGTTTCATCCCTCCATCCTTCCTCGTCCTCCCCCTCATCCTCGCCTTCGTTCCCATCGCCACCTGTATACGCTCCACACACGCAGGGGGAGAAGCGACCCACGAAATCTCCCACCTTCGCCGTGCGCATCTCCCCGAGCGCTCGCATCCCTCCGCTACTTTCCCCCCGCTTTTCGCCCCCGTCATCCAGTCCCTTTCGCTAGCTACCAGCCAGCAACCACCCGCGCTTTTGCTATTGTCTGACTATTGTGCCGCTGTTACCGCGGTGTGTCGGTTCGTTTGTATAAGGGTGATTCATTTTCTGAGAAATATCAGTTCCTGCACCGCATGAATTTCGACTGCCGCGAACGCGTAAAACCGCTGTGCGCGGGGGAGGATTGTCTCTCCTGTCTACCTCCTCTCTTCTTCTTCCTCTCTTTCTCCCCTCTCTTCTCTCTCTCTCTTTCTACATCTCTTCTCGTCCCGTCGGGCGAATTAAGCCTTTCGTGGACCTTTCTCCAGCCAAACACATAAATGCATGTATATTCACTTCTCGGAGACGTTATTTCACTTGAGAACGGTGCTTTATTTCGGCGAGCATATTCCCGCGGGAGTAATTTTGTAAATTAAAATTGCGTCTTTTGCTACTTCGTTATCGTCTCGCGAGCTCCTAACTTTCGTGGCTTCCTCGAGAGTCGGTCGCCTTCTTCCGCGCGGTAATTAGAAATTGCGGAGTCTAATGGATTCCAATGGACAAATCGTGAACGGGCGGCGAAGCCGGGCTACCATTCGACGTGAGCGAAATACACGAGCGGGTCTTCTCCCCTTACGTTTAACGCGTAAGTATAAATAACGCGTCGTCGGGGCTCATAAACCGGTACCCTTCTAAATTGCGGAACCCCAGTGCTCGCCCGTGCTGCAGTCCGGTAGCGGTAAAACGGCCCGCCTCTCCCATCTCCATTTTCTCTACCCTGCCTCTGTTTGTTTGCGTCTCGTTTGCACAGAACCGCGCGCGCGGGCGCTCGCTGCCGGGGGTTGCATTGTTATGAAATTAGGTCGTCCGCTTACTGCAATGAGATACGCCGCTCGTCCCGGTGTCGAGCGCTATGAAAATTGGCCGCGCAACCAGCTCGTCTAGTCTTTCCCGTCGCGAAACTAGGCCGGACGAGCTATGGAGGAATAGCGAGAACGATAGTCTTGCCCGGAAAAAAGTTCTGGTTCAAGCTGTCGCTCTCCCTTCCCTCCGTCGGAAGAATATGAATTAACAAATGACGAATAATTGGGATTGTAGTAGTTTAAGGCCCAGTTTCACAGGTTTTGGTTAACTTTTAATCTTAGATTAACTCACTCTTCGTCTCCTTCTAACGTCCCCCTTAGAAAGAGACGAAGAGTGAGTTAATCTAAAATTAAAAGTTAATCGACACTTGTGAAACTGGGCCTAAGAGTATGATATTTCAAGCAAATATATTCGCGTAACTCTTGCCGGTAAATATAGCGATCAAGAATATTTTTCAATACGTAAAAGAATTAGAAATTGTCTTAGAAATACATCTTAGAAGTGATCTTGAAGCGTAAGCAAGAACGAAGATTATATCGATACATTTCTTTTCGAATTAGGAAACACTTTGTAGTAATTGCTATTTGTAGATTGCAATTGCGTCCGATCGGTCACAATTGTCACAATATTGTAATTACTACAATCGAGTAGATTGTGATCGATCGGAGAACATTCATAAAATATTCAATGCAACCAGAATGCCCTGGGCTTTGTTTCGCGAGGTTAAAGCTCCGCTGCGTACATGTAATTATTAGACGCTATTGTCGAAGAATAAAATTTAATAAATCTATTTGATAAGCCCGAATTAAATTTCTCTCAAAGGATCGACCTTATTCAATCGACGTTCAATTCTGCGGTAATGTGTGAAATACATATTGATCTGATTATTTATCCGTAATTATTTATACGTATTTAATTATGATGATAGAGTATATAATTATGATAAATCGCGATTTTTATCTATTCTGATATATATTCTTATCATCTAATGTCATTTCTTTAACGATCATTATTTGATGCTAATGTGTACCCGGTTGTATTAAAGCAACGAACAGGAAATCTCTCTTCCATCAAAAGAACAGCACTTTGTAAAAAATTGCGTTCACGGAGCTTTGAACAACTGTACGAATGTGAATCCACGGGAAAAATGTCGCTCACGAGGGATGATTAACGAGCCAACTCTAATAGGCCACTTTAATCGTATTTAATTAGCAATCGCGTAATTTATTCGACAAACGTGCGGGACATGGGGTTGTCTCTTCACCATCGTGCACCACCCTTTCATGCGATCTACGCATCCTGTACTTTCACATGCTAATTCCACCTGATAGCTCCTTTTGCGATCTTAACTTTCACGGCCGACTTCGTTAAATCATCCACTTTTTCTCGCTTCTAAGAACCAAGTTACGCTGCAGCGAATAAGAAACTATCTACATTTATTTATCGTTTAAGATCTTTATCATGCAGGATCTCAGCGTTTTCAATTATTCTAATGAAAGCAATGATTTTCAATAACGGTGAGAACCTTTCTCGCATATATCCGGAAGCTAGACTTGAAGCACTTCGTCTGATAGATACTTCGTCTTAAACAAAATAAATAGGTTCATTTTTCACGATTCCCGCGATTGCCGGTAAAAGCTCCTAGACTAAGAATAAGTACTAAGATTAATTCAATAAAGCGGCGCGGACGTTAGAATTTTAGCTATACCGCGATGAATCCATTGTGTACACTTTACTTATGTCGAAGCGCGCCCCTTCGCTGCGATTCAGCGAGTAATTCCTGTAAAAGCTGCTGTAGTGACTTTACTCGCTAAAGTGGCCCCCAGCAGCCGACGCTATTTCCATGCTTGAAACTATACAAACTGTAGAATGAATCGCGCACATATCGCGCGAAGCATCACTATTTTATTCAATGAAGCGAACTAGGATACCGTGGTTTATCTCAACGAGTTCGACAAGTTTTATCAAGTGAATTTCCATTATACGTATATTCTATCGTGTACAAATATTATATGTACCTAATATATATGAGATTTTTCAACAAAATGTACGACACGCGTAATAGTACGTTCCGTTCTCAGAAGAATGGTTGATTAAAAATCGCAGACGTCGATTCAATAATATACTTTAACTACTGTGAACGGTTCAATGTTATACTTTTACTGCGTGTATTGAGAACGGTAGTAAAATAACCATTATTACCTGCAAGGCTAATATTTGGGTATAATTTAATTCAATATAGTAATTTATTAAATTTTATAATTATTTTATTAAGTACAAAATATATCTACTGCAATTAAGTGCGTTTTCTACATAATTACTCATCTAATGAGAGATTTATACATTTTCTGTTTCGTAGGTTCCAACGAGTTAGCTTCATACATTTCTCATTTAAAAGTTCTTGCATTTTTAACATCCGCATGTTAGGATTTCTGTCTCTAATTCTCCTAAAGGAAAATCTCTCAGCGCAGTAGATAATAATGTACCGTCGTACTTCCCACAAACTCGCGGCAGAAATTCACCGATAATAGATTAATATATTACAGATCTATTAAATATTGTCCTCACGTGCTGTATATTAAATAATATTAAAAAATTATAGAACCTTTTATAACAGCGAATGACGCTCATTGTATAATAATACCACAAAAAAATTATACAAGATGCAAGCTTGCATCACACATAATTAATACACTAATAACATATTTTTGAGTTGCCCTATATTGTGTGTACCGTGTGTAAATCGAAAATAAATTGACCGTATGTGGCCATCCATTTCTTTGTCGAAGTCTTTCAAGATCGGTTCGCCTAACTCAGAAACTCCGTCGAGGTCGATAATTTATTTCGTAACTTGTACCGTGTGTAAATCGAAAATAAATTGACCGTATGTGGCCATCCATTTCTTTGTCGAAGTCTTTCAAGATCGGTTCGCCTAACTCAGAAACTCCGTCGAGGTCGATAATTTATTTCGTAACTTCGTCGTTCGTGACCTGTTTTCGATGTATTTGCAGATCAGGAACCCCATTTTATTGTTTGTGATACACCCTCATACATACGCGCGTTTGCACGCATATATCATATGAAATGTCAATATGTCATTCTCACGAACCTATAAATTTCATTGAAATACAACATTGCGTATACATTTACACTATCAAAGTTCAATTTTTAGAAACTTTTTCCTTCTTGGTGTAAAAAAAATTGCTGGTAATTATATCTTACTACGAAAGCTTTTGCTAAGGAAAACTTGATTACAAATTTTTCAAACAGTTAAATTAGTATCTTTTAAATCTAGGACATCCTATATATTATTCTTGTTCTTTACAAATTTATAATATATATATTAGTTACGATTAAAAATTTAAATTTAATAATAAACCGACTGTTTTTTTTCTATACTTATTATACTAATATACTAATATATTTAATACTTTTAAAGAATGGAGTAACGTTAGAAAAATATGTAGAGAGTTATTGCATACATATGTACCTATTATGCAATAACGCGATTCAGTAATGTTAATAAAACAGATATCATAATGTAACCACATACTGCGAATATAATGTCAGTATCGATGCGTGTAATGTGTCATGACAATATATTACATTATTATTACTATGAGATTACTATGAGCTTGCTATCGATTATTAAACAGCTGCGACTGCGTTACATATTCATTGTAAAACAAATGTCGCTGTAAACGACTTGCATGTATGTATATCATGGAATGTGCAATATTAATAGGTAATAATAGCAGTGATAATAGTTACTACTTCTCGTGTAATTTCGCGCAAGATTTTTATCGTAGACTCATATCGCGATAATAAAATCCCCTATCTTGAAAAAAAAAAGTAACGCCATGTGTCGTTTAACGATGGCATTAAACGCTAACGCAGTCCGGCAGACTGCGAAGCTTTAACGCTATAATCGTAACGAGATATCGCATTAAAATATATGACCGGCCGAATTCTTGTATGGGGGCATGGAGGCGGGGAATAAATCTCGTTTCAACTTAAAGTTGGAGAGTAGATACGAGCGTCGCAGGTCGTGCACGAACAATCGGCCGGGAGAAGAGAGCACGGCGGGAGAGAGATGCTAGCTGATAGCGCTCGATGCGCTGGACGTGGAAGCGTTCTCGCCGGTACGAGAAATAATATTTGTTCCTCGTTTCGTCACGATGCACGCGAGGATACAATATATGCGCGTTCTTCAAGAACAGGACTGTTTTGCGAGCGAAATCTAAATTTCAGAATCGAGCAAACGGTACGTTTATTTAACATTACGCTCGACAAAACTAAAGAAGCGAACTTCGAATAATATAACGATAAAATAAGTGAGAAAGAAAAAGAGGGAGAGAGAAAGAGAGAGAGAGTCAATAGTAAAAAGAGCCATAAGTAAAAAGGCATTCAAAATTACCCATCTATTCTCTTTCACTCAGCAAAATCGCGACACTGTTCCCTTTAGTGAACGCTGTCAAGATATAATTACAAATTGAACAAACCGAGGTAATAAAAAATAAGATTGACGCTGCTAAATAATAAAGGGCTTAATAAAATTCTATCCATTCTTTTTAACGCTAATAAATACAGAATCAATTATATACGTATTTATTAGTATCGATTTTATATAAATATTTTATATAATAGAGGATACAAATGGATGGTAATACGTAATTTTTCGCGAAAAACGAGTTTTAAATGTTATTCTGTCTCATTTGGAATAATTTATTGGAAGCCATATACGCCGTACTTCACGCATACTGATAATTTAATGAATTTCTGCAATGTAAAAAAGGTTTAATAAATAATATCCCGCATCCGTGCGATAATATATATATATTTCCACGCCAGTTTGAATCTCAGGAAAAATACCGGTTATTACCGAATTCGACGGACGGGTCACCTCCTGACTTTTCAATGGTGCCGACGATCTGACCGGATAAATGATTAAATATTCGGCAATTAGCCGCATGTGCTGCGAGAACGAAATATTTTTTCGTTGTATCCCGATCGCGCTCGGTCCTTTCTCTGTAATCAACGGCCAGGCGCAGTCTCTCATTCCCCTTTTCACCTCCTCTCTCTCTCTCTCTCCCTTGCTTGTCCGCGTCCCCTTCCCTCCCGGTCTGCTCGAAATACCGCTTTTAATCGGTCTCTCGTATATCGCGGCACTTTAACGCTACATCTGCTAATTGCGTCGGTAATGGCGTTTCTGGGATTCGACGCAAATTTGCTCGGTCGTCCGTGCGATTTTGCAAAATCGTCGCGTGAATACTTGATAAGCCATACTCCGCTTACATTATCGCGGGGCACACGAGCACGCGCGCCCACGTACGCACGCACGCACGCGAGCGCGTGTGGACGAATGGATATGTGATATAAACGTTGATCCGCTTGTAGTCCCAGCGATCCAGAAATCGTCGGATATTTTCAGCAGCCTCCGCGGGAATTAACGTCGAGAGCGAGAGATTAGTTCTCCCCCAAGGGTACGGAGCAAAAATGAATGGACCGCTATTATTTTGCGCATTAACGTACCTACCCGTTCGGACGCGCCACGCTGCTGATCGACTGTTTATACCTGTCGAGGAAGACTGAAAATTATGCGAGTTGCCGCGCAAACTCGATACACATCTAATATCCGAATTGATTATCGAATATATTACGATCGCGAGCTCGTTATTTCGCAATTTGCTCCTCTCGATAATTAATTATCTGCACGAGGGACGTTACAATCGTTATCATTAGCGATTTCATTGCATCACCCTTGGCGCTATCGCACCTTCTCCTCGTTTATCGTTCCGCGCGTTGCAATTGCATTTCGAGAATTTTTAATCCTTTTTGTCTTCTTTTTACGGGAGGCCGGTCTTAACGCGACGTAGACAGAATTATGCAATGAAATGAACTTCCGCGCGAACCCTTTACGCGCAATGCTGGAGGGACGCGAACTTCCAAGCCTAGCAAAAACTTTTTTCATATCTCCGAAATTATTTTTTGGAGCATCATAGAGACTAGCGAGAGTGGCGAGTGTTATTACCGTATCTCGTATCTGCTCGTACTGTGCGATATAATATTAATTTAGTTTCAACCTCTGTATTTCGACGTTTTATATAAATTTCTCTCATAAAATGTTTTTCATGAAACGCGTATGTTCGACAGTATTTTAATAAATTGTTTGTGTGTATGATATATATTATGCGCATAGTGCTCAATTAGGCGATAATCGAGACGACGTTTTACAATTCGGAATATCTTGTGCATCTACATTTGTTCTTAAATCACAGTCTTCATAACATGTACTTTTTGGTGCGTAGAGACAATTACATGTACATTTATGTTTCATTAGGGCAGTAATATCCTTTCGAATTTACTCGATCAAAGTTCCCTTCGCTCTCTCTCCTTTTCCTCCTCGCACGTAATTCGGAGTTGCCCGATTCCGCTGCCGAAAGGAGGGAAAACAAATTATTCAGAGTTCGTTATACCGACGTTGCGGATGTGGGACTCGCGTTTCCTCGATAATCTCGGCCGTAATAATCTCGGGGCGTCCGGAGTGTCCCCGGGCGTTAGGCTAGAATCGCGCGCTTCGAAATGCATGGAAATAGGAAATCTCACGATCCGCTCGCAATAAGGTCTGCACGTGATCGTTGCATCTCCCGATCGCGCTGCACCCTGCAGCCTCCGTAGAATTGGCCGGAGACCAAGCGGAGATGGGTGGTCTTATCGTATTTCGCTCGGCGTTTTTCTCCCGCCTTATTTACGTTCTCTCCCTTTTTTTTCTCTCTTCTCGCTCTCTCTCACTTCCATACATATCCCTGTCGTTGTCGTCGGCATCGACAACGACGACGGCGACGGCGACGGCGACGGGACCCGTTGTGCGCAGACGACGCTGAATTATTTACAAACTTTAAAGCGCGGAGGTAAAACCGAGCCGACTACGTTACGCTGTCCCGGAGCCAATGTAGATGATCCCGCTCCATTTTCAGTAAATGTTCATAGTTCGTAGTTTCATAGCTCGCGACATCCCCGAGGGCGAATTTACATTCGCGACGCCATCATACACGATCGCGTCATGAAAGATGGACAGAGATATACAAGATTTATCTACCTTACACAATTTTCTTAGCTACACCCACACACACACACGATCTTATAAAAATTATTTATGTGCCCGCAACATTATAATATATATAAAATTTAAATGTAAATGAATTTGAGCCAAGTGAGTACCGATTTTTAAGTGACACGTTGAGTGTCTCTAAGACGTTCAACGTGTAGTGAGGTATTTCAAATTATCTCGTTGCCGAGAATCATGAGAATTAAGAGATATCGCGGAAGCGTCAAAGAGAACCGTCGTCGCTATTCGCGCCTGCAAGTCAAGACAATTCTCGGCGTGCGGCAATTCCCCCGTAATTTTCCTTCTATCATCGACGCGCGTTAGGCACCTGCATTATGAAGCACTCGTACGGTCGTTCTCGTAACTCACTCTGGCGCGTCATTAATACTACCCGGGCATTCGCCGTACACGCCTATATCACGCGGCATTATGACGGTAGATCGATTCCATTTAGATCCCGGGGTCCGGCCAGCGAACTTGCTAGCCCCGCACTCGAGTTACAATTCGGGATTTTTGTCGGTGGGCCGCTAAGCTCGGAAGATGAGCTCTCGCCTATTCTCAGCGCGCCTTCGTCTTCTTCCTTCCGATTCTTTTCGCGAACAATGGGCGCGTATGCCGAATTTCCCCGGGGGGAATCCGTCGGACTTGGCGTATATGTATTACCCGCGTGATTTTATGCGGAACGATAGATCCGATTCGACGGCGCGACCGCGAGATTATTATGCTGAATATTAATAAGAAAGCGTGGACGCGCCTGTTAAAAAACCAAATGGAGAGCAAGTGGACCGACATGGCATTTCTCGTTGTTGCGTCATTCGATATTTTAGAGTCTCATTATCGTGACGTGAAGGGGACATGTTATTTGAATAATTTTAATTTTATACCAAATATTTTACATATTCAGGCTGTGAACATTATCCCGAGTGACACATAATGTCCGTTTAACGAATTCACGGAAATAATCGAGAATTTAGTTAAAAAAGTTCTTTTAACTAAATTAAAATGTATAAAAAACGTAACTATTTATTACATAAGAATGTTGTCGTGATACATATATTAAATAAACAAGTTTTTAACTAGTCCCTTAAGGCACTTGGAGAAGATAATCTCTTTGAAGGATCTTCTTGGAAGCACGCCACATTTTTTCCCGGAACATTCTGTATTCCTCGAGCATCACGTGTTTCTTGCGGAAGGGCTTTGAGCAGCAACTCGGCTCCTCGTCGCGCGAGAGGAAATCAACGCCGAACGCTCACCCAGCTTTCTCCTCACGGACCGGTAAATCTTATTTTCCTAAAAGTCAAAGATGCAGGCGCGGCAATGCCTCAGACGGCATGCGGAAGCTCTTTGATCTTTAGAATCTTTGACTGCTTGCAAGTTTCCGATATTACAAGGCATTTTTGCGGCGCATAATGATTCGGGACTACTGAAATTTGTGGCGCGACGAATTATCGCAATTACATTTAGAACTATTATTTGCGCGAATGTGACGAGACTGCGCGAATGTGATGTCTACTTTGTCCGGTGATTTGTCCTGGTGACGGACAAATGGATTTTGGTCCTGGTGGATTTTTCGAGAGGAAGCTCCGGAAGAAGAGGAAGAGCCCGGAAAAAGCGTGGAAAACGTCAGGCGAGATTTTTGGATGTGGATAATGCGGGATTGATGTCGCGGCCTGGCTCGACTCCCCTCCCCGGTGTAAACTTTCGGCGACCGAACTTCGCGGATTCGACCGGAATCGAGTTAGAAATGCGGATGTCGTGTCAGGAGCCACAAAGTCGACGTGCTGAAAGAATGAGATTCTCGTCGCGAGTTCGATCTCCCCGCAACGACGGGCATGGGTAACCGGAGTACGTAACGTCGCGATTTCGCGTATACTTGGTTTCCTCGCGAGCGAGCGAGCGCGTCTCGAGGGACAGCGTTATAGAAATATTCCGTGATTTCACCGCTCCGCTCCTCGAGTCCCAATTACGGTAACTTTGCTTGCCGCAAGTTCGCGCGATTCCCCGCCGCGGCCGTGCGCTCGGAATTAAGCATCTTGCGGGGCCGGTCCAGGATTTCTGCTGCGCGAAACGTATTATCGACGTTACAAAACCCGTTCTCTTCTCCTTTGCTCTCTCTCTCTCTTGCGCGCGCGCAAGTTTCCTTTACCAACCATCGTCTGCTACAAGCTTTGCCATATACACTGCAAAACCGCTTACCGCGAATTGCAGTCTCGGCGTTACTCAACAAAAGCTTCGCGCGGTGCACGGGCCGCGAGTCGGGCGATATGCATACTTCATAAAGCGACGGGGTACATTGATTCGTTTGTGCGTTGTCGCCGCAGCCGCCGGCGCAAGACTTGGGAGGTTCCCTCTTGGTACGGCGCGCAGCTCCGCCGCGTGAACTTAAGCGAAACGGACGATTGAACAGGACGGAACGGAAGGCAAGACGGAGAGTTTTTCTCCTCGCGGCGTAAGAAGAAAAGACCGGGGTAATAACGACGAGCGCGAAATTATTTAAACGCGAACAAGTCGGATTGAGAAACTCTAGGGGAGGTATAAATCAGGAATGAAGTTCCCTAAAAAGATCACGATGTAGCCTTAGAAGGGATGCCTGACAATTGCAAGATTTAATTTTTTATCAGTCACTC
Organism: Temnothorax longispinosus; assembly: GCF_030848805.1. Lineage (NCBI taxonomy): Eukaryota > Metazoa > Arthropoda > Insecta > Hymenoptera > Formicidae > Temnothorax > Temnothorax longispinosus. The sequence goes on along the minus strand of NC_092359.1, from coordinate 21,065,997 downwards.
CACATTGACATTGTGGAGGAGAGCTTTGGAAAATGTAAAACCGAATTCTCTCCTTTTTCTCTCCCGTCAGACGATTGTAAAGACTCGACAATAATTTGAGTTACCTAAATCTAATATTCGCTAATTCGCACGTAAAGTCCGAAGTATGAATTTTGTAGGAAAAATATCTTTTTCTCGCGACGTTTTCAGATTTCGTCGAAATACACTTGGCATTATCATCGACGTGCCTGATTCAGTTCTGCTAAAGCAAACAAAGTTTTTCTGGGCACACAGACCCAGTAATCAAATAAGCCCGACGCGAGATTTTCCGGGGGAAAAGCAGAAAAACGTCGCGTCAACATCCTCGACTGTCCCAGTTGTACAGTATTTGCTTGTGCTCTGACTTCGTATACGCTCCACGCCTATATGCGCGATAGAAAATACAGGCGTTCTACTCGCTGACACAGATCCCGTATTAACCTTATTACGAAATTTTCGTAGCGTTTATTTTTTGCACGTCGCTCCGGATCTTTCTCGCTTGACTTTTTCCCCAAAAGTTTCCGACCGAAACTTTCGCGCGAAGGTTTATATGCGTGACCGATTTATATAGCAGCAGAACTTGCCGAGCTTATAATAAACGCGTTTTACCGTCTACTAAACGTCCAGTTTGACTTATTCCCATAATATCGCGCGAGCACCGCGAAATCCGTGTTGCCCGTGTATCGAAGTTGTGACAAGGCAGATATAGATTATGCTCACGAAAACCTTTCCTTTAACTTACAGTTACGCGTCTCATGATTTACAGTTTTCTGCAGCCTCCATATTTTTGCAGACCACGCGTGTCTAGATGAAGCTTGATGATGAATCATTTCTTTTTCGAATTTTGAAAGCGTCAGACCTTGTACTGCCAACGTTGCGAATGAATAATAAAGCCTTATTTTTTATCTAACTTTGTACAAATTTTAATAAACTTCTTATTGAAAAAGTCACTTATCGAAATACTTAATATAGAAATGTAGGAAGCTGAGAATAGAACAAGAAATCTTTTTTCTGCAACACATCAAAATCTTGATGCAAAGAAATGGCTCGGTAGTGGAATGATAAAAAATGACAGTATTATAGGACATTCTGTTTTAAAAATATAATAAACGTTTACATTAATATAATAATCGCAACATCGAAAACATCGAGACAACATCCAAAATAACTACGCGGAAAGAATGGTTTTGTTGTATCTAAACTACTTATCTAAAAATTTAATTAGATACAGATCTGAAAATAATTTTGTTGCACCATATCAAAATAATTAAGTAGAACACTCAAACTGATTGCTAAAATATCAAAATTTTTTACAGCATTATCATCACACTTCAGCGACCTACTACAATTATTTTAATGGTGCAACAAAATTATTTTCAGATCTGCATCTAATTAAATTTTTAGATAGCTAAATTTTTAGATACTTCAACAGAACCGTTCTTTCCGAGTTAAAGAAAATATGGTTAAATCTTCAATCTCTGGGTTGCATTGAAGAAATGAAAAGAGACCGTTTGTTTTTTACTTCCGTCACGAATCTGTTTCTTCTTCACCCCGATAAAAATCAAGTGATTAAATACATTACTCACTAGCTAAAAGATAATACCTGGATATCACTGAACGACGTACACGCTCGTTCTTCTTCGCATTCCAGAGGAATCTCGGATTTCTGAAGATGTACACGTATATATGTGCCGGCATATATGTGTGAGCCCCGCCGGGGAATCGATCGATGCAATTATATGCTCGAGTTGTTCGCGATACAATAAGAACGTCCAAAAAAGTAATTGATGGTGCAGATTTTAAAACAGAATATTATGAATGTCTGACTTTTAATCGATTTAATCTCCTTGTATCGCTTACGACTACAATAATAATTAAAAATTGATCTGTGCGCCGCGTTTATTTGAGTTTTTACTTAATGGAACCACTACTAAGGCGACATGCAGCGACATGACTGTCTTCTAACATGATAATCAGTATATTTTGCAATTACTCCGTGAACCATCACGCCAACGTTCAACGTTGCGCATAACGAAAGTTGGACGCAGAATATACTCTTAAAAATGCAGAACAATTAACTTTTTTATCATATCTCCCGTTAAACAGGATGAAGTAAACACAAAAAAGTTATTTTAATTACGAAATAATGCAAATAATGTATATGACGAATAAATAATAAATATGACAAACAACATACGAATGAACGTATTCTTCTCCCGCGCGCAATTGAGCAGGTAGCGCGTATCATGAATATCGAGAATAGCGTGAAAAATGCAATAAAGGTATGAAATTTTAGTTAAATGTACCGCGTGCATGATAATGTCACGTATTAAATTTGGAATGTAATAAGCTCACTTTTAGTCATTTTGAAGTACCTATTCATTTAAATGAAAACTCTGTACATAACGCATTTGTATTCTCTCGCAAAATTTCCGTGCCAGATAAATTCTGTCAAACGTTTTAGAACACTTCTCACTTTCTTTGTAATCTTTCTTTTAATATTTTTCGTTGTTGTTTTCAAACATTTATTTTTATAACTGAATTAATGTGATGAGATATAAAAAGATGTAAAAAAAAAGTGTTATTTTCGTAATTTTGTACCTATTCGCGAAATTGCTTAGACACTGTTCATTAAACGAAGCGTGGGAAACGGAAAAAAATTGATAGCGACTCGAGGGTATTTTTTGTTTTAGTCCGTGTCATCTTCTTTTTACGGTCAGCAATTTGCAGACAGGTGGCACGAGAGCGTGCGATAACTCACAGTCTTTAATCATTAAACATCCTGTACTCCTGCTTAAGTATTAATGTCCCTTTTTGGGTACCCTGACAGCAATAAATAACGTCCGAAGACATACAAGAAGACACGGGTCCCGTAGAAAAGGTTAAATTACGAAAAAAATATATCCTTGTCCGTTGCATACGATGCAGTGGAAGGAAAGACGCGATAAAAATAAAAAAAATCAATGATATTTACACACAATAAAATTGCGATTGTTTTCTTAGCCAATCGATCCTGAGGCAATACCGGTGCTCGACCGAAACCCCCCCCCTCCCCGGCCGCGAACAGCCCTGTTCGCGCTCAACCAGACTAATTACGAATTTCCTCCGCTTTGCCGGAGAGTTAATTAATTAGCTCACATTAATTACAGTTATACGAGAATAATTGCTTTCTTTTTACCGGCAACGTAGTAGCGCTCAATCGTCCGGGTGTTGTTCACCGCGTAATGTTCCTCGCGCCAGCTTCCGTCCTCGCGCCCGACCGGCCGGAACCGCCATCGGCGCGGCATATACGCGTGTTCTTAACGGTGAGTTTCAATTTCCTGGCCACGGGTCACCGCCCTTGCAATTCCGGAAGAACGAAACCGGGACGCGCTCAGCCTCCCGGAGCGCACCCGAGAACAAATGAAATATGCAGAACGCTTCTACCTCTACCTCGCGATCCAACGCGGGCTGGTAGGCGGTAGTCGCGCGGGGAGCGGCAAGCGGGGAGGGGTTAATTGCAAGGAAATACGATAAAGCAGACGGGAAGCGTTTCGTCGAGACGCTGGAAAATTTATACGAGATGTAGGGTACGAGTTTAAAGAGGCAACCGCCCCCGTCGTCGGTGGCGCGGACGCCGAAATAAACGAGAGCAGGCCGCATACTTTACGAATTCCGATTGCGCCTCTCGGGAGCCACAAGGCTTCCCGTTCCCGCGGACCTCGTTATTCGCAGAAATGTCTTGGCATTTCATCCCGTGGTGTTCCGACGTTGATAAGACCGGAATATCGGTTTTATTGGCACATGTACGAGCGATAGGCATTCGATGTTGTCGCTATTTAGGTTTCGTGTTCGAATATGACGAATAGCTTTGGTGTCCGTTATTACGATCTTTTCCTGCGTCGAGCATCGCATTCTAGGCGATAAATTGAGAAACGCGATCTTAATCTATAACATAAAATAACACAAAATTTTAAGGTAATTATTTAATAGAGGGAACTCTCTCACCTCTGCCCCTCCCCCTCTCAGACATTTGCTTAATGTGCAAATATGTAAAAAATGTAGTATTCGTTCAGTTACAGTTCAATTCAACATTAAATACACGTTTATATGATTTATTTTATTTATTAATAACTCTTTCATAAACAACAAACGACAGCTAAAATCTTGTGTCGAAGTCAAGATTACTATAGAGCTGGGCCCCCTATACTAAATAATTACCATATAATATAATAAAAAAATAAACGCTTAACTCTTTACAGTTCACGATTTCTCGCAAATAAGCAGGTAAAATATTTCATTTTCATTTTCGTCTGATCGACTGGTCTAAAAAATCAAGGAATTTGGAGAATTCCTATTTAAAGAAATTTATGCAGATATAGTTTGCCAATTATATATGAACTATTACGATATGCTACCGTAACAGATTATATCAAGTCAACTCATAGGAAATTAAAAAAAAACTAAAATGTTTAATTATGAAAAATGTTTAGATTTTTTAATCGCTTTTCAATTTAATTTTAATTTGTAATTTTAATGGAAATTATATTGAAAATCGATTTGAAAATATAATCCTTAATTCCTTATTCAAATAATTCTCTCTAGATGTTTTTGCATTATACCGCGAAGTTTTCATATCACTGACTTATCAACTTGATATTATCCTTTGAAAATCGATATGAAAGCAATAAAGAATTCTGTGCAGCTTACCGTTAATAAGTTATCTTCATCCTGTTCTTTGTGACGGCAGGTCCGCGATGGAGATTGCCTCATATTCGTATTCCGTCTGCCGAAAAGTTGTCAATTTATATCCACCGATACATCGGCGGGTCCATTTGTGATTGCGAATTCGATGAAACTCGTCAAATCGGCCGATATCGCCGATGGAAATTAATATATTCTATGAATCAATCTCGCTTCTCCGTAAGCCATACTCTATTGAAGTCTATATAGGTATAAGGCATAACGCGATAGAGAAAATGTAATCCCCGCCGTGCGTTTGGAATATACCTTCGTAAAATCGGGGGGCATTTATACGCGCGATCGGGTAGTAAGGGTCCGCGAGATAGAAGACGACGGGATAGAACTGCCGCGTCGTTCCTCTTCGCCGTATACACGGAGGGGCATGTAAGTAAGAAAAATCTCAGCCGGTTATGATTCAATCTCGTCGCTCGGCGATATCGGCCCCGGACGGATTAACACGTCTCTCCTCGTTCGCTCGCACTCGCGCGCGCGCGCGCGCAGCAGCAGCCACACGGGAGATGAAAAACACCTGCTTACAAAAGAATTTGCATTTTTATTACAGTGACGTACGTATATATTACAGTACACAGTGTGTAACGAGAACGCGCATACATCGTAGACCTCGCGCTGATTTCGCCAATCCGCGCGCGAGATTTCGCTCTCCTTCTCCCTGGACTCTTCTCCTCTCATCACGGCCGGGAAATGTGGAGGCCTTTCCCGCCGGCCGATACCGAAACGATCCGGTAACGTGATAACGAATTACCGTTGAACGCGTCCGTCGTGCAGCTACGTTTTTTTCTCTCGCAGCGCTGCATTTCGTATAACGACTTTTCATAACGAGCTCGCTGGATATCGCATGTCACCTCGATAATCATTTCGTCGTCTCGTCGAAACGCCGATACGGGATTCGTGTTGACACTAAAAATTGTCCCGCGCTAAACGCGATGTTTCGTTGCATTTGCGACTTTAATACTCGACACGACGATTATACTAATCGGTTAACGGCGATATCGAGCGAGTCAATCTGTTAATCTAAATCGAATCCTGAAAAATCGTACCACATCTGGGCGCGTCATTCATTCCTAATGCAAAATGCATTACATCGATCTATCGCGATAAAAGTTCTGATGGATCTGGCCTCGTTGGCCTCCTGAAAAATCGGGGGTGGATCGACGCGCCGACGCTAATTCGACTACTATTGTTGTTTCGCTATTTAAGAGATCATCAGAATTTTTATGATAATAATCTCGGTGATATCGACATCCTTAACCATTGAATACATAGTTTTCCCGATACGTATGTATCTATATACAATCGTTTCACGTATATTTATAAATTCTAAACACGATCCATAGAACGTCACCTTTAATCGCCGATTCTCCAGCAACGGCTAGCGTTCAGATGCAAATAATTTGACCCAGAAGGAAAAGACGAAAACCTAAAACAGATTCGTGTATAATTTTATATCTGACCTATCGCACGTTTATTACCTTCTGCAGACTTTAGCAGAATATTTTATCTATTTATTGACAAATCAATATTGTTTTCACGTTGAAAGAATTCATTCTCTATAAATATAAGCAATAAAAGAAATTATTCATATCTTGTGTTCGCTGTGAAGAAAGTTCACTTAGCATCGGGTGCTCTTGCATCTTATTTTACAGAATCCCGCTGGAACGCTAACCGAGTGTGGGATATATTTTCTTTTAAATTTTATATACCCCCTCCCGTTTTTTTGCATCTCTTACTCTTTCATCGCCGGAGGATCCGGAATCCGTCGTGCAATCGATCGCTCGCAGGGATGAGCAATTTTTCCCGTCCCGCCACCCTGATGATCCGCGCGCGGCCCAATCGGAAATTGATGGTACCGTCGTACCGCGGGCGTTCACCGCAAAATGGCGCGCCATTTCGCGAGATCGGCGCGTGGATGACGTTCTAAACCACGCGGTTTGCCGAGCCATTAAGAAAACACAATAGCCACTTCACACCCGTCCGATCTCATCCGCGAGTGGCGGCCCCCGGGATGACACGTAATAACGCGGTGTTTAGTCGTAAATCGTTCGGCAAAGTGCGCGTCGTGTGTTACACGGAAGCAACGTCTATCTATCGTCTATTTCCCCCCGTTGTCGTTTACAGTCGTCCGGGGAGCACGCGCGACCCTTCGAGATCTTCATACACTCCTCAAAATTTCATATTTCTTGAAGAAGACTGAGCGTTATATTTTACACAAAGATGCGAGGGAGCCTCCTCCTCCTCCAAAGGACCGTTCGGCATCCGCGAATTCAACCGATTTCTCGTGGATAAAATTACACTCATTATGTTCAGAGTAAGCTTCTTGTGTTTGCCCAACTTTATGTTCTATGTATATCGCGCGGCTTTAGTCTTTCAGACGGCGCGTATTGATTTTTATATTCAGCATTACTAAATTCGAAGATCCAATAATGACCCAAAGCAAAATCCGACAGTGATCTGATCAATTCTTTTTTTAATTTTCTTGATTGCAGAGTTGGAGAGTACGATATCTCTCGTCTTGTTCAAAACTTATAAGATTTTTTTAGAGTATACGAGAAACTGCACCGTGTGGCTCACATTGCTCGTACATTATCGAAATCAATTTCCTGTTCTGTACAATTCTTACGAGACATTTCATCCGTTCGATCGCGTTTGTTCGATACGATGCCACGTGAAGTGATTAAACCTACTTGGAACCGAATTCAGACTCGTAGAAAATCCCTTATAAAATGCTCCGTTACTTTAATAAAGATTCCCATTCGCCCGCGCATTCTTTCACATTCTTTTACACGCATACTCACTCGCTTAAACTCTTCGTTGCCATTAACGCAGAGGTCTGGCATGGCCAGTTATTTTTGGTAGTGATGCTTCTCGAGAACGACGTATCTTCGTCGAGCATTCATCGAGTCAATGATACGCACTCTCAGTGCGTATTACTTGAGCGCACAGCACTGCTAATTGCGATAATTTCTCAGTTCGTAAAACAGTTCGGCGGTCGTTGCCGAAAATACGACAGTCGGCATTGTCCGTTTGTGGCTCTGTGGCGCGTAAACTCGAAACTCCCGCGAGTCGGGGAGACCTTCGAACCGGTTAACAACACACTCGAAATTCGCTCGAGCCTTGCTCACACGTTCGAAACCTCCACGAGTCGGGAGTTCCGCGGCTTTTCTCATACATTCAGCGTGGTGTTGTTGATGAAATTCGAGTTCTGACCGTCCTGGCTGGTCTGCCTGGTAGCGGTGTGGCCGGCTTCACCGCTCTGTATGCTGAAGTGCCTATACGATATGTACTCCGGCGGTAACGGCTGCTGCTCCCTTTTGACCGCCTCCCGCTGCTTCTTCACTTTGAGGTAACCCAAGACGGACACCAGGAGGAGGAAGACGATGAAGCCCATGCAGCAGCCGACTATCAAGCCCAGCCGCCTCGTCAGGAAGCTGCTGACACTGCCAACGTCGCCCATCGCCGAGCCATCGCTGCTGATTATCGCGTCCGGCGCGTCGAGCGTCTTCACATCGGTGCAACGGCTGGTCGCGGAGTCCGTCATCTGCGAGCTCGGCGTAGACGCGAGTATCTCGACCTGCGTGAAATTGAGCTGCTCCATCGGGACGTCCTCCATCCGCGACGTCAGCCAATTACCGAGACCGAATACACAGATCAGATAGCGAGTGTTCGGCGACAATTTCGACAGTTTCACCGAGCGCGCGTTCGGCTCGAGTATTTTGGCACGTACCTGAAATTTAGAGCGATAAAAGTGACGCCACGTTTACGAAGTTTCCGAATAAATTTAGAGAAAAAAATAATATATTAGTATTCTCATAAAAAAAAATTCAACTTTTTATAAATATACCCGAAATAGCTCTTTATTTATTTGTACTATCTAAGAAAAGAGTATAAATGTTTCCTATAAAAATATATATAGATATTATTTTTAAAAAATATTCTTTTATTTATTATTTTATTCTTTTTTCAGTTACTGGAATAATACAAAATTCTCTCTCGCGGAATAATAAGCGCACAGCGATTGCACGTGCGAGCATACCGCCATTATCTAGCGGGTAATCACTGGAAATGGGTAAATTTGATTTCTTTCGGGGAGTGGCGAAAATACTTAATCCGACCGAAACGCCGCGTCGCTTTTTTGCGCGTTCGCGCCGATCGATCAGCGAGAACGGTGTCGGATGTGACGACACGTTTTTGCGAAGGATGAGCTAGAGCCTCGTCGAGAGAGACAGAGATAGACAACGAGATTCTCGGCTATATCGATTGAATCAAACGCCATTTACACTTTACATTTTATCCGCCCGTTCGATTTATACCCCATGTTGTACCCGTGTTCGCTTTTTAGGGACGACATGTAACGCTATACACAATTAGAGTGCCTGATGTTTTTTCGGTACCTCGTCGACATTGTCCAGGGCGTGATAGGCCACCTGGTAGCCGCGCAGGCCGGAATGATTCCTGCTCTGCCACGACACCAGGACGGAGAACGGCTGGATGTCCTGGATCGCCAGTTTCAGGACCAGCGGTGCGGTGCAGAAGGCGTGCGGGTCCAGATCCAGGAAGACCAGTCCGCGCAGCTCCGGCGGCTGATCGCATCTCAACAGGCCGCCGTCCACGTCGTTCATCCTGAGTCCGCCCCCGCGATTCCGGCTCATCCCGCCGCCGACCAACTTCTGATGGTCGCGCAGCCATTCCCAGAGCTCCTGGGACTCGCAGTCGCAGTGCAGTGGATTTTCTACGCGGATTTTTAATGTCCGTGATTATCTTATGGCAGAGCTTATATAGTCTCGACATTTACAAGCGTATTATTATCGGCGTTTGTTCCGGTAGTCTTTGAAAAGTTTTTATCGTACCACAATGTAATTGTCGTGAGAGGCGGAAATGTTTGGATTTGCCGTAAGCGCTGCGACGTTTACGGCAACCTAAATTACCGTGATGTTATAGCCGCGCAGGCCGCGCTTCCCGCGTCGAATAGCACCGTGATGTTTTGTAACGTAGCTCGCGATTGTGTGCTCTACGTTCATATCGTTCACTCGACGTCGAGGAGCTCCGAGTGTAACTACCCGACGGGGTTATTTTCGACTGTTCCGCTCGCATGCGAAGATACGCCGGCGGTGAGTTTTGCATGCGACCAATCATCTCACCGGCTGAGATTGCTATTGTCGAACATAACGCGATACGATCCGTGTGAATGGCGTCACGTGTGCTTATACGTGCAAGCAATATCGTCGTAAGAGATTTTTTTTTCGTGCTAACTCGCAATAAACGGAAAAATAACAGTTTCAAAACGTAAAAATACTTTATACAGGAAATGACTTGCGGTTCTCAAAAATAAAAGGATGGAAATTGAAAAGAGAAACGGTCATCTTATTACAATTTAACGAATGATAACGAATTGTAATAAAAATGTGTCGCACGATTTCTGTATATAATTACTCTTGTAATTTCGTGTAAATAGCAAGCAAATGAACTTTTGTAAATACGTAAACGTAATAAAATCGAGACTTGTGAATAAAGTAATAAATTGTACCTACCCTCGGCCCGTAAACTCCGTATTTGCGTTTCGAGTGGTCGAAAGGCATTCAGCGGTAAGTTCGCTAAGTAGTTCCTACTTAGATCTAAAATCCTGAGCTTCTTCAGCGGCTTGAACGCGTCCGGCGAGATCGACGATATCCAGTTGCCGTAGAGGTGCAGCTCGGCTAAATTCTCCAAATGCTGGAACGTGCCCTTTCCCACTCCGCTTATCTGATTGTACGAGAGATCGAGTACCTGCAAAGCTTTAAGGTCAGGCGGAAAGTCCTCGAGCTCTTTCAAACGGTTGTGCGTGAGATTCAGCAGTCTGAGGTGTTCCAATCCCTTCAGTCTTTCCTGTGGCAGTAACTCCAATTCATTAACACTGAGATCCAACGTGAGTAAATTCGAAAGGCTACGAAACGCGCTGGGCGACACTCTCGATATCATATTGCTGCTCATGAAGAGATGCATCAGCGCGGGAAACGCCTCGAAGTCTTGGCTGGTAACTATCGTTAAGTTCGTCCCGGAGATGTGAATTTCCTGAAGAGCCGGATACTTCGCCTCCGAGCTGATCTCGTGTATTCTCACGAGGGGATTAGCCGTGACGTTTAGCCAGGCCAGACCGGGTATATTTTGTGCCGTGAGTGCAACGGCGGGTATTTGCCGGAACTTATTAGCCGCGAGCTCGATCTTCCGCAGCATATTCGAGCGAGCGAAGAAATTCGCCGGAAGAGCGGTTAAGTGATTATGACTCAGATCCACGGATATTAGGCGGGAGAAATTGACGGAGGCGAAGCCGGTGAGAGACATGATGTAGTTGCCGCGTAGATCGAGCTCCCGTAAACTGATCAATCCATTCAGTCGCGACATGTCCACGCGGTGAAGAACGTTGTTGGCCAACGAGAGGAATTCCACTGTGGTGGCGTTTGCGAACACATCGTACGGGATCTCCTGGAACCTGTTGCCGTCGAGCTTGACCTCCTTGAGCGCCTCCAGGCCCAGGAACAGCGTCGCCGGCAGTACCTTGAGTAAATTGTAGCTGAGCAATAGCTTCCCTAGATTCTTATTCTTCGAGAATATCTCGGCCGGCATTCTATAGATTTGTGACGAATCCATCGCCAGATGTTGAAGAGATGGCAGGCCGTCCAAGGAGTTCGCGTTAATCTGACTAAAGTTGTTGTACGATATTCTTAAGACTCTTAATCCCGGTATGTCTAGGCGATCCAACGCCGTGGCAGTGAAATGATTGTGCTCGAGATTTAACTCGTAGAGATTGTTTAGTCCACGAAAGGCACCGTTCTCGATCACGCTGACGGTGCAGTTTTTCAGGTTGAGAGTTCTGATCGGCAGCCCTTCCTGAAAGATCTTATCGTGCAGCACATTCAAATGATTGTTGGCCAGATCGAGGACACGCAGTCTTTTGAGAGCCGTCAAGGCGTAAGGATCTAAACGGCGTAAACCGTTGTCCTGCAAATAAAGTTCTTCTAGCTCGTGGAGCTCCGAGAAGGTCTTAACGGTCACGTGGCTCAGTCGGTTCATACTAAGCTCCAGGAACTTGAGCGCCTGCATCGGTTTAAAGGCGGTGTCCTCTATCCGCGAGATAGAATTATTCGTGAGATACAGACGTTCCACCAGCAACAGGTCACGGAACAATGGAGCTTGAAGACGAGTCAGCCTATTATGTCCAAGCCACATGATCCTGACCGAGGCCTGGCCTCTTAATGAATCATTATGTAGGACGCCGAGTCCATTGTTATCTAGTTGAATGGAGACCAAAGAGCTACCGCTGTTTTCGCTCTGGCCGACGTCGTTCGACACTTGGAACACATCACCGAGCACGGCCAGAAGGTTACCTTGCAGATTCACATGTTGCAGGCTGTGCAGAGATCTCAGCGCGCCGGTCTCCATGTCCGTGATAGCGTTGTTTTGCAGATGTAGCTCGAGGAGCGACGGTAGCGGTGCGAATACGCCACGTTTCACTTCGGTGATCTGATTATCCTGCAGCCGGAGCTCGCGCAGCTGCTTCGCCTTGGCGAACGTGCCCACTTCGAGCTCGCGGATGTTATTACCGTCCAATGACAGGGTCGAGAGATTTTCGCAGTGCTCGAGAAAGTCGCGCGGCACCTTCTCGATGTAATTTCCGCTCAGATGTAACTGCGCTAATTGACCGAGCGTCGCCAGGCCGCGCGCGTCAATCCTCCGGATGGCGTTTTGCTGGAGATACACAACCGAGAGACTCGTGCTACCGGCGAACGTTTCCGCCGGTATTTCGAGAATGTTATTCTCCGCCAGGAAGAGCTCCTTCAACTCGGGCAGCCTCGAGAACACGCCCCGAATATAGTGTATGTGATTGTGGCTGAGATCGATCGACCTGAGCTTTTGATTGGCACGGAAGGTGGCCACGTCAAGAAACACGATCTTGTTGTGGCTGAGGTCTATCGATTCGAGATCGATCAACGATATAAAGGCATCCTTGTCGACCGACTCGACCGCGTTGTAATAAAGCGAGAGGGTCTTTAGGGACGGACAGCAGCGAAAGCAATTGAGCGGAATGTCCTTGAAATTGTTGCTACTGAGATCGAGGAAGTTTAAAGCGTCCAGTCTGGAATAGCCGTCCTCCGGGAGCTGCGATATCTCGTTCCAAGCGAGCCTCAAGGACGTGAGATGTTCTAATCTTCTTAAGGACGTCATGGGGAATACTCTGATCTTGTTTTCCGCCAGATCCAGGTCCTTTAAAGTGCCCTCGAGCCCGGCAAAGGCGTACTCCGAAATTTTCATGATTTGATTACCCTTTAGGTTCAGTTTAATTAACGCGAGCCCGAAGAAACTGAAGCTAGGCAGCTCGTAAACGAGGTTGGCCTCCAGGTCCAGCGCTTTGAGTAGGCTCAGCGAGGCCATAGCCTTTTGAGGTACGTGAGGTAGTCGACCGGATACGAGTGCCAAGGATTCCAGGCTTTTACTGAGCCGCGTAAAAGCATCCTCGCTTATTTCGCGTATCGCGGAATGCGATATTTGTAGATGCCTAATTTGCGAGCCCGCCGGGAAAGCGGCGGACCGAAGTTCCTCTACTTTCCGATCCAATTCGTACACGCTCAATGATTGAACGAGCGCTCCTGGAACAATCGCGAGATATTTCAGTCAAAGCCCCACTGACATGCTTTGTGAGTTACAATCGCGAAATTCAAAGTTAAATTCTTCCTTTTATTTTTCTTATGTTTATAGGGTAAAGTATTACGCATAAAATATTTTAATAAATATCGATATACACAAATAAAAAGAACGAATTACGCTTTTCAATAAATAAACATTGAGAATTTTTACCATGCATGAAAATGAAATATCTGCGAAATATAGGATGTAATAAAAATAACACAGAATCTAAATTAATAGTATCAGAGGTTTTTTTTGAAATTTTATAAAAATATGTAAAATTAAAGAAAAGTATGAATTAATAAATTATGCTATATTTTTATACACATGTATATATAGTCAAATTAATTTATGTGAAATATCTTTTATTAAATTAGCAAAATTAAATGTTCTTATAAGAGAGATATTCCAGAAATACAGTTAAGATATTTCCGAGTTTAATGTCAAGTTACGTGACGTTTGAAAAATGAAAGCTAAAAAAATAAAGAAAGTAAGATCTAAAAAATGTATATAGCTTATTAACTATTTGCACAGATACTGAAACGGTCTCTCGAGCTTTTCCTTTTTTTTTTATCTTGCACCAGCTGTTCAAGCCAGTATGACGTTACCACCGTTTTACGAACGTACACCGGCTGTTTCTACTTATGTATGCGAGCGGAGTACGTGTTCTCCCCGCTGATCTCCGCTTTTTGCGTGTTGTATCATGGACGGTTTACCTTCCTCGCCAGCGGCATGTATCACGCCGGACAAAGCGTTCCTGAGGGACTCCTCGGTGGCACCTGCGCACTCCAGGAACAGACCGCCGTTCTCGAAGTTGTAACACGGACAGCCGGGTATTGTGTCCGGTGGCGGACACTTGGCGCCCCTCGCTTCCTGCGTCGCCATACAGGCCGCCAGGATCACCGAGTAGATGATGCGGAAGCCGTCCCGACGGCGATACCACCGATTGTCACGTTCTCTGCACGACGGGGTCGACGGTTGTCGCCACTTTCGCCTGGTCCGTGGCCGCGTCGTCCACATATTATTATTATCGCACCGCTTCGTTCCCGGCTCGTCCCGATTCGTTCATCGTTTCTCGCGCCGACACTCGGATTTCGCACCGCCGCGGGTTCTGCGAACAATGAGAAACATCGCCTGGAATGAAATTGAACGTGAATACGATGACGGAGGCTCGCTATTCTTCGCGAATACACGGTTGAATACGTCGTTCAAACATAAAGACCTCTCAACTTTTCAAGATATTAAATGTTCAGAAGTGGCTAGAAATACTTGACGGGTTAAACAGTATCGGTATTTTATTTGATTCTTCGTCGACATAAATGAGACTTCAGATTTAGGCTATATCGGATTCAATATCGAAATTTAATATCGAGATATTCTGTACAGTTGTCAAGAGCGAGCTGGAATTGCAAAATTTCTAACAATAAGAATGTATAAAGAGATTTCGTAAAGCGAAAGAAGTTTTACATATTTTACATAGTTTATCGCGTGAAGTACGTTTTACCCCCCCCCTCCCCCCCATATCTTCCATATCTCTTTCATATGGATCAATTTTCATTGTTCTCTTTGATGTTACAATGAAATAATGTTCCATATATCTTTTAGATAAAGATGAGTGCAAAAGTTTTTCTTTAATTGTAAAATTTGTGTCGCGTTCAATCAATGAAAAGAATTTACTTTGTGAATTTAGTAAATTTTTAAGGCTGCGATGTATTTTACACCCCACGCGAGTAATGCAGGATTAATCGTTTCCTGTACTCTCTAGAAGGATGTAATATTTAAATTGTGTTTCAGAAGAAACCGCTATTTTTAATTCGTTGAGTACATATGTTCAAATTTATCTTTTTCCCCCCTTTTCCGGTTACGATAACAAGAGAGATTACGAATCCCATGCTCCGTGTGTTTTCTTCTCAGAAATTGTCGTTGCTTGTCTCGCCTATGGCTCAGATCGTCTACAGAAAAATATGGTTATCCTGTTTTCGACGAACCACGAAACATGTACACACATATACTTCCTGAACAAACCTCAATTTTCAACAGGACAAGGTTGGATCCCGGGGGACCGAAAATCCGACGAGTAACGTCCTTAAAAAATATATATATATAAAAGAGAGAGAGAAATAAAAAAGAAGTCAACAGCGTCGTTGGTCATTGGGCTCCTGTCTCGTTCAAAAGATACCGATCCCGAAGATCAGCCGACCGACGGTCGTAATTTAATGCCCGCAGTAAATCACCGTGGCTCGGGGATGCTGTCACATACCCGCGTGACCCGTTACGATCGGAAAAATATGACCGGATTGGGCGGTTGCCAGATGGTGTCTTAAGACGGCGCCCGGGTCGCGGCGCGGGGCGGTTTGGGGTCACGTGTGGGGACATGATCGAGAATACGAAGTGGTAAATGGGCGTCGATTTCCGTCGTGCTACATCGTGTACGGCACGTCATTCTTCGGATAACTTTGTTAGGGCCGTGCTTACAGCCGGGGGTAACGTTAGGTCATTGGCTGCAGCAGCGCCGGAGTAGAAAAATCAATATGCCCTCGCGACTCTTACGCCAGGGGATTTTATTTTTTAATTCGCTCGCGCTTATCGCAGTTTCTCTGCTTAGGCCCCACCCCCCTTCCTTCTCCATGCAACCCCGTCCCCCGTGGAAATTCCGTATTCCAGAATGACCATTTCAGACATTCTTTCGTTCGCATCCCCATTAATTAATTCGCTTTTCACGAGAGATATCTGATTCATTATTTCTGCTAAAATTAAAGCAGTTAATTAAATTTCAACCTAATTAGGTGACAAGCTAATTATGTAGTTTAAATTACACGGTTGAATTATATTAATCTGCATCTACTTCTCGATTGTTACAAACAAAAATTAAAAAAGAACAGCAGGTACGAGAAAATAATAAAATTGTAAAATATTGTTTGGTTGTTTAAGAATATACTGCCGTGATGTTGGAACATTAATGTTAATCGTAACGCTGTGGCACAATAAGAGAAATAAGTAAATACACGCAGGAGACGAGCTGTGATTTATAGGTAACCCCAAGTTTGCAATCTGATTCTTGTGAAGTGATGCAGGATTCTGCAAACGTTATATAAATATGATTTATAAAAAAACCTTTACAAAAGAGTAACAATAATATACTTAAGAATAATATAAACATAATCAATAAATCGTTGATAAATCATTTTCTCATTTTTCAATGGTACATTTTTCTTCGAATCAATACGTAATTCTATAATTATTTTAAGTCAGACTATATCGCGCGTCATGTAATACTGCATTTAACTGAGAATTAATTTAGAGATTTTATTTTAGACTTTTAAAGTTGTGATACCTATTATGATAATCTATAAACATATAATAGTAGTATTCAGGTTGATAAAGATAACCAAGTACGCCTCATTGCGCGGAAATAGACTGGAATTCAGTTATACGTTATACGAGTCTCTAATTTACGGAAACTGGCAACAGATAAGAAAAGCACGAAACGAGATGAAATGCTTGTTGCCGTTGCCTCGGAAGTAAGTGAGCTTATGTATCATTATAAATTCTAAGAGATACGCATATCTTTTGTAATATATTGGATCGAATTGTAAGGTCGAACTTCGTCGTTTGTAAGCATGAAAGTTGTTGCGCGCTATAACTTCCGGAAGCTTCACCCGTTGCTCTTGTTTCCGAACCGAGAAATCTTCCGTGTACTCGACGTTTTACTCCCGAAGGACTTGTCGCAATATTTGCATAGCGTTACGTAATGTCGCGGCATTCGGCAGGTTTGTGAATCTAGAAACGAGTGCAATCACTTCCCTTCCGCGTTAAAAATATTTTCGTCAATATAAAATAGAGACGTTTTGTTAGCTTCTCTTATTACAATTCAACTTTATCAATTGCAAGCAAAAGTTTCTATACCTATATGCATATTTAATTTTTATATTCTAAAAATATTTATATTGGGTAAGCTAGCACAATTTTCATACAAATCCAGTTTATGAGATTCAAATATATCACAATTAATATTGCCGCCTTTGGCATAATATTGCTAGTCACTTGATTTGTCCTCGTTAAATCAAGTTGGTGATAAATTAAATACAGATAACTGTATTTCGAATAATTAAATTTATAGTGGAAAATGAAAAAGTGAATTAAAACCAAATGAAAGTTTGAATAAGATTGAATAAAAGGTATATAATAAGATATATTTATAGAGTTTAAAAGGTGACTTATAATAAAATTAACTTATTATTTTTGCATGTGATTAATGTCGTAATATCTCTCAAGAACGAAAAGTTCTCTGTATATCAAATTTAGAGTTCTCTGATTTAGAAGAAAAGTTAAAATATTAAGTTAAGAAATTCAGAATAACATAGAGATAAATTTTCAGTAATTCTAAATTTTCATTGAGATCAGATCGTTTCTATTTGTTAAACAATTTCGGAATCAATAAAATCTACATGGTTCGTATTCGTGTCGTGATCACGTAATTAAAAATTCCCGACCAATTGTGCCGAATTTTCGGGGGAGTTGCCGGATTCGTATATTCGATATTTCACATGCGTATCCCCCGACGCTTTTTCCCATCGAAAAGTTTGTCGGCTAGACATTCCTGTCGATGCCGTTTGTGTCGTTCGTGTCGTACTCGCGCGCGATTAACTATCGAACGCCGCGAGCGTTTAGAAGCGAACCCGGCCGCGCCACCCGGCATCCGCATTACGTTCCAACGGATTTCGCTTTCGGCGGGATACACCGAGAGTCGATCGGCGTTTCCAAGAGTCGGCTTGACTCTCCGGTCGGAAACGTTCTGGTCCATTACCGCCGTAGCGAAATTGAATTTCCTCGGGATGGCGGGCGCAGCTTGACGCCGCGCGCAAGCTCGGATTAAATCGTTGCGGCCGCCGAGCAAACCACAGCCACTAATGAAGCGTACCGCGTTGAATTTAAAAGATTCTCCCCCTTGCCTTCCCTCCTCTCCGCCGCGCTGCGCGAGGTCAGAGACCACGAGGATTCGCGTCCTCGCGCGAAATTGCAGTCATCCGGCTCCCTCTTTCTCTTTCTTTCCTTCTTAGCTAGACTGCGTCTTAAAGGGAGGGGGTTGAAAACAGCATGGTCTGCGGAGAGTCGAGGTGAGTGGTGCGTCGGAAGAGCGCAAGGTGCAACGGATGTACCTGTGCATACGGCCACCCTCTCCTTCTCTCACCTTGGGGAGGGCTCGCCTAACGAGCTCTCCCGACCACCGGAGTGCTTTGCAGTTGTTCACCTATTTAAATAAGAACCGCCGATGGTAATGAGAATGCAAATTGCGCGACACGCCCTACGCGAGCTTCGTCTCACACGCCATGGAATAATAAAAAAGTGCGCGTCGCGGCGAGGCGGGTGAGCTTTTCAACCACCGGAGATCGTACGGAAGGGATTAGAAACGGGACGACGGTGGTGGCTCGCGACGGTCGCGAGCGCCGGTTTTCCTTGCTCGCCTTTCCTATCCAGATCTGGGTTTTGGATTAAAACACCGAGATTGAGAATTTAATAAGATCGATCGAGTGTTGCAGATATAGATATAGATATACGCGGCTTCGTGCCGCATGTTGAATGAAACTACAGAGTTGCGCGTTGTAAGCCGTGGTACGGTTTACGATCCCAATCGTAAAGAAACAATATCGTACCGCGTATTCGATAAACGCATCCGACTTTACGATCTCGGTTTCTTGAGAAGAACAATCTGTGGGACGACTCTGGGAACACTCTGGTTAAAAAATAAGCGAAGAAACGCTTATTTGTAGATAGGACTGGATTTTACGGTCGAGCTTGGCGCGATGGCAACGTAAAGGTCTTAAAATTGACTCATAAGAAACCGCAAATTTCGCAAAATGACTTATGCATTTATGACAGACACTGAGAATGGACTTTGATCTCTTACGATGAAAGAGATTTTACGACTTTTTTTTCTCGCCGTGATTTGATCGTTTCCTCATAATAATTTGATGCATTATTCTATCAACTGTTGTTTGTGCTTGAAATCTCCGCGCGTTAATTCCTTTTCTTTGTATAAGGTCAGATTTTATGTCTTTCCTCTTATAAGAAAAAAAATTTCCATTTTATAACTACCCGATGTAACCTTGCTAGATTGTAGAATATTTTTAATTAATTTCTTTCTTCGCCTTCGTTAATTGGATGGCAAACAATGCTCAAGAAACGCGTAATCGCGGTTTTGTTGTCACGTTGTCAGCGGGAATTATCTCGTCTGATAACGGCAACGTGGAAATAAAACTCACATGGCTGAGAAAACGAGTAGCCGTGATACACCGACGACGAAGCGGGTTCCTTGCTTTATGAGTTCTAGGGTCATCGTGAAGTAACGTCGTTGAGATCGTTTAATAACTTGTACTTCACCGAGTGAGTTCTGTTCCTCCTGCAGCATCGAGGCAATATCGCGTAATTTCTGCTCGGAAATAAAACGCTTCCCTCCCGCGAGTTTACCGGCTTTAATCGTGTCTCTATATCGGGACACGCCTCCGTAATCCGTGTGATGGAAAATCCCTTCGAAACGACCAACATTAAGTCCCTAATTTATCGATCGATCATTAAAAATTGAGCCGGCAGTCGCAGTGAGGATGCCGACCTACTTACGTGCCTCACATAAACTCACGTTTTATCCCGAGATCGCGTTACGAATTGGTGTAGCGCGAAGAATATTGCCGAAAATATCCGGCAAGTTTTATCGACTTTCTCCGCTTTAACAGCGGAGTTCTCTTAAGTGCACGAAGTCAATCGATTTTCGTTTCCAGAACGATAATCTATTTACAGATCGTTTTTTGAACAAACTTATAGGTAACAGTTTTAATTGTTTCGTATTAAGACGAGAACTTTTTTCTTTCGACATCACGTTGACTTTAGAGTTTAGCTCAAGCACAGGTTCTATTTGAGATTTCTTGATCCACGTAATATTGCAAAACGGAGAGATACGATTTACTTCGGCATTTTTGCCAATAACATATTTTAACCTTTGCTAGGGAATCTGATGTATCGTCCCGTGAGATGAAAAGTCAATCTGCATAAAACCTATATTAAGTCGAATGCAATACATCATACATCGTGAAAATATCGTATCTGCAATGTATATATTATCTTATGTAACGGAAGAAAGTTTTCTGTTGCTCTTATTACGAGTCAATGCAAATCTTATCTCTGCTAACTTCTAAAGCATATTTGCTTGATATTATTTCTCTTATCTGATGGGACGTAGTAATAAGATTGCGATGCAAACATGGCATCATCTTTATTTTCTGTGTTTTGCAACATTACGTAAAATAGTATTTTCCATAAATAACCAACTATCGATCTTCATTATTATTAGTAACATACTTAGCGTATAAGCTCATGGCTAAAACGAATCGTAACTTTGCCCTGGAAAGCTGTTGATTTAAGCTCTTCGGGCGCGAATGTAGGTCAGGAGAAATTCATATATGAATCGCAAAACGATAATTCTCTTTTTCAATCAAATTCCGTATTTCCAAGTTGACCTCTCCGTTAATAAACCGCATTCCTCAATTAAGAGATCCACCGTGAGAATTTCCAAGGTAATTTATTTCGAGGGAAATATATAAACGACGCCGGGAATAATCCATCATAAGGAATTCGCGGTTAAGTAAGAGCTAAAGTTTTCCTCGCGCGAATGATAGATCCGCCGTTTGCCCCGCTGCTGGTCGCATTGCTTCGCGGAAGATAAAATTACGTCCTACATTCAATTTAAATGCCTCAAGTTCATCGCGATATATTCGCAAAAAGTCTTTTCGAAAGACTTCGCAATCGAAACAATTGGTTCGCGTCGATCGCGGTCTTTCCACGGACGATTGAAAATCGAATCTCTACGAGTCCGGTCACGGATATGTTGGATGGACCTCTAGTGGGAAAACAAAGGCGCGGAGAGCGTTAAATCGCGACACGTCGTAATCCGTTACGGGCTACTGGCTTTAAGGCTTGCAGACCTGCTTAGAGTACAAAGCAGCGAGTATAAAATATCGTCGAGCAGAGTCCCGGATAAGCTTTTTCCTCCAGCGTTGCCCGCGTGTAAGATGGCATGCTGCCGCGACGCGTGAAGGCGGGGAAGGTGCGTCCTCAAAGGAAATTTAACCTTGTTGATCCGGCAAAAAAGTTCTCGGCGGCGTAATTAGTACGTAGCGCGTGAAACAGCTCTGGGAGCATCCGGACTGCGGATAAGATTTCATTAGCCGTACTTAGCGGTTTCAAGGGCTAATTACCGTAGGGATTAAAAGAGAAAATCTTTTCTTACACAGGGCTTGTGCAAACCGAGTGTTTAGATAAATACTGGGTACCCAGGATGTGTAAAAAGTTATTTTATTGTGCGAATAGTATTGCCTTCAATCTATCAATATTTATATGCAAGACTTTTATTTATCTTTAATCTTTAGATTCGCAACGCTCGTTTTAATCATGCTTTACATTATTTCACTTTTTTTCTTGTAAAATCGTATTTGCAAACACAAAAGAGCGAATACTTGGCTAGCAAGTAGTTAAGTGCGATATGTTTTTACGCGTTTTTATGCGTAACTGAAGCTAAAAATGCAAATGCAGAAAAGGTATAAACTTACATCCCTGCCTTCGGCGAAATGCAAGCAGGAAAATTTAAATCAGAGCATTTTACGTCACATGCTTTTCCTTCGGTATAAACGTCATGCAACGTTGTCGGCTTCTTGAAATAGTCCGCGAGGAATACGTAAATAGCACCTTCGGAATTTATATTCATGAAATAAAGTAACACTTTTAAATATAAGATACAAGTACTAAATCATTGCGCATGATGTAAAAACGGGGAGAAATTTTTAAAGCATTTCTTACGCTATCTATAGACTTAATGGAATGTCTCTTATATTTTTGTACGAATGTAACTCGAGTCTAGTACAAAATATAAAAGTTTAAATATGTTATTATTTGAGCACACATTTGAGAGTATATTTACTAAATTTAAATTTATAATAAGTAAAGTTATCTATATATGTTTTTTTTCCCCCAGAAAGCTGTGATATATGTATAAGATAAATTCACAATCTAATACATAAATATCTATAGTTTATTTAAAAATAATTTTATTTTATTTTACTTTCAATATAAAAATACTAAAAATAAATATTAAATACTACTATCGAATTGTGAAATGTGCTTACAATTTTATTCGAGTGCTTTTATGAAATAATTTTGGAATTGTAAGAGAGAGAATAATATTTTGCAACATCGCGCTCAACTGAAATAAATTGCAGAACATTCTTTCGTGTTGTTTATGTACAAGAATTACATCTTTATTTTTACATCAAAATAACGGATGAGTCCATGTCCGACTAAGACAAATGAGTATATGCTGAAAATAGAAGAACATGAGACACCTCGTCTATAAATGTTCAACACATATTTTAAGAATGAAAGTATCTCTGGAAGAAAAAGCTGACTTAAAACATGTGAAATTTGAAACGTGCAATTATTTACAAAAAAAAGTATTAATTTTTTATATTGAATGTCGTCACGTAACAATCCATAATAAGTTCATACGTTAAAAGTACATACGTATATCACATTGTGCATTATACAGATGTTCAATATTTATAATCTGTTTATATCTGATATGACAATGACACTAATAAAAGTGGAACGGCAACTGTACTAACGGTTTTTGTTTCATTTAGTTAAAAATCGAATTTACACCGAAATATAGTGATTTTTAGCTTTAGTTATTTGTAAACACATAAAGATTTATCGTTTCTAATCGTTTTCCAGCTAAGCATTCATTTTTTTGTACCTGCAATCGTAAAAATTTTATTTTAAAAATCGCATAACGTATCATAAAGCGTCACAAATAAAACGTCACAATTTTAAGAATCTGATTTATATAAGATTTACAGTAGAAAAGTAAAATTCTCACTTTTTAAATATCATGAGATAGCTCATAAGAGATAATTGTATCGTACGATTATTGCATCGTATGATTATGGAAAAGAAAAATCGCCATATCTTGTCGTGCCTCGCTGCCGTATCCCCATCCGTTAAAGCTTGACATTATGGATAATGAAGATACGAAGACGTTTAGCTGCGATACGCTATACTGATACACTATAGGTGCTCGCGTGTATCTAATCGATATACAGAGAATGCACCTAAAATATAATCCAGAAGGGGTTGATTTTTCATGAAAAAATAAGTGAAAAACGCAAAATAAATTCTTTTTATTTTGATTTAGGTATGTACAAGGAAAAAAAATGAATAAAAATTGAAAACAGGGCGAGAGAAATCGCCCCCTTTCCGGATATATCACGATTTCAAACGCGCATTTTGTACATTATTATTCAGGAATATGAATTCATTCTAATATATTCGCATAATAATTACGTGGACAATATGCAATTCTATAGAGTTCCTACTTTAATCGTGGCTAAGCTGCATTAATAATATTAAATCCTTTTAATAATGGGACATGTATTATGACTTTTGCATCACGGCCGCAATGATACTCCCATATATTGAATATTAATTATCATATCACATAATTATCACTTATTTATTGTTTATACATATATATATATATTTTAGCCATTAATATATAATGGCATAGTAATATCACATTAATATTAATATACATTCACGTAGATTAAAATTTGCTATTTCTAAACTTTATTTCCTGGCGCAATGCTTCATTTACAGGGCGATACATTAAACAAGTTAAAACATGCAGACACGACGTGGCTGACTTCCCGAATTTGCAGCGGCGTCATTTTGCCTCATATTCGTCAGACGTAGTAATTAAATATGTAATCAAACGCGGTCATCTTCGAGATTATCTGCATGCTTAATGGCGCGTATTTTCCCATGAGCAGGAAATGAAAACGCGTCCGTTGGCCGAGGAAAGTTGGGCCAGACAGAAGTTAAATTGAGAACATCTCGTGCGCCACGTACCTAATAGTCCGAAGGGTCGGGTGGGGTCTTATTACGGGGTGACTTCCGTATTTATCGTCAGATGAACGTCATTGGGTAAGCAAATTTGGCTTACGGAAGCAGATCTGGTCGCTCGGTGCGAATCTCGCGTTTCCGGTCGAGGTCGGACACGAAAACCCGGGTGTGGACGATCCAATCTGCTTGTAAAAGCAGAAACGCGCACCCGGTCCTCTCCCGTAAATCCGAGGCGGAGCCGCAATCTCGATGGATTATGTACACTCCGCTGCTGTTTTACAATGCGGCAAGGAGACGAATAAAAGGACACTCTCCTTAAGTTCCAAAACGGACGTGAATCTTTCTCGTCTTCATCTTTCACGGCTTGACGATAAATTTCAAGTGTTTCGCCCGCGCCGCCGAACATACATTTTTTCCTCGCTAATCGGCGACGTTAGCCGCGAGCGAATAAAACGACGACGGGTGTGATCGCCCTCGTTAACGCGAACACGTAACGCGGATATAAAGTTGTAGCAGTGATAATAAGGCGTCGACGTGTAAACGGCGAGAAATTCGTGCGGAATGGCTCGGGGCGTTATGTTAAGACGCGTTAATGTGGAAACAAACGCAAGAGCTCCGTTCGCGACGTGCCGTCGAGATATCTCGGAACTTTTGCCTTTGTGTCGGGGAAATTCAACTTTGGCGCGGAAAAAGGACCGGCTTTCCGCGAACGGCTGGTGCTAAAAGTCCGTTATGTGACGTTCCTCCTTTAGGACCAGCAAAAGAATGAGCTCTCTCGTGAAATGGGGAATTTACAAATATTTTTCTTTTTACGCATTGCGCACCGACATTGGCGTTCAACGTTAGACATTCCCTGGATATAAATATTCCTCTTATTAAAAATATGCGAAAAATTCGTATATTTATATACACATACGCGCACGGAAAAATCTTTCTTAGTGTTGTGAACCTCTTTCCATTTTCGAATATTTTTATAGGAAGAAATCGACATTCAGCGCAGCTGTACGCAATTTTCCCGCATACGACAAGCATTTTCTAAACGATCTACTTTCATTGCCGGGTATGAGCGTTATCTTGACAATTTAATAGGAGCGAAAGTCTAAAGTTAAGAATCACTTCTTTTACTTCTTTTTTTTCATTCATTTGCTTATACACAGGAGTGATTCGATAATTCCACTGCTCCGTCGTTAGTGTAGAAATTACGCTGCCCAGAAAACTTTATAATCCAATTGAAAAGTTTTATGCTGATGTAATAACCGCGCTTCAGTAACGAAAAAAGGGCAGGCACTTTTTATAAGAGCTCGAACGACGACGATAACTACACCGGTAGTTTTTATCTTGGAGAAAACTTCGTCACAAGTGTAGCGGTTGTCGCGATCGTAACGCGATACTTTGAGAAAGATTATGAAATAAATTTAAATTATTTACATACACGGGATTTTAAATTACTCGTTCGTGTAAATTTATTAACTGTGCCCGTGGAAAATTTCATACATTAACTCAGTGCATTAAGCATTATTTGTACATTATAATCTTCAAATTTTCCGATTCGCGTTAATCAGAAATTAATTATCTATTAAATGAATTAATTATCTCCTAAATGAAAAAGGAGTTGGTTTGGATGTATTATTTGTTACGGGATTTATTATTTATACGCGATTTCACTGGTGAATATATCCTGCTCTTTCTTGCGGCAGAGATATCATTATTTTGTCTGTAACATTACTGCAATAATATTTTACAAAAATATTTAATTGCTCAATTAATTTAATCTAATGATGAATAAATTGGCGGATTACTAATTTATGGTATTACTGTGTTGTAAATTGAATTAATTATATTAAATTGCGTTTCCCATTATATTCGTGCGTGAGCGATATTTGGAGTGGCCCTCTTACTTCCTCAGCGCGCTGAGATGAGATGAGACAATGTCGCTCGAAAATTCGCTGAAGAAAGGCGGTAATCTACAGCGTTTTACGCCGTCCGGGATGATAGAACCTCGATGAAAACACGTTATCGCGGAAGAAATCGGGCGGTTCTCGCGGCAGGGTCTTACGACGTGCGCATGTTAAAACGACGGTGGCTGTATGCACGGTTCATTGGATTCTTCTGACTCTTGTTCCGAGTTGGGGTTAAAGGCCAGCCACTCGGTACCGTCCGTAGTACCATAGACTCTCGAGCTCGAGCAAGCTTTTTTCTGAAAGAATTTCCGTCAGGCTTGATGCGGGATGGTTTACCGTCGTGATAACCGCCGACAGCGGAGAACAACCGACACGGTGGAGCAGTCTGCATTTATCGCAACCTAAATCTGAAATGGCGAATTCTCGCGACAACTGGAACCGGACCTTTTTTTTCCTTGTCGATATTGCCGGCGCGTGCAGCACGAGTCGAGTGAGGTCTGCAGTGTTTCGAATTGATCGAAGTGCTCTTTCTCTTGCGCAAACAAACGAATCCGCGCGCGCGGACGGACGAAAGAGAAAAAAATAAATGATCAAACTTCGACTCAATTTGCCGCCGTTCAGGAGCGAGGCGGCTGGATTTTCATTTTCGTTGCGACCCTTTCGATGTAGGTATCTGTTAAATGGCAGGACAGGGATTAATTACTTTCCCCTTTGCTGGCGTGCTCTTGACGCCTCGTCCAAGTGAAAATCTACGTTGGTTCTCTATCTCGATACTTCGGCTTTATTTTTCAGCTCGTAGTTTTCAAATCTGGCAAATCTTTTCTCACAAATAAAATATTTGCGAAGTATTTTCTATACACGTACAAATATTTCGCAATATTTTTATATATATAGAGATTAAATAAAAATGTGCGGAGATTAAAATTTGATGTTTTTCTTCTGTTCTTCGTTCATCGAAATGGTTTTATTACCGATTTCATAAAAAGAAAATATATATGTGTATATATTATCTACATTTAATTTTATATCTCAAATATCGGGTAAGTACAACATTAACTCATATTTATATTGCATATATTATCAGGTCTGAAGTTATATATATTTTTCTCTCATAAATCATCCTCTCCATAAATGTTTTATATTAGCAAACCTCGATAATATATCAGGGATAGAATTGGCTTGTATTTCAGACAGGGTCGTGGATATATAACCGATTAACCTTGTTAACGATGTACGCTTCTTGCTCATGAAAGCGTTCGATGGAGAACGTTACCGGTATTAATTTCCATCGGTATAATACCTGTAATTTAGGTAACCGACGGCTTTCCTAATGGTTAAATAAGATAATCCCGGCGTTTAGCTTTAATTCGTTTGTTTTTACCCTTGATCGTGGCAAATCCATGGTAATGCGTAAGAGCGTTTCGACAGTAATGCTCTGGTTAAATTTATGGTATAACAACACTCACCGTATCGACTTTACCGTGAAGCGGATTTAGAGAAAGGTGACCCATTTTCCAAGTTTTAAAAAATTTCATTTTTAAGGGACTTTAAAAAAACTATTTATCGTTCTTATAAATTTTTCAACATCACTATTAGAGTGATGATCAAAGACAAAATAAGGAGTAGTAAGGTGTAGTAAGAATGATGATTTTTTAAAGATATCTTTCATTGATATTTAAAAGATCTTATTTTAAATAATAATAAGTAAACTTGACCATTTATGTGACTGAATCTTATTTTAATTTTACTGCCTCGGGCTTCGACGATAAGTGTACAAATCCCGAGATCGCATATTTGTATTTATTAGACATTATATTCTCGTGGTAATCTATCGTGTAATGGTGATGATCCATAATTAATCGCGGAATATATCCTACACTATTGCGTCGCTCGTATATTTCACGCTTGTTATCAGGGACTGTCAGAAACATTACAAGAACATAAGAGGCAGACTCGGCGGTATTTTAACCACTTTGGGAATTGGAAATTCGTATATCGGAATTGGCTTTTTTCCCCTGCGCCGTAACTCAGTCGAGGTTTCTAATTTCAAACGGGGAAGCAGATTGGTTAATCCCCTGGGGGACCGGGGGCGTACTTCGCGTTATTATTTATTTGGTACGCAGCGCAGCTTTCTTGGCCGATAAAACCGGCCGGGGAAAATATGTGAAAGCTGGCGCGGATCGAATAAGCGTGAACAAGCGAATAAACAGAACGACGTGACCGTCCGTGAATTTATGGCTTTGTTCTTAAAGAATTTATGTTCTATATCAACATCGCTGATGAACAGTGAAAACTTTATATTAGAGAACTTCGATACATACATTTTCTCACATATACATGTAAAAGCAATCGCAAAATATCAGCTTTAATTTCTAGATTCTCTCTCTCTCTCTCTCTCTCTCTCTCTCTCTCTCTTTCTCTTCTCTGGAACACGAAGGATTAAAAATTAAGTTTCGGTCATATAAAATAAAATGAGGATTGGTTGCTATTTAAAATTTGGTGCTGTTTATTAGTGAATTATTTGAGAAGAGACGAGGGAGCACTCAGTAAATTGATCCGTTTAGAAACACGGTACCACTGCATCCGATGTTCGAATTACGGATGGACTGGTTGATAGGATGTACCAGGGTATCCATCAGCTTTACGACGTCTGGAACGCTGTTCGCCTTCTCGTCACGTAAGCCCCGATACAGGAACGAAATAAGTTATCGCTCGACGTAACCACTCGCACAACTGCGGTGCGGCGGCGACGGCGACGGCGCGGCGACGGTAAAACTAACAATCCGCTATCAATGCCATATGTTTCCGTGGAAAATGCAAATTTTGCTAGGCGTGCACGACGTCGCGGAGATACGCACCCGACGCCCGCGACGGTAAAGAGTGCACCCGTGGTCGCACCATAGGCTTTGATTTATATGCGAGCCACGGGAGCACCGGAGCTCTATGATTTATACGTGCCGCGAGTCGCGACGGTAGAAAGTGGCGAAGTCGGGGAAATTGTGGGGAAGAACGCTTTCCCCGGCGGGACGCGGTCCGGCGGCGGCACGGATCGATTAATTAATTAATTCAGGCGGAGAAGCGCGAGCTCACGACGCCGCGCCAACAGGGACGCGTTATGTACTCACGAAAGATTAGAGCACCATTGATGTCGTGTTATTACGTTCTTGAAACTCTCTGTCAGACATATTAAAAGAGTTATTTTTAGAATAGAATATTTTTCCACATTACGGGGATTTCTCAAATGCAAACATTTTTTGCTATGTATATTTTGTATTTATTCGAAGATTATCTTTAAAAATTAAACATAAAATATACATTCGACGAAAAAGATAGAAATAAATATATTTCAAAATAAGATTTATAAATTTCAAATTTTATTATAGGATTTTAAAACGAAACAGAAAAATCATGTAAGAAAATTTGTATGTATAACAGTTCGATTTTGAATTCTTTTAAATTGATATTTAATATTATTTAATATTGTCTGAAAATTAGGCTTATCTCTCATATAAACTAAAATTAAAATTAAAAGAGAATTATAAAAAAGCAAGCTTGCTTTTAAGTTTTTAATTATTTACTCTGATTATTTTTATTATTTAAAGAGAATATTGTTTGTATTTTTATTATGCGTCTGATTAAATGATATTTGTGTCGAAAGATAAAATTTCAATTCATTTACCATATTAATTATTAGAAACACTGAGCGTTGTGGTTTCACCGTTGCAAGGTATATCAAATAATTCCGTATAGAAATATTGTTTCTAGGGAAAAGTTAGGTCATACACATTGGATAATGGAACATTTCAATATCTCCAGTTACTATTTATATACTTGTTTTATAAAATGTTTCAGAAAATATATTATAGAAAAAACGTTACTTCGATCATTTCTGCGGAAGTGTTGCATATTCGCTATATTTGGGCGAAAGCTCATGGTCGCGGTTACCATGTTAAAAAATCTCGTAAAATTTACGGTTCTATTCGTATTAGAGTCAGAGTACATGGTCGGCAATATTGCAAACTTAAGAGTTAAACAGTTTACGGTGTTATATATCACTTTTCAGAGTGTGTTATTTTATCTTACTACTGCACTCCTTCAGTCGCCAAATGCTGAAGTTTGTAAAACAATAGATGGTGAAGAGAAAGGAGTTTATTACCGTTTTAGAACCGACAGTTTCTACCAGATCCAGAATTCTGTGGACCAGTATACTCGTCTTTCTCGCTTCCGACACTTGAATCTTATCTCACTGCTCCGGTGTTAACGACGCGACGCGACTCTCTCGAAAGTTGCATATCCCGAAGAGAACAGCTGTTATTATAGCTGTTAATTATAAATGAATTAATTAAAGCCAATGGGACTTGTTCAGATTTCATCTGAAGAAAATATGCAATACACATCTCGAACAATATGTTCACTTTTTCGTGATCGTAAATAAAATCAGCTGCGTAATAATCAGAGACGTACTGTAATATTGTTTTAAATATATTTAATGTATTTGCGGATACCTTTCTCAAAATCAAATATTAGAAGATACTCTTAAATTTAAGGCAGGTTTAAGGAAAAAATTCGTATCGGAATTGCACACTGTTGAAACAATTTGTCTGTGAGGAGTATGCCGCGGAGTGGCGTAATTGACGCAAAATGACTTGGATGAGCGTAATTCGATTATTTAAGTGGAAAGCGAAAAATTGCAGCCGCTTAGTTAACGGTGAACTTAATTGCTAGCTATTACGCGATCAATCCGAATGGTAGTGCGGTATCGTGGATTCCGTACGAAAGATGTGTGTCGTAATTTCTCAGTATATATCACATCGTGCACAATGTGCCGAGTATCGACGAATCAATCTTAACGCTGTAACTTACGTATTGTACCTGCTGGTAGTTTGATTGTGCCTCTTTTAGTTATTGTACGTATGCACTTTGCGCACGACACATACACGATGCGCCATTGTTACAGAGCTCAACGTCGCTTTAGCGAACGAACAATAGTCCCGTTAAAGCTGATGTTCGTTTCCCACTAATTACGAATTGTATTGATGCCAGCACTAAAACAATTCACCAAATTCTGACACTTTAGATTGCACTGTAAGGCACGCACGATATTGTTTTGCAACACAATCGCGATATGCTTTGTCTCCGACATGACTGAACTTGTTTTTTTTTTTTACTTGATGGATGGTGATTTGCAAAAATATTATTTCGCAAAAAGTGTCATAAAAATATCAGCAAAATGACAACCCAGGGCGTTTCAAATTTTCGCACTGGGGCTTAAATATTTGCGCGAAATCTCCGTGAAAGTTGGAAAATCAACTTGAAATCTTTTGGAAGTGTTATTAACGTTGAAATGAAACGACGTAGAAAATGGTGCCTGAGATGAGTCGTTCAAACCTTTTCAGCGTTACTATCTCATCGATCGTGTCCATCGTGGAAAAGCGAGGCTTTGTCGCATACTGGTCCAACGGGCGAAAACTCTTTTAATTTTGTTCGCCATCTCTTGAAAACTTTCTGTATATCTACTACTGTACACTCGGCACGTTCGTCACTTGAATCCGCTGAAATTGAACTCCAGCGAGCTGCCAGATGTTGTCGTACACAATGACACTTACGGTAACCCGCAAAGAGATGTCGCGGACCGAGCGGTTTCATAGTGTATCGTTTAGTTAATATTCCAATCGTCTTGCTGTCGTATTTATAAAGTTTTGCGAGTATGCTTCGCACGCTTGGTGAATAACATTTGCACACAGTTATATCTCTATTATGGGGTCCATTTTCTTGGCGAAGTGGTAAAACTTAATTTTCAACAACACCATGCGACTTGAAAATTTCATACTTTTTAAATCTTAATGATTTAATTATCAGTATTATTCTCTTGCCGATTATATAATTTTTGTCATAAGCAAAAAAGATTCGGACATAAGAAACACATATTAAGCATTATAGAGTTAATTAAGTGAATAAATCACAAATAAATTACAAATTCGACAAGGGAATTTTTTCTGAAATGTTTTCCAAACTGGTCGGAAAAGGAGATCGTATATTATAAAATATAAATCACTTCTATAAGCTAACTTGCGAAAATGATAATACCAAGGATTTAGCAACGTATAATCATGCGACTCCGTGAATTACGGCCAGTGGCGAACTACCTAAAGTAACTCCGTAAACACCTTAACTACCGTAATCCGAAATTATTGGCGGCATTATCCCGCATAAGTGCTTCTTTTGAGAATATCGCAGTATTATTTTTCAGAATATACGTTATTCCTACGTTACGTTAAAGGCAATTCAAAAAATTGTCTCTTTTCACAATATTAAATAATAACATTAAAGAAAGTAATGCTTTTTGCCAATCAATGTCTCGCTAATTGCGAGCGCCACGCAGCGTTTTCTCTCCGCGCATTAATGATGCGGTCGGGTAAAATAATGACTATTGCGTATATAGTGGGTAGTGCGGTCGTCGAGCGCACACGTAAACGGAAAATATGTGTTTTAAACGTTAAGTCTAACGCATAGAGTGCGCGTGGTGCTCTCTCGAACACCTTCGTTCTCTATACACATACGGAGTATTTCTTAAAAACCAGTAGGAGGGTGATTTAAGAAGGGATAAAAGTACGTTTTATTCTTTTCGTACTGCTACGTAAGCGGTTTACCGAAAGAAAGAAAAACCGTTATGACATTTTCGCGTTTTCCTTACGGACGTTTTTATTTACAGCAATCTGTCGTGCGCGCAAAATCGTACAGAGATTTCTCGGCTTCTCGTCGTCAACGTACAACGCAAAAAGGATTCGAGACATTCTGCTGGCGGTATTAGCGAAATTAGATTTTTGCCCGCATTTCGTCGGAGATCGCTGCGCTTTTATTGGAAATTATTTGGTGGCCGCGGCGCGAGCGCGTAAATCATATGATTCTGCCATTTAAATAATGCAATTTCTAGGTATTACTTGGGCTTATATAGCCGGCCGTGAGTAATCCCGCGTGCGAGCAAAATCGTACCGCGCGGAAACGATACACGCGAAACGAAACGGATGTCAGCATTTTCGCGATTTTTGCATCTACCCTTTCTTTTTCCATATAATGCGCTAAAATGGGATTACGCCGTATTATCAATTCCTTGTTCAAGCGGGGAAATGCAAACGTTCGCGCATACCGGGCTGCGTTTTTATCTCGCTTTGTGCATACTGTGTCCTTTAGTACTGTTTCGCATATACGTTTCTTCTATCCGTAACCGTAATCGCATTATTTTTAAGCGTTCTTTCCATTTGCGGCGTTATTAATAAAAGGTGTACAGCTATTCCATTAGTAGTCAAACGAGTCTGCTTCGAAGCACGTCACGATATTAAATGTAATTTACAAAAATTATCGAAAATGTATTTCCGCACGCGGGGTATTTTATACTTGCGTCAAGAGAAGTGTATAAAACTTTTCATACCGAAATATTTTATATGGAAAGCAGATAATATATTTTTTAGTCCTTCAACATACTATAGTTTAAATTGCGAAAAGTTTATAAGAACTACGAAACTTTATTCGAAAACGTCGCTAATATACCTACGTAAGTCGCGCAGAGGTTTAAAATATTGTAGTCATTAAAGCTGTCCTGCGTGCATTTTACCATAAAGTCTTAGAGTTCGCTGCGATTGTTCGGTAGATTCAAAATCGCTACAATTTGCATATCGTCGCCGCATTTTCGCGCGTTACTTCCGGTTCCGCGGGCAAACATCGTTGCACTTTACTGCAGTTCGCTACACTTCATCCATAACGATACATTCGTTTTACCAAGGAAAATGTCCGACGGCTTTGCATAACTGAACTTTGCGCACTATCACAGTTTTCGCTTAGGCGAGCTTGTGTATCGTTTAAATAATGTAAGAAAAGTTTTACAAACTTTAGAATATGTGTATAAAATTTTCATGTAACATTTAAAATTAGTTAAATTATAATTTAGCGCGTTACATGTCGTCTATTGAATAATATTTTAAAGATAGTCGATTATAAGTTGAGCACTGTGTAAGTTACATATTGGTATATGCAAAATAAAGCTGAATAAAAAAATGCTCCGTAACCTCTGGAATTAAAACTAGGCCATTCACAAAATTGTAACAGAAGTACACGTATGTGTATCGCCACAAGCACGCCGCGCGGAAATTATTTATGGGTAAGATCAGTTTAAAGATTACGTGACATTCTCATAAACCTACTGCTACAAATATGCAGATTTCAACGACATTGTGAGCTTCGTGCTTTTCGTGTCATCATAACGTTTTTCGTCGCGACCATGTACCTACGAATATATTCAAGTATCGCGACAGAATTAGGGCGTTAGTTGATACAATGCCTTAATGTAAAAATGAAAATTTCAAGCACGATGAATATGTATTAGATTATACATAAGAAAGGAAATTAATTAGAATATAAAAATATACTCCACTTTGTACGTGCAACTTTCAAATGAAATCAATAGCTAAGAGAATTATGCGCATGCTTTGTATTTATGAACCCTGTACTTTTAAATTTTAATGTTATTATATTAATGTTATTTCTGTTAAAGTATAGTACAAATTTCAAGCAATTAAAAGTATTAAATATACAAAAATTATATACAAATAGACAGATATTAAATATACAGAGAAATAATACGTTATATTGTCATATTGTTCATATTTTAGTACTCATCCATTGTTTTTTTATTGAATAAAATATTGAACAAATATATGTTTCATTATTCATCTCGAAATCGCGAAACGTAAAAAAGTGCATTATGTCTCATAAAGTCTAATTAAAGCCACTCTGTTAGTAAATGCTAGTCTCAGCGTAAAGAGACAGTCGATCAGATTATGGCTATACTTTAAGCACCGTCTAAGCAGTAATTTAGCTCCACCACTTTAAGTTTCATCAAGCAGAAGAAGTGTAATCAGATTTTAACTCGTGCATCTTACCAGCTATAAGAACCATTTAAAATTACATTTTCTTTTCGACGAAAAGCCACGGCTATAGTACGCGTTAATTAACGTGAGATAAAATGAAAAAATAAATTTTGTTTTTATCATGATTTACCTGCTACAACTTCTTGTGTAGCAGATATTATTACTTATGTAATTAAACATTTTATAAACAAAATAAAGTTTAATCTGAAACATTCACTGCATTTTCGAATCAAATATATGTGATATGCATTTTAATTTTACATGTGTCTTATGTAAACAAAATTGTTATGATTACGTATACATTTACAGAAACATATTTATTTTTTGTTCGCGGGATATGATGCATATTTATTCCGCATACGATTGCAAATACGTAATTCTATATAATATTATATATTTGTAATCGACTGCGCGCGGAAATAAGAATGCACTTTCTTCATTTCTTCCCGCAATGTCAAAGTTTAATAAGTAGAATTCAATATAAGTTGAATTTAAAAGTTGAATGAGCTCCTAATGCCCACGATCGTTTTATTCTTACTCTGGCAGAAGAGAATTCTTTCCGTCTAATCAATCTTAAAGAGATTAACCCTTAGGAGAACTTCTTGCCGTTTCCTCGAGGTAATATCCGGTTAAGTCACCGCGGTTGTTAATTACAACGACTTCCAGTTATCAGTTTCTTAACATGCCATCAATTTCAGTCACGACATGTTTATCCCGATGTTAAAATATTTCATCAGCAGCAGCAAGTCGGAAGTTTGCATTTTTAATATCAAAGGTTATATATATCTACTTATGATATTCGTCATTTCCGCTTCTGCGTTAATAGAAGATTAATTAATAAAAAAAATACTTTATAACTTATTATTATATTTGTATTTTCTTTTGTTCTCCTTCATATAATTCTTTGTTTGTATTTACTAATTTATACCCGAAAAGTAGAGTATTAATCTTCTCTTAAGGGGTTAAGGGACTAATTAAGCAATAATTCGACAACATGTTTATGCGTGTCTGACAATACCGCGTCGTACCTATATGCTTTGTGCCTGTGAACCGACGTGCTTCTGCAATAATGTATATGTACTGGAACCACCTGAATGCTTGCGTATTAATGGAATGTGAACCATTCGGTATAGCAAGTGAGTACATAGTTAGCGTTGTGCCCACGTTGTTTATATAACATAGTATTGATAACTAAAGTGGTGAAATCAAGACGCGGTTGCGTCTTTCGCCACTGTGGATTTTATTAATAAAGTACATTCTTTTATGAACGAGACCCTACAACGTATCCATTACAAAAATGAGAAAACTTTTCTGGAAATAAATGGTTGTTCTTTTTAAATAAATCAGTGTTAAGAAAGATGCAGAATAAGATATTCGGGGAGAATATACATTTATATAGGTGCAAATTAGAGAAGGTAAAACTGAGAAAAAAAACCAAATTTAAAAACTTCTACAATTTAAGTGAAAACAACAAACATTATCCTGTCTATTATACCTTCTGTAATATGTATAACCAATTACTATACAACATTTAAATAACGTCTATGAAATATAAAAAAATATTTCTTTGTATAAATTGATACTCAATTTGTTCTGTTTATATTGATAAAATAATAAATTATACACGATATTAATTATAGATTAACCCTATTTTCGCGGTTTAATTACTCAAACTAAACGAAATTTTTATTTTCATAAGCTTGTCAGCGAGATTTCGATTAAACTGTGATTGTTTAGTCTCAGCGAATAAATGTGGTAATATCAATAAATGCTTAATAAAGTAACTTAATATCCAGCATTAAATAGCTGTGCCAATACATAGGAATTATTCGATTTAGATAATTAACAGGTGTTGCTACCGATAAACGCTGCCTGATAACAAAATAACATTTACGGCCACGTGTATCCACATTTTCAATTAAAGCTAATCTGTGAATTAGCTTTCCTAATTTCAATTTAATTTTCGTGGAAAAATAATAATTACCCCATATCTCTCTCTCTTTATCTCTCTGATTATAATTCTAAACTCTTTAGTACAATAACATTTTTTATTTTAATAACAGTAAATCAAGCCGTAAATAGTAGCAATTATTTTAATAACATTCCAACAATGTTAATAACATAACGTCAAGAATAATCAAGTAACTTATCTAATGAACTTTTGCAATAGCAAAATATTGATTAAAACAAAATATTTTTTCAGTAATCATAAATTACAACGAGATCATCCCGTGACGTTTGAAGAGATTCGTTTTTTATTCGAGTCACTCGTAAAAATTCTGCTGAATTAAACGCGAGATCGGCGTAACGATCCGTTCATATACGTCTCTGTTCGTTTCCCCGATTCCCCGACATCGATACTTCGCAAACGCGGCCGATGCGCAAGTAACGAGGCGCACTTGCACATATCCTTCCTCGCGCCAATCATCTCGGTTATTTGAATCGCATCCGCGTAATTATCGGTGCAACCACGCGAGCCGACCGGCAGGCATCGATCGATGACACAGATTGAGCGAAGTTATTGTCAGCACATTAAGCGTATCGATTCGTTCCGACCGTTTGGCTGAGCAGAGGCGGGTGTGCCCGCCTCTCTCTGTTACGAGCAAACATTTTCGATACATCGATCATTGGGTTTTTTCGCCTCGGTACGTCCGATGCACCACGACACGTACAGCCGGTAGTACATCGGAGCTATCGGCGAAATAGTAACCCGAAACCTCTGGCGGAACGGCGCGGCGGCGGCGGCGGCGGCGACGCGTGCGTACGTGCATACGTATACGTACGTGCGTGCGTGCGTCACATGCCATCGGTATCGCTAATTGCGCCACCCATTAAGGATCCTCCAATTTGCACAGTGCACAACGCTCGTTACGATTAGCAGCGCTGCGCGGACCGCCGTATATTTAAAGTGTCGTATATCTCTGGTTTCCGGCGTTACGGAGCTCTCCTCCCTCGCGCGATACGTGAGACGGTCAATCGGGTTACGGGCGAACGAGCGACCGTGAATGCGCTCGACGCCGAATTCAATTTATCATTCGTCTCGCTCTCGCGATCGACGAATTATTTTTCCGCATCGACGAACGATGATTATTCATGCGTCGTTCGGATCCCCACCGTCGTTTTCCTTTTCTGCGTTACGTCAGAGCGTTACGAGATCACGGTGCGAATGTGTTTATCACGGGATTACGGACTCGCGATTTTATCGAGGCACCAGGCCGAAGTGAATCTATAATAATGAATTAATAAGCTTCCCGCGGCTCTGGGGCCTTATTCTCGAAAAATATCGCATACGATATTTTATGAATATCACTAGAAAATAACCCTTTGCAAGTATGTTGTTGGTTGCAAAGTGGGAAATTCAAGACATATCGTATTAGGTATGCGATATTTTTCGAGACTCGAGCCCCTGGAAGATGAACGCAAAGGTCGCTCGATTGCGACCGGAATCTGCTCGTTGTCGTGTTTCTAGACTAGAAATTGAAATTATCAGTTCACGAGGCTGTGAGATGTTCTCGGTTTCATCATATGCCGCGGTAATGTCACCGAACATTTATCCAGGCATAACTTTTTAATTAAAAATCGCGCGTATTAAGGGTTAAGGAAGCTCGCCCCGATTGAACAAAAAGGGGATTAATAGTGCTTGAGAGCCGTCATTCACGCGAGTTCCCCGCATTCTAAAAGTGCGTGCTCGGAGTAAGTATATGCCGGTGCGGGATTAGAGTGGCGGTGTGTATTACCACTGCCATGCGTTTTAATTATGGCCGTCCAGGCTCGCTCGCTCGCTCGTTCGCTCGTCCCGCGCTCGTTCTTGAGCTCGAGTACCGGCACGCTATTTCACTCGCGCGAGATTATTCCTCCTAATTATTTTAATTGCTCACGCTTGTGGGACATGTTGCCGAGGACCGGCGGGCACAGTCCGAAGCGAAAACCCACGCGACGTGAGACGTGATTATCTCTGAAACAGATACCATTCATGGATATGCTCCGACCACGGTATTTTAACATTATGCACCTTGGATAATTAAAGACCCGCGCGAACCAAACACGCCCGTTTCTTTAATAAAACAGTTATCTGTCACGCGGTAAATTCTAAACAGCAGCTTATCGATGAGCGCGAGCACGAAGTACACCGCACTCAGTTGATACAAACAGGAGAGAGAAGAAGAAAATGTATAAATTTGCCAGTTGTAATATAAATCGCGATAAGATCGCAATAAGATCCGCGACTCGTCTCGTATCCACGATAATAAATACGCATTGCAGAGATGGCGAAACTCTCTGAAAATGATAAAATTTCAATTGTATCGATACAGAGCTGTCTTTACTGCCGCGCACGTCGCCTTAAAAAACCAACGGTAATGTAAAAGAAATATTTTTCTTTTAGCTTTCCGCGCGCGTTCGACCTGTATTTTATCGTTGATACAGCTGCATATCGCGCGGAATATCGCAGGGAATGCCCCCGTCGAGAGCAGTTTATGCGTTCCGACCGATCCTCGACGGCGAACGCGAACGTGAACGCGTCGCGTATATAATGAAATGCTCGGATTGATGTAATAACATTTCGTACCTCCCGGTGTGCGTCGACCGGTCGATTCAGACGGTCGCCGACGGCGCGCTTTTTTCCGCGCGTTCTCGTTCGCCGCGGAAGGATAAGCGATCCCGCGACACGACGCGACGCAACGCGGCATCGTCGTCGGTGTGAAAAGGCCACCGCGCCGATCCCCCGGGATCCGTGAAACATTTTTCGCCGGCGGCTCATAAATATCAGCGCGTCCTCACCCTTACGTTCCTTCCTTCCTTCCGGCATCGCGTCGTTCCTCTTCCGGGCCAACCAAGCGCGGCGACACAAAAGGGGATCGCGCGCGGCTTAAAGCGCGATTCTTCGTCGACGGCGTCCCTCGACGGTGACTCGATTCATGGGGAAGCTAGCTCGCAGGAGAAGTCCCGCACGGGCTTGAGACTTCTTCGCGCGATCGTCGGATCAGCGGATGAAAAGCGCCTTTCCCTGCTGTAGGGGATAAATACCGCGGCCATTCACCGCACGCCGATTTATTCCGGGAGTGCGTATATATACGGGATGCTATCGGTTATTCCCATTCGTCCTTATCGGACACGAGAAATCCTGCCGCGAAATGGTCCTCCTTGCACAAAATTCACTGTCGTCACCCTGGTCGTCATCACCGGGATCACAAAGCACGCGAAAAGCTAAAGCGCGTACCGCTGATGAGGGTCAAAGTATCGCGTTCTGACTGGATCGATAACTTACATTTCGCAGAGCGCTTGCGTTTTTGACGAAATTCCTCTTATAAATTAATCGGATCATTTGATAAAGCGCGCCGGCGGAATCCAATTCCCGACTTTAATCTGGCCGAAATTTTACATCAGAATCATATCAAATACTTCCTATACTCATTTACGATCGAGTAATGATTAAGCATTCGCAGTTACGAAGTAAACTTATTAATCTCTGATGTAGAAGTGTACAAATATCTGTAGTTTAACAAAATATAGATCTTTTCGTGTGACAGGAAAAATAGATGTGAAAATCTCAATTCAACGTGAGTTAAAAGAACTATTTGAAGATTTCAAAAATAATTGTGTCATAACTTTGTGATTACTTCCATAATATTCCGCTCAGTTGCTTATAATTGGCTATAGAATTACTGTAACTTTCGAAAACAGAATTTTTCTCTCTATACTCAAAAATATCGTGCAATCCTTCCTTTCCTTTTTCCTTTTTTAATTTTGCTACTTTGCACGCAGTGTCATTGTTGAAATTACAATTTGACACCGAACTACTTAATTCTGCAAAATCATTTTCCGTCCGTTCGCCAGTGTTTCTTTTCTACATGGTGAGACTCAAAGCCCTCTTCGCGGCCTAATACCGTCTCGTTTCTTTCTCGCGAGAGTTTCCGGTTTTTCCCTTTATAAGACTACGTGGGACGGCTGCGTGCGCTAGTCGTGTAATGAGCTGCTGAGACAGTGCCTCAGAGTCGTTTACATCGGGACTCGGCAAAGTTTTCGAAAGGAGTTGGTGACGTCGACTGAGAAGGAACCGTCCCGAGTTTCATGGCCGGAAAGAGGCGACGACCGGTCTTCGTCGGCGAGGCGTATAATTATTAAGAAAAAAAAAAGAAGGGAAGGCACAAACGAGTGAAAGATCTCTTGCAAACTTGATCCGCGGCTTTGAATTACGTCCACGAATGTGCTTCTACGAGATATCGTCCGGCTGGCGCAAAGTTTTAAAGAGCTATATATATAGCTCTACATTCTATACACATACACACATATTATGTATATATATATATACATATATATGTATATACATAGAATGTAGCGAGAGAGTTGGTCACAAAGTTACGTTAGCTTTATAGCGGATACGAGCGGAAATCAGAAATATCCCTTTTCAACTCTCTGTAGCTGTTT
Organism: Temnothorax longispinosus; assembly: GCF_030848805.1. NCBI lineage: Eukaryota > Metazoa > Arthropoda > Insecta > Hymenoptera > Formicidae > Temnothorax > Temnothorax longispinosus. The sequence goes on along the minus strand of NC_092359.1, from coordinate 21,024,386 downwards.
TAACCCTTTGCGTTCGATGTTATCTCTGTCGTAATATCGATATGATTATATTGCGAAATAAAATTCCCATTTTTTTTAGTTATTCTTTCTTTTTCAATTTTTCTCTTTCTGTTTGAAGTTCCACAAATAGTAATAAAAAAAATCTAAAAAAGGTGGTATATTATCTCTTTTAAAGTCTGGGCAGATACAAAAATAGTAATAATTTTCAAATAAATAATAATTGGACAAGATAATACGTTATGTTATTGCGCGCATAGTATGCGAATAGACTAAAACCTTTAAATATTATTGTTATAAACAGATTGCATTTGCTTGTTTATATTAAACGCTGTTCATGTATTGTGATTGCAAAAGAGTATTAATAAATTTCAATATATGACAAATTTTGTAATTGCATTGCCGCAACTTTGAAAATAAATGATAATAATATATACTATTGTGTATTAAGTAAAAATGTATTTTGTAATTTCAGGAATATTGTTTTATTTATTGATAAATTAGTATGAAATTACAATTCGCAACTCATACAAAGGTAATGATGTTACCTTTGTTGTTCACTACGCTCTCGTTACCACTCAAAGGCCTTGCATTTGTTTAATTAAATAATGCAACCGTAACACTTATTACATCGATGAATACTGTACGCTGCCGAAATTTTAAATAATTTGCGCTATAGAGTTTGCGAGACGCAATAAAATAGGCGCTGATCAATCAATGCAGAATTTGGTTATTTACCTAGAAAATAACCAAATTATTCTTAAACTTATTTTCTTCGTTTGGGAAGTAAATGATGTGGAAAGTGACGCGAGAAAACTCTTAAATTATACTAAAATGTCCGCATAGTTTCAGTTCAGGCTTATCCAAAGTTAGACGACGGAGTATTCTTCAGCGAAATCTAGATACGAAAGTTCGCGCCGCAAATGCAAGGAATGTCATGAATTTTAGAAAAACGAGCTATCTGTCGACGATCGCCTGCAAATGCAACAGATGCCGTCTGTTCTCGCCACAACGGAAACAAGATACCACGGTTTTAGACAGATCGAGAAAAATTTTCAATAAAATTTAAAAATTAAATTAGGTGACACATGTCAATTTTAATTTCCAAAAGAATCTGCTAATTTGACGATTTCACTTCTTCGAGTGATTACACACATCTTGACTAATCCGGGAAGTTTCGAGAGTCATTCGTTATCCACGGATGTAGTTTCCCCTCTTTTTCTACCATGCGACGCCGAATGATTATACGATGGCTTCAGCCCTGCATCTCGGACTTTCAGCAACTCCTAAAAACATTTCTTCGCAGAAGTTTACCGTGATAAACTTGCCGACACAGACGGACGGAGCCCATTGGATTCAGCGAGTTGCGAGAAAGGCTGTCGAGACTGACTACTGGAAAGAGAGAGAGAGTGTGAGAGAGAAGAGAGAGAGAAGAAAGAGAGAGGGAGGAGGAGAGAGAGAGAGAGCAGCCCGCCACGAACGAGGGCTAATAACCTGGGAAGTTAATTACGGCTGTAAACTGCGAGGGGGTTGTTTGACTACCCCATCGCACCGAGGGTGGCTGACATAAGGTGGCCTCGTTGCACTGGCCAAGTCAGTTCCCGCCTACGTCGCGTCGGTCCTTCAAAACGATCGCACATCGTGAAAAGCTTCCTCACAGCGAGAATTGACTTAAATATCGCCTCATCGCGCTGGTCGGAAAATTACGCTGCAAATAAAACTCGCGTAACGCGAACTCGCTTTAATTAAGAAATTAAGTGATGGGAGCACGGACGCGGCGGAAATTGGTTTTCGTCACGAAACGATGCGATTGTGAAGAGGTATCATTTTTGAGATCGGAAAACGATCGTGTTCTGATTTCCTTTCATCATATCTCGTATTTGACGCGTGCCGTAATTTCAACCGTGGAATTCTTTCCCGTTTATTATTTCTTCATTCAGTTATTAAATCATTCTGTCTAATGCGTCGGTTGTCTCTTCATGAGATTTATAGAATAAAAGTATGCATTACTCCTTTTATTAAATTTATTTATAAATTTAGAATATTTTAAATTTTGACATTTTTCTAACGATATTTATGCGTATTTTTACTTCCATGAATTTATTACAATAAAAAATATTTGCGTAAAAAAAAAGAAAATTAAATAAATTTTGTCAGCAAACAAGATCGTAAGATCAGGTTGTAAAATACATTACTGTATTCTATATTTTTTGTTGTAATGTTAGTAAAAAATTACTAAATACATTTCACTGTAAAGATACTCACGTGTGATAAGCTTAATCAAGTGAAAATAAAATGTTTATATATATAGGTAAGTCTGTAAGCCAAAACACATTTCCCTGGAGCATGCTAAATATGCTAGCGGAAAGGTTGATAAATAATGTCGTGAGACAAATCCGGAATTTTGATAAACTTGAGAGCCAACGAAAGTCAACAAAGGGAATAGCGCCGCTAATAAGAATGATGTATCATCTCAACGAAATTGTCTTTATCGTCCGCTCGGATAATGAATGAATTAAGTTGGCCGTAAGCCATGAAGAAAATTACCCGTATAAATAACACCCGGAGACAAAACTTCACGGCCGCGGTAGCCGTATGAGAATTCTTGCTGACGGTAATATTTTCCGGCCACATCGCTGCATTCGTAACCGTAAATTATTCCGTAAAACGCAACGTTTTTGCCAGTTATGTTCTTTAGAGTCTGTACTTTTAATCCGCGACCAATTTACACGTTGTCACTTTATTACTTATTCCCCTCTGCATAACTCGCGCGATTTCCCGTGTTCCCACTAGTTGATTTAACATTCTTATCTGGTTAAACTTATCCGATTTCGTATAATTTAATGTAATTTTTAAAGATGCAGCCTATATATGTATGTAAACACAATCGTATAAAATCTCTATACACAGAAAAAAAGACGTGTTAAATCAAGACTTATATTCTTGTATATAAGCAAGAATCTATAATCTTCTTATAAGAATTTTAACTTTTTATTTCAACTCTTTTTCTTGATTAATCTACATATAGAAAAATATCTTCAGTCAAATAAGTTTTCTTTGTTTACACAATTTATGTCTCCTTTCATTATAGATTCTTGCTTATATACATAGAATATAAGTCTTGATTTAATACTTCTTTTTTGCTATGTAGCACTCGGATTTATAACCGGTGATTTTTGAAAAACTTATACTTTCATTCATCGCATTCTCATTAATTGATTAATCTTTTGTGTATGCAGCAATTTCTTCATCTTTTCTTTCATTGATACCAATAAATAAAATTATGTTTATATTACATGAGAAAGATGTATCCGCTTCTTTCATTGAGAGATCTAACACGTGCTTTATGTCAAACGCGAATGTTGTGACAAAATGTGTATCAAAGAGTCGCAAAGAGCGCAAGCCGCCTTTCTAGGAGTGAGTGTTTCAAAGTACCCGACACTGTCGAGAGAGCAAAAGGGAATACGGATCTAGAAGGCTGTTTCTATATCAATACTTTTTCCATTTATCAAACAATTTTATAAAGAGACGTGTAAAACGGTATATATTCATAGCAGGAATTATTATGCAAGTTGGATCGTAAGACTATTTCAGATTGCGTGATAGTGCTAGACTCCGCATAAAGAACGTAAATCTTTTTATTGATGTACACTTGACACCACCTCACGTATTGCTTCCTCTACTTGATTTATTCACTATCTATCAAGTGTCGAATAAAAATACGGGAGAGCAATGAGGCATTGTAAGCCCGTCGTAGATAATAATATCATTTTCGCATTTGATGTACGATAAATTACTTGGCAACCTCGATTCACTTTTTTTTCGCAGGGAATTGTTCTCTTCCCTATTGTATCGGGACTTTCACCGCGTTCTTTATAGTTTCCCCCGGAGAATGTTGAACGATGGCACTTTATCATATTATAAGAGGAAGTTTATTTCAAAGAGTATCGCCATTGAATTTTAGAGATAGAAGCAAATTTTTCGTACCGTACCTGGAATACTCGACGCGCGTGTGGAACGATGAAAAATGCCGGCCTTCAACTTAGAGAAAAAAAAAAGAAGGAATCCTGCAAGTCCTGCAACGATGTCAACGTTATTTCGCGGTAATAGCAAATTTATTCCTGATGGAAAGCTCGACGCTCGCGCAAAGATTAAATTGACCCTCGCGACGATGCCGTATAAGAAAGTAAGAAACGCGGGTGGGGAAACCACATGTATATAATTAGACATAGGTCGCGATAGCAGTTACGAGGCCAACACGCATAAACGCCTCGCGCACGCGAGATGGTGCGGGTTTGAATGTTTGCCATTTTTCAAGCGGCCGCGGATCGAAAAATCTTATCAGCCGGCTGCAAGACGACGTCTACGCGCGGCGATAAGCGAGAGGTCGGCGCTTTTCGCGGAAAAAAACCGCAAATCTCTTCCTGTCTAAGTAAGAGCAAGTTATAATAGCGCGAGGGTCGTGCAATTCCGCGAATTTCTTAAGTATATAGTGTAACAAAATCGATTCTCGTAGTGCGCGTCGATGCGCCGAGCAAGACGTGTGTCAGAGAGCTCCCCTGTTGGGAATCTTCGTGGTAAAATCTGTTGTGCATTACTATCTCGAAATTTGTAACGCGAAATAGCGTAATCAACGATACATCGTGAAACGTGCGGCGGACGTTAAATGTTTTATAGAATTATAGTATCGATTGCTTGCAACTAAGTTCAAGCAACGATTATTTCAGCAAATATTTTTATCAACTTATCTTCGTAGGTTTACCTATATATTATAGGTAATTATTGCATTTTGAGATAAAAGTAAGAATACGATGAAAACGGTGCATAAAACCATTTGATATCTCTTGATATGGACGTCATTGCGAAGAATGCAAGGTATCGTTATCAATTGATAATTTCTAGATGCGGCCGGACGTAACTTACGATCTTATCAATCGATAATATAATATAGTATATTTTTAAATTTTTCAAAAGTTTATCGCTTGGTATAAAAGCAGTTGGAAAAGGCAATCAAAGTCGAATCACAGTCAATTATGTTTCGCTCGTGCGTTCTCATCGCGGCGTTGATCGCTTTGGTCGGCTCGAATGATCCGACCCAGAAAGCGGGTAAGGATTGGTATAAGAACAGTCTAATATACCAAATCTATCCGAGAAGCTTCAAGGACAGCGATGGAGATGGCATTGGCGATTTGAAAGGTATCACAAGCAAATTGGAACACATCGCAGACATTGGCGCCGATGCGCTGTGGATGTCACCAATTTTTAAGAGCCCGCAGTACGATTTTGGCTACGACATATCTAATTTTACTGATATCAATGAAGAATACGGCACCCTAAAAGACTTTGACGAACTCGTGGCGAAGGCGAAGTCTCTCGGGTTGAAAGTAATTCTTGATTTCGTACCGAATCACAGCTCTAATGAGAGCGATTGGTTCTTTAAGAGTGTCGATCGGATCAAACCCTATGATGAGTACTATATCTGGCATGACGGAAAAACATTAAATGGCACTAGAGTACCACCGAACAACTGGATGAGCGTTTTCGGTGGCTCTGCCTGGCAATGGAATGCGACTCGAAAGCAGTATTATTTCCATCAGTTTGCTGTTGGACAGCCGGATCTCAATTATCGTAGTCCTGCGGTGCAAGAAGAAATGAAGAAAGTGTTGACTTTCTGGATGAATCGGGGTGTGGAAGGCTTCCGCATTGACGCTATCAACCACATGTACGAAGATGCCCGATTATTGGACGAGCCGCCAAGTAACATACCCGGTTTACCAGAGGACGACTACGACATCTTGAACCACATTTACACGAAAAATCTTAATGAAACTTATGAAGTTCTCAAGACTTGGAGAAAGTTGATGGACAATCATAACAAGAACTCTGACACGAAAATGATTTTGACCGAGGCTTATACGGACTTCGATCTTACTATGTTGTATTATAAATCAGGCTCGACGGTGCCGTTTAACTTCATGTTTATGGGTGATCTAAAGAACGTGTCCAGCGCGGCCGATTTCAAACGCTATATTGATCGTTGGATGGACAATATACCTAACGGTCCACAGTACGTTGCGAACTGGGTAGTGGGCAATCACGACAATCATCGCGCGGCTTCCAGATTTGGCGAGAAACGGGCCGATCAACTTTCCATGCTGGCGATCGTTTTGCCTGGCGTTAGCGTAGTTTACAATGGCGACGAGATCGGTATGGTCGACAGGAATTTCACGTATGAAGAAACCAAAGATCCTGCCGGATGCAACGCTGGACGCGAGAGGTATTGTCACAAACGATGAATTCGAATAGAATTCGATCGTTATGTAATGTACATAGTAGATTTCAATTCAAATCTATAAATATATCTTTTCATTTGTGATTCCTACGTTTTATAATATTATCTGGAATATAATAGTATAGAAGTATTAATTAATTATATAAAAAATATTATCACAAAAATTATTTGTCAATTTGTATAAACGTATTTAAGTTATTGTTACGAGAGTTGTGTGACTTCGTTTATTAATAATTAATTTGACTAATGCAACCGTTCAACTGTACACATCAAAAACTATTATAAAATTGTCGATGCTTTTATTATACTTACTATAGATATATATTATAACCTGATCGTCTATTTTCAGTCAGACAAAAAATAATTAAATCAAATTATAATTATATGCACAATTAATCATGCTATCTTTTAGATTTTGTTAACAAATCATAGTAAATCTGCAGAAAGAAGTGTATATTACATTTAATATATAGGTTTCTATAAATATATTCAAAACGTATGTTTTTATCAATTAATCTCAATGTCATTGCGTTTTTAGATATCCTCTGAAATCGCGAGATCCGGAAAGAACGCCTTTCCAATGGGACGATAGCACTAGCGCCGGCTTCTCTACTAACAAAACAACGTGGCTTCCGGTGAACAGCAATTACAAGGTCTTGAATCTGGCAGCGCAAAAAGCCGAATTTGTCTCTCATTATAGAATGTTCAAACGTATGGCGCAACTGAAGAAGAATCCTGTCATCGAGCAAGGATCTCTGGAGACTGCGGTGTACTGTGCTGATTGTAATGGCACTGAGAATGTTCTAGGGGTGGTACGACGACACGGAAAATCCGTCGTGCTGCTCATGGTGAACATCGACGATACCACGGATGTCACCGTCGACGTTGGGATCTGGTTGAATATTTCACAGCAGTTGAGAGTCTATGCACCTAGTGTGCACTCCAAACTGCTTCCAGGATCGCACATCAATATGGCCTCCGTCACTCTTCCCGGTGCGGCCTCCATTGTGTTGGCCACAATAGATTTGTTTTAGTAAATTTCTGCTTATTTTGTCCTAACGGATAACTCTTCAGTAAAGCGAACACAATTTCGGATATATATGTATAGACGTAAACACATTTTCTGCGGACAGATCATGTAAATCTGAGAATGAGTATTTAATAAATATATCTTGTAACAGGAAACAATTAAAAATAAAGTTGGTATCATTGTGTTATTATTAATTGCAACGAAAATCATATGATAGCATTTCAAATCAATGTAATTAGTGCTCATCTATATATCTGTAAATGTGTATTTTTGTTTGATAGATTAAATTTTATTTTAGCCGGAATAAGAATAATTTCTTTGATTGCTTTCTAGTACATGAGGTATAATCGCATCCAGAAGAATATAAATAGAAATTTATGCTAAAATAATATTTATTGAATTTTTAACTCATTGTCAGTTGTTTCTTGTTATCTTAATAATTAATTTTCCATTATCGCTACTTCAAAATGTTACTTTATTTTTTCTCTACTAATTTTTTTTTAATAAAGTACATTTTTTAAATTAATTGCTATGGCAGAATTACATGAAAATGATTATCATCCTACGGCATCCTATCAAAGCGCGATTTTAATTATTCTTTTCTATGTGTAGCATATTAAGGTACATAACTTTTTCACATTACATATTTGTACAAATTAATTCATCCATATAAAATATTTCTGTTTTGCAAAGTTATATTTTTGTAGAATAAGTTCAAAACAATGTCCCAATTCACAATTATGTACTTTTTACTCATTATAACATAAATTTCAACGATATAATTACAATAATTTTTTTTATTAAACGCAATAAATATTTTTATTAAAAATTATGGTGCTTCTTGATATTATAAAAACAATTATATAAGAGAGAAACTTATCTAGTATCAGACTATCATGACGTTATCATAAAGAATATAAACGTTATCAGTAATTTCTGGATACGATTATTTGCAATTATTGAACTTATCAAATAAAAATAATAATAGATATTCTAATTAGAGACATCTGCTATAAATTTTTTTAATGTTAAATTGTCGCATGTATAAAAGCGTATTAGATTCGATAATCGAATCAGTCATTAATATGTTTCGCTCGTGTATCTTCAGCGCAGCGTTGGTTGTTTTAACTTCCGTGTCAGTCGAAAGAACGGGCAAGCATTAATATAGTGCTATACCAAGAACGATGATGTACCAAGTCTATCTAAGAAGTTTCAAGAACAGTAATAGAGACGGTATAGGAGATTTGAATTACATCACGAGCAGATTGAAACACATCACGGACATTGGCGCCGATGCGCTCTGGCTGTCAACGATCTATAGATACTAGCCCGCAATTCGATTTTGGCTACGACACCGCTAATTATATTGACGTCGACAAGGATTACGATGCTTTAACTAACTTTGACAAACTCGTGGCGAAGACAAAGGTCCCTCGGGCTGAAAGTAATCTTCGATTTCGTGTCAAACCACACCTCTCACAAGCACAAATAATTCAAAAAAAGCGTCCAACGGATCAAGCCCTACGAGTATATCTGGCGTGACGTGCTAATAGCGAACGACACTAGGAAACCACCAAATTGGTTGAGTGTCGTCCAAGACCTCGCCTGGGAATGAAACTCGGCACGGAAACCATCTGCATCAGTTCAACGTTACTTAGACAGATCTCAACTATCGTAGCGTTACATTGCAACGTGAAATGAGGAACGTGTTGAATTTCTAGCTAGATCGGAATGCGGATGTTCTCGCATTGATGCTATCAGTTACTTGCTTGAGGATGTATAGTATACATTATCTAGACAAACCTCGAAAAAATGTGCCAAGAATATCGGACGATGATTATGAAACTTTTTGGATCACATTTACACGCGAAATCTTCTCAAGACTTAAGAACTTCTCAAGACGTGGAAAGAATTACTGGATAATCACTTAAAGCGACTGATATAAAGTGGTCGATTTCTTAAACGTCTCATCGATCGCTGATGAACAATATACCTAACGATCCTATATTGTGAATTAGATAGGAGACAATCGTGATAATCATCACGCGACTTCTAGATTCGACGAGTCGATCAACTTTCCATACCGGGCGACCATTTTATCCGGCGTGAGCGTGATTTACAACGGTGACGAGATCAGTACGCTCGATAAGAATTTCACGTACGTGGAAACCAAGGATCCTATCGGATGTGTCGCTGGACCCGACAGGGTATCATGAATGAAGATAAACTTGGACAAAATCACGTATCTAACAATAGATTTGAAATGATATCTATAAATGCATTATTTTATTTCCGAGTGTTCTAGATATTTTGCATTTTATAATATCATTATATTGTATTATGCTCTTTGTTGCAAAAACTGCTAATTAAATAATGTAAATATATTCAACGTAATCTCTACCTATTATAAGAATTCCTAATTTAATTTGTTAAAAAGTAATTCTATTAACATTTCTGTTATTTTCATCAACAATGTTAAAACCAGTTGTACAACTTTGTATTGTACACTACGCGTTATTTATCTTTAAAACAAAAAAGTATTCATATATAATGGTTCACGCATTTTCAAATTTTATCAACTAATTTTGTAGTGCATTTATATTTCTTAAAGAACATCTTTTATTTAATATATAAAAATATTTTTAAAAATGTTCTTGTATCTAAGATGTTATCTTCTACTGGCGTTATATTATTTTTTATTTGAATGCACTTAAAGATATCATTTAAAATTGAAAGACCTAGCAAGAATGTCTTTTCAATGGTATACAACAGCACCAGCGTCAGCAAAAAAAAATATAGCTTTCGGTGAACAGCAATTATACAAGACTCTAAATTTGGTGGCGCAAAAGGCCGTGTTGCACTACAATGTATTCAAATCTTTGTCGCGTTTGAAAAGGAAACCCGTTGTCGAGCGGGGCTCCCTGCAGACCGTGTTGGTCACCGAGGAAATCCTAGGAGTGGTACGACGACACGGTGCATCCGTCGTGGCGTTTATGGTTAACTTCGCCAACACGCCGGACACCGCCGTAGACTCCAGGATCCGGATGAATATTCCAGAGCAGTTGATAGTCTATGTGCTCAGTGCATTCCGAGATGCTGGCAGGATCGCACGTCGATAGGTACGACTTGCATCACTATGCTCGGTTCGGCCTCCGTTGTGCTCACCACAGCAGATTTGGTTTAAACTCCTGCCTATGTTATGTTCACGGATATAACCGTCCGGTAACACGAAGTTTCGGACTTATGTATGCAACATACATAAGCCACTTATAAAGTATATTTTAGAAGTTCGTTTTACGTAAAACTGCGAATGCAAATATTCTAGAGAAGGAAATATGTTTTATAATAGATAACAGTGAAAGTAAATTTGCCGAAATTATTGGTTGTCCATTAACGGTTGATTATTAATAAATGTGCTCGATTCCATATTTGTTGTTGTTTAGTAAAATAATTTTTTAAAAAAAGTTACCCAACTTTACAAAATTTTTTCCTATATAAATCCATACTAAAAAGATATATAGAGATTGAATTCTTAATTCAGTTTTCTTCAGTAATAATGAAGTAATAATTTATTTTTTTCAATTGTACAATTAATTTTTTTTTATAAATACAATATTAACTTCGATTTCATTTATTTTTATTAAGGCTTTATGTGAGTTAGTTAAAAATACAACTTTCTTTTTTCTTTTAATTAATAAAGACCATTTAATTTATATTCTGTGGAAAAATATTTCACAAAATAAAAACGACAATTATTTAATTCTATGTTTTTTATAAATAATAAAAATAATATACTTTTTATTACTAATTACAGTTACGGAAGCGATAAGGAATAACTTTTGTGAAATAAACGTTACAATAGATATCAAACGCGCGTGTTTAAAGGAGTGAGAAATTCTAATTATACCCGTGTATGCTCATACTTAGTATGCATTTAAATTATATTCAGTTCACTAAATATCATAGTAGTTAATTATATTGCATTTTCTTGTTCGTCGCTTATAACATACGAAATGGCAACATGTTACAATCGCATAGCTCCGAATCGTGATAACATTTGATTTTGTGGTGGCTGCAATAGCAACGTGAGAATGATCTTTCGATAAATATTAACCTTTGACAAATGCTGACGGTGCTTTATTCAACCCGATTTACATTACAACTTGCGAGCGTTGTTTGTTGTTTATATCTACGCGAATAAACCAATAGCAACATGCCGAATATTATTTTATTACTGGAAAATCTCTCTGTAAAATCCCAATACAAATTCGCTTTGTTGTTCGGCAAATATAACAAGACAAGCAGAATTTGGGCATCTGTCTGATTTACGATATCATTTAAAGCGGCTTAACAAAATACAACACTGGGTGCTGTGAAAAGGATTAAAAATTTGGTGCGTGAAAAATGCATCAACAAAATTAAAAGTTTCTTTCTCAACGTATCTACCATTATCACTTTTGAGACAAACCTGTGTAAACTAAGGTATTCTATTAATCATGTTATCACAATATTGTCCAAACTCCTCTAGAATACATAGTATAAAATCGTTCGTCTAGCAAAAGTCTGTGTGTTTAACCGAGGGGTGCTGACTGCTGAAACTTACATATTTTTCGCTATACGCATGCTAGAACGAAAATAGGAAAGCGGAGTGCGGAGGTAGAAAATAGATTTTACGACAGGAAAGCCGATAGTTTCGATCAGCTAAGGTAGCTAAGACGCCACGCGGCGAGAGGCAGAGCTTGCACGCACGTCCTCGTGCTGTGTGCACATGAGTAGTTGGAAAAATTCTCGAGTTTTCATGCCGACAGCCGGCACTATGCACCGGCGCGCAGCACCAATCACGCTGAGTGCACATTCTTCAACCTCTTCTGTCTCGGAGTCCTCTCTCCGCCGTTCTCTCGTCCCCGAGACAGCTAGAAGAGATGCACCACTCTCGCTCTGCAGCGGTTTCGTTTGTATATCGTGCATGTATAACGTGCATGTGCCGGCATACGCCCGCGGAGCATGGTGAATCGGCGCGGCGGAGCTCGCATCTTCAGCTGCGCTATCTCTCTTCGTTTTCTTCTTTCAAGTTCATACGACCGCGCGGACCGCGACTGAGAATATTTGGTATGAACTTTGTACTGTTCTGCCGTACCATGTTCCCCCGCTGGTAATTCACAAACTCTTAATTAATTCGCATATTCCCATTCTCATTTCTCCATGCGTGCCCTTTCTCGGCTGCACATTCGTTTTCTAGTTTTATTTTCAGCTTCCTGCAGGTAGTGGATCCAAGAACGTCCAAGCAGAAATCAGTCCGCGATACGGACAGCGGCAGCCCGCGGAGAATTGCGTTCTTTCCTTGCCTCCAGTATGAGCGCTCTTTGATATTTAAAAGTATTCTAAATGAAAAATGTTTGTTTGTATGCCGTGCGTACTGCAGTACGAGGCAACACGACTGAGATGGTGTACTAGGCGTGCCTTCGTTTCGTAGAAATTGTTTCGCGTTTCATTTAATAATGCAGCAAGACGCACGAATGCAATCTGCGATGTTAAAGATCGGCGTATTTGCAAACGGACCTTTGTAAGGCCCTCTTCAACAGTAACAAAGTAACTGGCGTGCAACGGACAAAGCAATTATTAAAATGCTGCGGATAACAAAACAGAGAATACGTAAGTAGAAATGCATATGAGTGTTAGATTGACTGATTTTATTAACAGTCCTGGTAAAAAAATGTTATCTAAATAAATCTGAGTGATGATATTAGGCAATATTAATAAATCAATATTTTCATGGAAATGAAATTTCATTTTATGATACGTTACGTCACTTTTATGATTACAATTGCGAGCTCACAGGAGGATTAGTAACATCTGAATAGTATTATTATGCACGATATGCTGTATGGGTAACTATTAAACACCACGCTATCTATGGCCATTCACGTATAGCGCCGATTTATAACGCTCGCCATATAGAGCCTAGCATAAAATAATCTCTGTCCGAGCATTAGCCCGACCTCTCCCCCTTTTTATGTGCATGTGCCGCGACTACCCCTTACTGAATGGGCGCCATATACTAAGTGGATTTTATGCACGCCCTGAATCCAATTATCCTGAATAATTTATCGCCGAATCGCAGACGTTAATGACATCAGACTGAATTAGGCAAGCTTTTCATAATGGTTCCATAAAAATAGCGGCGCATATGGTCCGCTCACCGCTCACCTCTTACCCAATAATGAATCATCACTGTCAATGGTGTAAATGGAGCTGATAATTACATTGTCCCGAATCATTGATCGATCGCGAAAATGAGGCTTTGTTTTGCATACCTCGTCGACATATTAATTAGCTTTTCCGTGAAATAATAATGTGTCAAATCCGATGTAGTGGCTAACGGTTCTTCCGTCCGCGTGCAAATGCAATTGAATTATTAATTGCACACGGAAGAATAGGAAGGAACGAGGATATCGGTCTGAGTAAAAATAAACAATAGCATTTCTTTCCAAAGAAATTCAAAATTTAGGATACTTTTGAAACTTTGCAGACCCGTGTCACTTATCCTTAATCGTTTCACATATATTGCAGAATAATATACTCGCGAATTTCCGAAACGTTGTCGTTTTGCCAGAATGTTACAGGATCTGAACGTAACATATTTATTAATAATACAATTCAGTAAAAATGCTCTTTCGTATGAAAGTATGTACGGCACATGGGTTTGTTGCGCAACGTCAATTAAACTTTATTTTCATTGTTCCCGGTGATGTTGCTCGCGCATTATTGACTGAACTTTTGACGTATGATAACGCAATCGCTTTTTCCATTTCGATTTATAAATATATCGTGTTTTTAATACGTTCATTGAACATCGGCACGCGTGTATTCGACGACATGAACGGAAATAAATGCGGAAAAGGGAGACGTGTGTGCGATGGATACGTGCAATGCAGTGCGTATCGAATACTCTTTTGAAGCGCACGTTTCTATCGTTTTGCCGTTTTGCAATAAGAGTCATCGGCTATGGCGGTCGATTTGTATTCAGGCATAGCGCGAAGGGAAACCATCCCAACATCGGATTAATTGGATTAAAAAAGAGAAATTAAATTGACAATTTATTTGTGTTTTTGTTTTTTTGCACAATTCGAAATTGCAATTTTCGTGATCTGGGAAACCGTGTCGTGCTTTACAAAGGCATCGAGACAATACAAAAATCTAATACACCTTTATATAGACATCTAATGGACCTGTAGGGTGCCATAATTCCTCATATACAGTTTTCGAGACATCCTTTGATATCTCTCAAGCTTCTATATTATTTTCATGATACTGGAGTACTCGCAGTACATAATATAATGCGTTACATAGGTGTACGTGTGTTTTCTCTCTTACTAGAGATTTAGACTACTATATAAATTATCAATATCGACAAAATAAACTCCATACTATTTTCGAAGTTTATTTTGGGTATTTTCTCTCAAACGAACACATTCCTTTTCGTAATAAATATCAGGTGACTTTTAAATTCGAAATTCTCACGTTTCCAGCATATTGCGACTTTACATCCATCCTCTAGTACGGACACGTAATTACACGGGTGTAGTGACCACAGCGTAAAATCACGGTCTATACTACATTTAACACTCGGGATACACTAAGCTAGTACACTAAGCCGGCGTAAAGTGGGTCGTGTAAACGTTGTCATTGACGTGCAATACTGTGCTATTCCGGTGTTGTATCGCGCCTCGCGACAAAGCCTTGATTTGTCCGCGATGTTTATGTGTGAGAAACAGAATAGCGTTAATCTAGGAGTCTCGGCAAAATCGAACAGTCGCAATCGTTTTAAGTAATATTGAGAGTACGAGGAAAAAGGATATGCAATTAATTGAATTACAATTGTAACAAATTACGGTCGAGATTACCTTGCATTTTATATCGATATAGCGATACGGCATTTTGACCATAACGGCTTTCCATTCAACATGAATATTTTTAAGATTCATTCACATGTCCGTTTCACTCAAAGACGCTGTACTGTCGACTTTGAAAACAGCTGACGCGCAGCAATGAATAACGTTACACAGTACTGAATGTGCTTTACTTCAAAATACATTTCTTTTCACAATGCGTTCCTGAGAACGTATTATCATGAGATAACGTCTAAAGTAAAACTCCCACTTCTTATACTCGATAAAATATCGAAGAAATTATACATACGCCATTTCAGTGGAACGGTATCGTATATAGCAAGGAAAATAACATTAAGAAATATCTAAACGACGTCTGAAAACTTATCTAAGAGGCTATGGTATGCTATAGTCTTTTGAGTATTTATATTATCTAAATGTGTCTTGAAAAAGTTCAATAGAATTCCTTGATCACAAAAATTGTTATCTTGAATTGTGCAACACATGAAATAAATTATCAATTCAATCTTTTTAACAAAAATAAATTTTAGATAAATTCCATCAGCAATGGGATACGTATGATCAAAAATTTTACGTAATTACGGTAGGTATAATGCATGTTAAAAGGTTGCTCAGGATCATAATTATTTTACGGATCGTTTTAATTAAAATTTATATCAAATTTTACTCGCTCTCCCGCGAAGTTTCGAGCCTGGCGAGGCGCTTGGAACGTAATTCTAGCAGCTCCTTTAAATATCCGTCCTTTCATTCTGCGATCATTCTAAAAGGGCTTTTCCAGGGAAATGATGGTTCCACATTGCCGCGATAAGGAACGCGGA
This sequence comes from Temnothorax longispinosus, assembly GCF_030848805.1. Taxonomy (NCBI): domain Eukaryota; kingdom Metazoa; phylum Arthropoda; class Insecta; order Hymenoptera; family Formicidae; genus Temnothorax; species Temnothorax longispinosus. The sequence continues at coordinate 21,008,339 of NC_092359.1, read as the reverse complement.
ATGCCGCCGAGAGCGTTTCCTCCCGCGAAGGGAAATGTCATCCGTTCGCAATGAAGCAGAATTTTTCGCTTCGCTTCTTTTAACGGTAAGTTAGAATTTCTCTTGAGAACGGAGCTAAGCGAGCCCGAAATTCTTGCAGACGTAAGTGTACTCGGCGCGTCGTACCACGAAGAGAGAGAAACACGAAGCGGAGAAACATTAGGAACTATTTATCAGTTGACTTTCCATTCCTCGTGTACCTCCTTCTTGCAGAAATAGTGCTTGGTCGAGGAAAAAGATTTCGATTTAAGTTGTGATAGCCGGTTAGATTTGTGGAATAAGAGCTTCGAGAGGTAGAAGAAAAATTATATCATAAAAAGAAACGCTTGATTTTAGAGATTTATATATTTATCGGAGTCGCGGGCATTGGTAAAAATTCGTCGTTTTGGGGGGGGAGGCAAATGATTTAAAATGCAAGGTTCTTACGTACTAATCTTATTTTAACTTAACTTATTCATAAGTTTCTCGAATCACTTCAATATTGTTTGAAAGATTGATTAACGGTGAGTTATAGCGATTTAACGCAACTTGTATAAGAAGGTATATCGATTACAGCGAACGTAACGTTATACGCATGCTACACTTTGTGCATAGTAATTGAGATGCAAATATTACTTTCCTAACAATTATTACAAAGTTACTTACTAACAGACTCATTGTTATTTACCTGGCTTTGCGCGCCCTTCGAAAGTTGTCGGTAGGCGTTACGCAGAATATCTACGTCGCAAACACCATCCTGCCACGCAAGAATTCTGCAACGAGAGAAAAGATTTTTGGTTTTAGATTGATGGAAACATAAAATATATTATTTATTTGTGGAACGATAAAACAATAACATCACCGATTTCTCAATATGACAATCATAAATATACATCAGTTTTTATCAGATTTAAAATTATCTCAGCGTTTACCGCGCGTTTTTCTGATGTTGAATTAAATTTTACGCAAACTTACTTACAGCTACAGAGTTGACAAGTTTCGAGAAAGCCGAGATGGACTGAAAAGCCCGGTACGTTCTAAATTAAATTAGCGGTTAGGAATCAGCTACGCTTGCCGAAAGACTAATTGTAAAAAGAAAAGAGACAAAAAATAAAATAAATTGAAAAGGAAAGAACGCGCGAAAGCACATATCTCTCCGACGCGACGCGACGAGATTAGATCTTCATGCACGATCCGCGAGGTTCGCCACGCTTGAAATCGTATTAATTCTTAAAAGAATGCTGTATACCCGTGATTTAACTCTGCGAGTGCGACGCCGTGAACGTACGTGGACGACGCGATCGGAAATGTACGTAGCTCGCTGCGCAGACGTAACTTAACTACATTAGCCCCCTTCGTGACGGTCGGTAGGGTCCTTTGAGGGTGGCACGGGGTGCCGAATACCAATCAGTTATGTCAATTGGCCCCAACAAAGTAATGAATGGTAATTGCAAGCCGCACGTCCGTCTCGCTCTCCTCCCCCACCCCCTCCGGTCCACAACACGCTATCCGCCCTTCGACCGAGTTCAAACACGCTTGCCCCCAAACTGCCCACCACCACTGCGCTCTGACGCTGGCGCTGACCCTCGCCGGTATACACTCGGTCCGTCGCGAATAGATCCCCGCGTCGGTCACCATCGATTTTAAACCGGATCTAATCGGATTTTCACGCGGAACACGGGCAGGTGTCGGTAATCATCAGCGGATTCACGCGAATCAACGTATATCGGGATTTCGTATGAACCGCCGAAAAAGTTTGCGAACGATTTACCAGTGAAACGGCGCCAGACGAAAAGGGACTGTTTATATCGAAAAAGGGTCTGGCATTTTAACCAAAAGGAAATATACGACTGCATTTTGTACAGAGAGGAAAAACAATTACATATTGAAAAATTATCGCGAAATAAAATTGATATTAAATATACGAAGTTTTCTATAATATTTTTAATATATTTTTATTTAAATATTCTAAACTTCGCTGATCGTAATTTTTAAATAAATCCTATTATTTTGGTTAATCTCACACTTCTGCAGTTCCTTTGGTATTCTCGAGTCGTTATCAGAATTTCATCGATCGTTTAAAGTGGTCGTAATGTGGTCGTTATCAACAACCTCAAACTTCCACCGCTAACGGGCTTCTGCGGGCCGCTTTAAAATTCACTTAGTAGAAGTGCCCCTTTTTTCGTTACGCCGGAAGATTTAAAGGAGCAGCATGCGCTTTGCACCCAATGACGGCGGCGGCACGTTTTCCCGACGTGTGGCGAAAGAAAAACGAGGATACTCGCCTGCCTATCTATTATCTGGTAATTACGCGGCGTAATTACGAATCTCGCATGACTAGTGCCCTCCCTCCCCCTCAACCGACCCTTCCGGTTGCTTTCCGAGAGAAGTCGGAAAAATAGGATTCCGCCGGTGATTATGTTTTGCATTTCCGCGCGCAATTACGCCTGATTGCCCCGTCGGCGAATTTTGCCTGGTGGTTTTTTCGCGCAAAGAACGCCCCGCCGTTCTTCTCGGCGAGAGCGACGCGACGGGATGAAGAAATGCTAAGCATATAGCTACCGCCCCTCTCGTATCTTTATTACCGTTACTCAGCGGTATGGTAATACAAAAGGGGATCCCTCGGATTAAGCTACGCGGGCTCGTTTCCATGCCATTCGTTAGCGTCTACCGTCTACCCGTCTTTGAGAGAAGGTGCCGCGACGGAGTTCACGAGTACGTTTGCAGTTTACAATGCGACGCGATAGGACGCCGGTGTTTCGTATCTCTCTTCGCCGTTTCGACGACGAAACTTGTTATTAACCGTGCAGCGCGGTTATATATACACGGAAGGCACTCACTCCACGATGGTCCACTTGGCCGTGTGTTTGGATGACAAATGCTGTCGCTTAATAAAGGAGAACTATCCCCAATTATAGATACGCAATGTGCGTCGTTCAAAAGGACAATTTTAATATAATATCGCGTATAAACGTACGAGGAAAGCGATCCGCGCTCTCCTTTTGTGCGCGTCGCGCGAGAGCGAGAGAGCAGGAATTTTATTTCGGAGTCGCGGCAATAAAAGGAATATCGAATAACGAAATTTCTATAAAGCTTCCTCATACAAGTTTTGCGTTGCGTAATTGCGCCCCTGTTCACCCTATCGTGTTTTTCGTTCCTGGGGGAAGTACATCTGCAAGTTTACTACAAAATCCACATTACGGAATCCGCCGCGACCGACATGCCCATATCTCGTTTACTGATAAATTGGAAATTATACCTAGCGGGGGAATTGGCGTGCCGGAATCGCTCCCGCAATAATACGCATATCGACACGTGTTTGTATTAATTTGCGATGATAATGAAACAATTGTTTGCCGAAAGTTTCCTTCGTGCGATTCAACCGCTGTTTATGATTGAAATCGATTTATTTGCGCATTACCGAGAGTACATTCGTCACGTGCAAACACACCGCGCGCGAGCTCGCGATAACCGAAACTATGAGACGCCGGTAAACATTGATCGACTCACGAAATTGAAATTCAACGGCATATGTTGTTTACCCATTGTATCCCGACGCCTCCGTCCTCCGTTAATCAATTGCAGAAGATTCGCGTGTTATGCCGCATCCGCCGGTACATACCACAAATATCAGAACAAGGCCGTGTGGCTTCTCGGCAACACGAGTGTTCGTCACGTACCGCGAAAAAATCGTGCAGGTAAATGATAAAATAACGAACGAATAGCAATTGCTCACCTCACGGTCGCCCCGCCGTCGCCCGATGCCTCCTCCCAGGCCTCCTCCTTCCCTTCACAGACCTCCGCCGTTGTCGCATCTCCGTCGGAACACTCACGAAAAGATCTCGTTCACGCCCGAAAATATCGTCGCTAATGATCGCACGACACTCGCACGGCACTCCCGGTATTAATCTCGCGACGCGCGACGCGTACTTGGTTATACCGCGATAAAAGAATTACGGCGAAGAAGCTACGAACGAAGGTATGCGATCCGCTCGACGCCCGTGTCGACCCATAAATCTCTCGCAAGTAGACGCTACATGGCGGAGAGAATTTCGCGAATCGCGCGACCAACTTCACTCGTCTGGAGCAACCGTCGCGAGAACGATACGCACTTGCTGCTTCCGCACACTTTTTCGCACTTTGAACAACGAACGTAATGCCCCGGGCAGAGGGCATTTACTTTTACGCATTGCGATATAATTCGTGTACTACTCCGCGTTACAATCTGAAAGCAGCGATGGTAAAATGGGCCTGGGACCGCGAGCGGAGCGGCGGCGCGAACGTGGCTAACGGCCGCGGCGCGGCGTCTCGGCCTCGGCAACTTGAACGGTGGTGGGGATCGAGTGGGGTTGGGGTGAATGCCGGAATGCGTAGGAGCCTACCCCCACTCCAGGCCCAGCACTTGTTTGTGTCGCACGCTGCGCGCCGAGCCGCCCGCGTCCGGCGTCGCCCGCACCGCGATCCCGTCCCGAAATACATAAATCGGGAAAAGTTGGGGCCGGCTATTCGGCGATTACACCAAAGTGTGATATATCAAATATGTTATCGATCACGTTCTTTCGGATGATCTCGATCTCGCTTTTCTCAACCGTCAACTTGACTTGCGTCGCGTCGCGTCGCGCGGCTTCGGTATGAAGTTGCCGTCGCGTCGTTTTCGGAGCACGGATCTCGCGGCGACCGCGACGCGACGGTTGCTCCCGGCGAAACGGCGAGTGAAGTTGGCCGCGTGATTTGCGAAATTATCTCTGCCATGTTGTCGTCCACCTGCGGGACATCCGTGGACGGGCCGCGAGCGTCAGGTGGATCGTACAGTTTCGTTCGTAGCTTCTCCGCCGTGATTATCCCGTCACCGTGTAAGAAAGTACGCGTCGCGTCGCGAGATTAATACCGGAAGTGCCGTGCAAATGTCGCGCGATCATAAGCGTCGTTATTTTCGTGCCTGAACGATATTTTCGTGAGTGAGTGCGACGGACGGACGACCGAAAAGGGGAGGAGGAGGAGGCCAGGGAGGCATCGGGTAACGGCGGAGCGACAGTGGGGTGAGTAATAGTTATTCGTTCATTATTTTGTTGCTCCGTGGCGAATTTCGTTAATACTTTCTCAAGCGCGACACTTGATTCGCCCGTTACGTGATATTCGTTACTCGTACAATACCGCTCGAGGTTTAATTCCGGCTACTCCGGCATATGCGAGAAGGAATATTACGTCACGAACGTTGCGTCTCTCTTATTCGCTCAATCGTTAATATTACTTGCACGATTTTTCGCGGTTATTCGCATCGCACGATTAATTATGCGAAAGAGTTGCGGAATGCGGGAATACGCAACCGCTCGCGGCGGCCGCGATTGTTTTAGTATTATTATTTAAAAATCAGATATCTGTTAAAATGACGTCTGAAAAATTTAACGCCGGCGCGATAATTATTTACTTCAAGTATTGATCGATTCTCTTGTGGACACCGTTTTAATGTGTGAAAATATTTATGTTACAGATCAACGCCAGGGTTTCAAACTCCGCTGCTGCGCATCGGCCGGTGAGTTATTTTTTTAATTCAATGTCAAGGCAATGTTTCGGCAGAAAGCTGCCCCATTCTGATATCACTGATACAGAGCCTTACCCGTATTTTTCTTCGCCGGACATGATCGATCGTAGCCGGTAGCCGGTGATAACAAACGCCCGAATATACCGTGGTATAGCGTGTCACGTCGTGTAAGTGTGCGCGGTTTACGTTACATGCAACATTTACACATTTACATCCACACGTGTTCCCACCTCCTTTTCCCACCACCATAGGTCCGACTAAATCTTTGAAGGAGCAACGACAATGCTAGTAAGTGCAGCCCTTCGTTCACAATGCCCATGCAGTAACAAGGTTCGTGTAAAGTGCTCGCAAATCAGACTCGATAAAATGGTAATCGCATCCACGGTAGAAGTTCGCTCGAACGTCCGCAGGGAATGGGAGGGAAAAGAAAAAGCGACCGTAGGTCCTTACTCGCTGACAGTTCTTTCCAACGCGCCGCCAATCAGCGTTCCCGACGAAGTTTCTTTCTGCCTTCAAAGAACGCCGCAAAATGAAAGGGTTGATAGCGCATTTCGCGTTAGCGAGAAATAATTCAGATTTAAATACACGCGGATTAAAAAAAAAAAACGAAATAAATACGCAGCGGCTGCAATGGCTGCGAGGTATCGAACATCGCAAAATTTGACTAGGGGGGAGGGATATAATGAAAAGTTTGTTACCGATCGTAGTGTGAGATCGCTGATCGTATAACATGAGTTTCATGCAAGAGTTCTCGTGTAAGAATGTAAGACAGGCGGGTGCCGTGCGCTCACGTGAGCCGGGAAGGAGAGGGGGAGAGAAGTGAGCTTTTATCCTCGCTGAATGTCGGCAGGAGGAGTTGAATGAACTTCTAGAAAAGTTTTTTTCGGTGATTTATTCGTGTCGTACGCGGCAGGATTTACATCCGCGCGCATTCGTTTTTCTTTTGCGGCGAGAGACCGCCGGGAAAGCCACTTTTGCTCCGGAAAACGGTGTACCGAGATAGAAATTCGGTTCCAATTCTATTCTAAGCCGGGCTGCACAACTAGCTAGCTCTGTAGCGCTCGCGCGCGCGGTTGTACGGAAATACAGATCCAATTCACCCCTCAACAGCTCGCTATAGACGCGTCCATTTTACGTTGACGCGCGAATAAAGGCGAATGACAGTGAGCTCACTCATTATCTATTAACGACTCGCTTGCGGTTGATAGGCTCGAGACATTGTTTCGTTCGCACGTCCACCCATTTCCGTGAATAATTTAGAATTTCTCAAATGGTTCAAAAACTCAAAAACGCTGTGCCCGCAACATTACGAGGCAAAACAATCAGTTTTTACTTAATCTCCGCACGCTCGTTTCTCGTTTCGCTGAAATTTTAACCGAATGTTTCATTAAAAATTTGTATATTGGATATGTTAATTATGCTGTGTAATGAAAATGCATAATCCTTTATTCCCAACGTAATGAAGTTTTCTTTTCATCCGATTATCCCACTTCATAAATGTATTTATTGTGTAGCTCATCAGTACTGTTAATTTCTAATTACCACATAATAATCGCTCTACATATATTGTACGTGACGGGAAACGGGTGTGGTTGTGACGGCTAATTTCTGGATTAGGGAAGTCCTTCTCATGTTATAGTGTTAAGTCAAATAGATTCTCTCTCGTGACGTAACAAAATTACTATTTAACCAGCAAAAAACATGTAATTCACAATAATGCGTGCAGTTAGTTTATTTCCTTAATTTTTATTAAATTACCATCTCCCGCTCTGGCTATTACCTATAAAATTACGTATGTATTTTAGTAAAATTTTTAAAACACTTAGAAATTACTTGTGCTTGAGGCACTTATTTATCTAATTAGAAAAAACTAGTTAGATGTTAGTTAAATACGATGAGTAACAGTGTAAGAAATCTGATCCAGCTTATATACAGACAGTAAATAGATGGTTCTATCGAAAAACGGGCTCCAGTGCATATCTCGCTACATAGAACTCAACTTTGTGTTATTACTTGTACCTGCAAGCTTTGGATCAAATGTCAGTGGCTCCGCGGATTTCTCGTTGCGCGTTCGGAAACAAAGAGATCGTTAGGACATTTATACGGTACGTTGCATCGATAGTTCAAGCGAAAGCTTCTTAGCCTACTGGTGCTGCAGTCGGTGAAGTGCACCAATCGATATGCGGTCGTACGTCACCGACATCTGTGCGCTACATCGACTGATGCAGCACAAGCTTTGTCTTGCCTTTCCGCGGATATTTCGCAGGATATTTCATCTCGAGCTTCTCATATATTCGAAGGCGAAACTCAGATCAATCGATTGACATTCAAATACCCCGTGGCAGAGCGAACTATCTCAAAGGAGCCAGACTTCGCTCTTGGTTCGCGGAATATTTTGTCAGCATATTCATGTAATTTCATATATATAGTTATTATTTACATACTAACGGAGATCAAAAGTAATCTCTTACATCCGGAGCTCCTTTTCCTTCTTGATTTACATTCGTCTTATTTCGGGAAGCCTTCAATGTCGAATAAAATTGTACCATTTTATAGTTATAAATATTAATATTGTTATAAATAAAAAATAATTATTTTCATTGAAACGCGCATTTTTCTACGATATAAAAATCACGAAATGTAGGCGTGAAATTTATATTCCAGGATACACACGTTTGAGGATACAAAGAAAAACATACTGCAGCACGCTGAAGTAGCAATATCGGCGAGAACTCCCATATGATTATAGCTGCCCTTGATAACCAATATCCGGTGTGCGAACCTCTATTGCTAGATACATACACGCGGGATGACAAATATGCTCTTACTATACGCCTATGGCGCATATATTATTCATAACGCTATTATCATAACGCGATGTCGACTGGTTTATGAAGTAAAGCTGCCACGCTCGATAGTTTGGAAGTGCTCCAGATGAGAATAACCACGAGGATCATATCTCGCGATTAACAAGACACGGTGCGACAGTTTCGCGTGCCAGGAGTTTTTTTTTTTTTGAAATATCAAAATTCGAGTCGCGTGCTATTTCACGCGAATGACTCAGCTGTGTTTTCTTACACATTCTCGCGATAGTAACGGAGATAATAATTTTTGGGATAATTTAATGATGCCTGCATATAAAGAGACATTAAAGAGACTCCACGCTTGGGTAGCATGTCTGGATGATTTAGTGCGATGATAACACGGATCTCGGACCTGCGTCGTATTTCATGAGCGGTGATGATATGCAGTACGGATGGATGGACGTGGCCACTTTTGCCGGATGGACCGGTAGGAAATGTCCATCGGTGAAATGAGACTAATGTACTTGGAGCACGTGCGCCAATGATGACCCACCGTTTACGCTCTGTATAATACATACAAAATATGTTATGCCGCGAAGTAGCTTCGCTATAGAAAAGGGTTTTTGTGGCAAATATTTGTCACAAGCTCCAGACTACACAAAAATTTAACCAAAAATTATTCAAAGAAAAATTAGAGTAACATGTCTAAACTAGTTCTTCTTATTCGTTTTCTGCATTTTGGCGTTTTACATGAGTTTCTACTTCACCGAACTGTTAAAGTTTCGAAGCGCCGGGAATGAGCCAAGTTCATAATTTGCAAGATCCATTTTAAGTAGAAAAATATATAAAATAAAATTTAAAAATAATGAACCTTTTTTTGCTCCGAGCTTTTCACGTATCAGTATAGTAGCGCCCGTTATATTGTTGACCATCAAAATATTAAATATGTTAAACATGAAATTTTTAAAAGCTTTTTTGCTTCTCATATTAAACGTGCGATAGAGGAGTAAATAAATTTTTATCTACACAGAACGTTACAGAAAACAAAGTATGAAAATACTATACACAATTTTTTTTCATAAAAGAGATAGCTGCGTTTTTCTATTCCTGCAGTTGCCCCAGGCATATATTAAGTTGTAAAGTTACGGCCAATAACATAATAAAACACTGTTTGCAGACTGTCTACCTACATATATGTATGTATATACATATAGGTATATGTTACGTAGTTTTTAAAAATGAAATTACTTTGAATGTTGTCACATTGCGCTATTTGATTGTTTCGTTTTGCATGAAATTCAATTTTTAATATTGCATTTGAAACATATTACTTAGAAAAAAGTATAAAAGTAAAATATGTTTGTAAAATGTAGTTTTCAAATAAATAGCTTTTAAAATGCTTTTAAATTGCGTATCACTTGTTTCAAGTATATACAATTATCTTTATATATAGATAAATAATTAATCTGATTAACAAAAACGCGACTTAAAAGGAAAACGAAGCTAAATATATAATTTTCGTCATTAATACATTCACAGCTTTTAAGTTTTCAACCTTTCTCTGGCCCTAGTGTGAAATTAATTTTACTTTTTAGTAATTGTGTATGAATGGAAGGAATCGCTTAACGAAGAAGTAGTTAGTAATTTTTAATTGTGACTGAAGGATTAACATTCTATTTTCCGATACATTTAATTAACTTGTACATGAATCTACATGAAAACATGAATACTATTTTAATCCGATTAAGTTCAATTATCCAGCTTTTTGTTATAGCAAAATGAAGTACACTTTATCAACCGGTGTAATAATTAATAATTAGTAATAATGATATTATTACCAATATAGAGAAGATTAAAGTGATAATATTAGTTGAATTTAACTGATGTTACCTTGCATAATAGAAAAATAAGATTTACTTCACGTTTTGAATGGTTTAAAAGACATAATAGCTTTATATCTGGTAGATCAATTTGAGATAATAAAATATAAATCTACGAGAGTTAAGCGTAATAACTTTTACGCGCTTTTAAATCTTAATGTGAAATCAATCCACTTGCTTCCGTGACCTTTTGAAATGGAACTCGGACGGGTTCGAAGTGAGAGAAGATTCATTGCGATAGATTTTAAGTTTATTACTCGTGAGTTTTCGGACAGTGAAAGTGCAGGAGTGTGGTAGAATTCCAAGCGTGCTCCAGGGACTAGAAGAAAGACATTCCGAGATCGTTACCCGACATTTGGCTCCGATATTGAATGAGAGTTCTTCAGACTTGAGCTAAAAGAAGAAACTCGAGATTAAGTAGGAAAGAAATAGAGATCACGATGGCGCGATAGTGCTTCGGTGTTATTCCACTCCGGTCATTTCGACCGATTCATTTGGTAACAAGTAAATTGAAAGTTTCATTTTGCCGTATATATACATGAAAGTTTCAAGCCCGCGGTAAAAAATTGCAATTATTTCTGCATGGTGCATTGTCCACGTGCAAAACGATAACATCAAATAATTCCAATTTGCATGTTTACGCGGCAGCTGCATAGCGTATATATAATCATCAAAAAATTGAACGGCAGGAATCGCGCGTTAGCCCGATCCAATATCTTCTATTGTGCACTTCATGTGTAGCCCTCGATATTTCTAAATATCAATATCTTAATTAAAGATATCACATATTTTACTTTAACTGACAATTACATTTAATGAAATATTTGTTTCGCAAAACACGGGATGCGTAATTCTACATTCTCGATTATTTATCGTTATTATATCGATCCTCGAAATTCAAGAGCGTTGTCATATTGCACGGATGAGTGCAGCTTTTTTAACGATATCGCGTGTATGCACGTGCGTTTCCGCAATATTTATATATCATCACTCTTTTTTTTGGTTTATCCATATAAACGTGCGTGCTCCCGCGATCGAATTTTTCAATAGATGTAGCGATATCGTGCGAAACTCAGCACGACGCGCAATCCTAATACCAACGGGATACATAACGATAAGAGATCGCTGACTTTAGATATAACTACTTGCGTGGACCGGACGCCAGATAGGAAATTAGTTTGTTCTCGCTAATCGTGGCGCGTGGTTTACGTGTGTGTTGCAGGACTACGGCTATTCGCTATACCCTCGTAGGTTTTGCTATCTTGTGTGGACTATCTGCAATCTGGACAGTGACACATTGTTGCTACGTCGGATATTTCTGTAACAATGAAGATCTGTCACGATACACGCAATCATCCCTATGACGCGTGTGACGTGTCATGTGGTTTTAGGATTAAACTGTATCATCATGCGCTACGTATTAAATCTATAATTGCGAGATAATGTATAATTGCGTCTCAGAAATGCTCAGCCTTGGTAATTTAAGGGAATTATGTGAAATACTTTCTCAAGTAGTTTTAAATTTATTAAACATCAGTTGATCTAAATAATAATTCACAGAAATAACGATAGATACAGTGATACCAAGCGCAATTCTCATAAGTTGTCTAAAAATTAAGAAATCAGTATTCTTGTGCAGTTTACGTAGATTTCGTTTTTATCTATATTACAGAAAAGAATGCAATTTGTTTCTTAGTATTCGGTCTTCCATTAATGCCGGTTCGTTATTGATCCTTTGTCGCAAGCGGAAACGTTCAAGTACGCTCGAAAAAGCGACGTGGCGAAGTGCCGTGAAGAAGCGTTGCGCTAATACTTCTCTGCAAAATGAAAAAAGCGGAAATCGGTTTACTAGTGTAAGACACGATAAATATAGCACAATTCTTGCTAAAGATGCCGAGACACAATGACGATCAGGAACCCATTATTTTCTCCTCCGGTACTTGATTACCGCGCGACATTCAATTGCTGCATTCATAAAATTTTCGAAGACCACCCTCGATTCTTATTTATAATCAACGTTTATCGCGGAAAAATGAAAAATTGCGCGACAGGAAAGACGCAGCGTGCAATAAAGAGAACAACAGGAGAATAAAAGTTCACCGCAGTGAATTTCAATCCAATCGAGATTATGATTTGTTTTCCGGTCGACTGACTCACTCGCGCATTATCAAGGTGGCGCTTGAAGAAGCGCTGGAACTGCAGCTGGAACGAATGATAACGCATGTTACGAACAAAGCAACGATCGGGAAAAGATTGCCGTGTATTTCCGAAGCAATTCTAGCGTACATGCCCTTTTCCCTGGGGCAGCAACTTTCCAGATAAATCAAATATGTAGCGGAATGTGCGAGGCAGCGGCAACGAGGTGGGGGTGGAAATAGACTCGGTGTCGGGCGTCGGAGGGCAAAATCCCCTCGTCGAAGCTTCCGCACCGAACTGTCTGCATCTCGCAGCTACGAACCTGGAAACGCGATGATGTCGCGCGTAATTAATTCGCCGTTGCAGTTACATTCTCCTTCTCCTGATCTCCGTTCTCGCCACTCCCTTCCCCCTCTTCTTGCTTGAAACCTCGGAGATATCGGCTGTTTGTAAATAATTCTAATCTAGATATTGCAGCGCCGTGCATGAAAATTGAGCCTCCGAATTCGCAGCGTATTAATCAGAATACAAGATAACATCGAATATCCGTGTCGAGTCGCGCTCGCAACGTCGGAGTTGCAACCCGAAGATGTGTGTATTAACAGACTATATACGTTGAAATTATACGTCGACGCGTATGTTACGTGTGAGATATCGATAATTTTGGAGCTGAACGGCTTCATTACTCGAATCATTGAAAATCGGATTTGTACGTGTATATGTGTGTTGTTCGTTTAAAGTCCAGTTACCCGCATAATCCACCGGAAATGCGCAAAACGAAACGTTATTGTTCTCAATTTGAACGTACTTGGGTGCGTCTCAGTTTTTTATCTCTTATACATATGTCATTCTAACTTTTAACGTGAAGCAGTGCGTGAATAACACGCTACTCAAGATAACTTTTGATTGTATAGTCACCTGTGTTTTGCGATACATACGTAAATTTTCCTGCGTGCATTGTCAAAAATACCTATTTTGATAAAAAAAAATTAATATACTTTAATTTTATATGAACTTATACAATTTTACAATATATCTAATTATAAAACATAGCGTCTCTTCTGTGATAAAAAATTTTAGATTTTGTAGAGCTCAATACGTGAACGATACAATTAACTCTTCAATTATTTATCCATCGATAACTTTGTACACGTTTCGTACTCCATTGCATTATAATTGATGCAGACGATTTTGTTTGCGTGGCTTGATTTTCTGTGATGAAATCGGCGTAGCATAAAACATTGTAGTGCAAAATCACCACGCAGTGGCGTTTAAGGAAAAACAATGCTTCTGCAAAAAGCAAAAGCACGAAAATAACAATATTCGTGACGCTAGAACGAAAGATCTATGTCCACAATTTTTTACTATATTTTAATATTACTATATACTCTGATATGGTTTATAACTGTATTTTAATATAGCTATATTTTTATATTGCTATATTTTAGTGACAATTGTAACGTTCCTTGTACCGACCCTTTCTCTATCTCTCTCTATTTTTATAACGCACCTACCGCTCCTTCATTATTTTTGCCCCGGCAAAATACTTTTATCTTTCTCCAAACATTACAATCGCCGCGAAATAACGACGTAGACCCAGTATCGCGATGCTCACGCATTCATTAAACGCGCGCGTGACATCGTGTTATTTTTACACGTCCTGACTTAGCACCGCCCGCACGTACCGCAGATATATTGCAGGAAGTTCACCGAATGTTACTAGCGCAAGACCGCAATTCGCTTTTGTTTGCGCGCGTATACATCTGCTGTTCCCCCATATCCGGTACGTATCGGTTCCGTCCGGTCGAACGAAAACGGAAACTAATTTTACGGGTCGTCAAATCGGTTATCATCGACGTGATTCCCGACTTAAGCGACGTCGGCGTTTATTACGCGGATGCGAATGTGCGAACGTGCGGGACACAAACAGGGGACTTCGCACTACCGTTCGGCGAACAAGATATGACGGATGTCTTTCCACACAGACGGCGATATATATTCTCCCGCGCATCTCGAGGCGAAGTGCGAGAGAGGGGGGAACGACGATACGGAAAGCTGCGTGTATCGCTATTATATAGTATGCGGGACTTTGACGTCTTAAGATGGATCGCGCCGTTTCTCGAAATGTCTATCGCGTAAATCATTACTCGCCTGAATTTCTCTGCGTTTTGCGGAACGAACGAACGAGCGAAAGATCCGTAAGCTATGTTTGAGATTTTCTCTCTTTCCTTATGCTCCTTCGAAGTATTACGCGCCTTTGAGCGACTCGCGGTCAAAGAGGTTGCGAAACGAAGTAATTAATGCGCCGCGTTTCTCGCGCGGCTGCAAGCCCTCCTGTTTTCCGAAGAGTTTTCCGCGGAGCGATGCAAATTACTCTCGATGTATCTGACGGGAGAGTTTTATTGGAGATTAAGCGGAGAAGTGATGGTCGGAGATATGAGATTATCCATTATGCGTTTCTGGCTTATAAAATTACGTGCTTGATTTTATCCACTACATCCACTGCGCTTAAAAGTTCCCGAATTTCTGAATTATCGATTTTCCAAATTTAGAATCCTGATGAGGAATCTGTATTATGTGCGGTCAAGCAATTAAAATCGCTAGGGGAGAGCCTCAAATTTCTATTATTCACGATTATTAATACAAAAATTTAGATACTTTCTTTTGAACATAAAATAATATATGACTATTGTATAATTTCTTTCATATAACAATACTTTCGCTTATAAACACGATTACTGTTTAAAGTAAAATTTTCATATTAACTTTATTTGATATTTAATATTAAAGACATGACGAGCGGTATTACTGCAGCTATTTATTTGCAGCAGCTATAGGGAATCGCGTCGCATTGGTTATTAACGAGAAAACGCTCTGTGCTAATAATACCGGTTAATTACGAAGTTAATTGTAAGATAACTAGATAAGCGCACAAACTGCCCGACAAATTTGTTAGGACGCTTACGTACTTCTCTAATTGATTTTAACAGCGCGAATGCGAATGCATTGTTTCACTCGGTGATTTAGCGAGTACGCGGTTGCCCAGCGCGTATACGCGATACCATCGATAACATGGCATATCAATATTACGCGGCTACGTATCGTAATCTGCGCATGTAGCGGAACGCTTTCCTATAATCCGATCACTCGTAACAATCGCTCGTGGTGATATATTTTCGGGCTTTCAACCCTATTTTTTCTTTTCCCGGCGGAAATTTCGGTGCGGCGAGGATTATGTGTTTAACAATGCGGTTACGCGAGACCCTACCTGAGAGACGTAATATGATTTTCTGTGTACTTAATTAATGAGTCGGGATATCATTACTGTCGCGTGGTACGTGAAATTTACACACGTCTAAACGTTGATTAAAATTGAATAGCCTTTTTAATGAGTCCACTCGTTGAAAATTACGAAAATTTAATAAATGAGCAGGCAAAATAACGAGCCTACCAACAAAAAAAAGGCATTAGCATTAGCGAATTAACATATTCGCTACAACAATGCTGGCGTGCATTCGTGCAATTGGACACGTCCAAGCCGCATTGAGTAGGAGCGAGCACGTTACGTTAAAATAAAAATATGTTAATATGCACGTCGTCATTTGCATTACCAACATGCAATCTCGTGACGTGATTATCATACATTTCGCTCTTAATTTTCTAGTTCACTAATCGATACCATTCGAAACGACGGCGATTGGTAGATAAAATGCAACACTAACTGAATTTTCATTCGCTTAATTAGCGAACCGATGTATCATTTCGATTGTATAAACATGCTGTCTAAAATTCACTCACGTTTGCACGAAAATTTACGATTAGATATTATTCCAAATTTGCTTCCCGCGTTGTAAACGATCGATGATAGAAGCGTAATGTATCAGCGGAGGCATGAGGCTGAACGTAATATACTTAGTAGATGCGTTAACATCAGCAAAGTAGCTTAGTCCTTAATGACTGAAACGCGGACTGAAACTCACTCTGAAATCTCATTTATGAGAGTGCATATCTCCAACTCCGTCGGGATTCGCAATTTACGTCTTTGTTTACCGTCTTGTCCGACAGTGCTCTTTGCGCTCCGAGCGTCAGCGGCAGTCTAGTCTTGTTTCCTTTACGTCCTTGCGGTATTTATGCACCAGAATCGTGTCTCAGTCGAGAATGAGTACAAAAGTGCGCCACATTAACATACGGTTCATTATATGTAATCCTCGCGGTCTCGTTTTCGTACTATTCGCGCTTAAATCCCGAGTGCTCGGCGCAGCATAGTCGCGCGCTGTCTTCAGCTAGAAAATTATGAGAAATATTATCTTATAAGTGCGTACCGTCCTTTGTAATTCTTCAGAACAGTGGTTTTTAATTTTCCAACGACTGGCATTTCTCATCTGATTCTTAAAATACGTTTTAAAATCTTTTGTAAAAGAATTTTAATTTGTCATGTTAAAGCATAATCCGTAATAAAATTGAGTTTGCGAGTTAGTTGCATTTGAATTTGTGCCCTTCAAAGAAGACTTCGCGTGTTAAATTCATGATTGATCTGCCAGCTGATATATCTATCTACAAAGTGTTCCATGTTCTGTGTATTTTCTTCATCTGTGAATTCTTCGAGCAATTCTAATTTCCTTAGTAAAAATTCAATTGCATATAAATTTCAGCTTTCCAACATTCAATTTTAAATATCTTTTCTTTCTAACTTGCAAGTTAAAATTTAAAGTAACTATGATTTTATATTATAAAAGGAATAGCATAATTACATATATTATAGGAAAAATAGTGTCATTTTACCTCTTTCACCTTTAAAATTTAAATTTTATCGACTCCCAATAGTCTATGCAAAAGTTATTTGTGGATCTTTATTGTAGCTTTGTCTACATAAGAGAAAACTTGAAAATGTAATATGCATGATACAAAATTACGTTGTCAATTTGCAAGAGGTGTTATTAAAGATGACGGCGATATGATATTAGAGCGTACTTGCTACTGCACGTGATACACCAGAAAGAACGGTTTTGCTGAAGTATCTAAAAATTTAGCTGGATACAGATTTGAAAATAATTTTGTTGCACCATCAAAATTTTTAGATACTTCAGCAAAACCGTTCTTTCCGTATAGTGTCTCGGGGATGAAACAAAATTATCATGTTATGTGAAGCATTTTGTTAAGATTTTATCGATGCGACATGGATGCGAAAGTGATGGAAAATCGAGGCCCTCCAGCTATGATGAAACTTTCTTAATCATCGATAGCTGGCATTATGGGATTCTCATATAGGCGAGGAAAACGTGTATATGTGTATGTGCTATCAGAAAATTGCAGAATCGCTCTCCAGTTACATCCACTCGCAAATTTAGATTCGCTTCTATTCGAACTAGCTAATCTCATGTAAGCGTAATTTCTTTATGGATCTTGCAATTAGCTTTGCATTTTCTGAGATTTCTGTTTTCATATAATTATACAATATTCTGAGGCACGAACGTGTCGTGTCACGCACTTCTTTACGTACGAAAAATAAAAATATAAAAAATAAAATAAAGCTAAACAGCAAAACGACTGGCAATAAAGAGAGCTATGTAAAAGAAAACACGACGAAACGCGATCTCACGATAGTCAGCAGCATCCGGGTTGTGCCACACACGAACGAATCGGCGGTGGGGAACATTATAATGAAATCGGTTTTCGCTTAGCGCGCTCTCAAGCGGCCTTTATTAAATCTGCGATTTCGTCGCCTCTCTCTCTCTTTCTCTTTCTTTCTCCCTCTCTCTCTCTCTTTCTCTCTCTCTCTCTCTCTCTCTCTCTCTCTCTCTCCTTCTCTTTCTTTCTCTTTCTCTCACACCCATGCTTCTTTTTTTATTATTATTCACAGCTTGCGATCTTACGGCCCTATTCTCGACGACGGACTGAGGTGAACCTGTCTATTGCCCTTTACTCTTTTTTCCTTTCTTGCCTTTCGCCGATCTCGAGTGAACTTACAATGGCGGGCCACGCCGTCTTTACTGCTCGATGGTCTCTTCCGTCCATCGCCGTGGATTGAGAGGGAATAAAACCGTAATGCACGTGAAGCGCTTAACGGTAACTCGACGTATTCAATTTAGTCCGCACTCCTGTATTTCACGCTCGCAGCAGGCGAACCTGTTCTCGGCTTTCCTTTACGACCAGACTTGCACTCGCAGATGCGACACTTTCCCTTATAGAAAATAAATATTTAGTTCAAACGAGAAAGCGAAAAGGCAGTGCCTTCTTTCAAACTTTTCTCAAGTGTTGCGAATAAGTTAAAGTTGTCTTAACGCGTCCCCTGATTTCGTGGATACGATCCTTTATTTTCCGTGGAAATGTAATGAAGGATTAGCCTTTCACATGCGGGCGAAACTAACATCACTTGCCGCTCGACATGATAAAGCGTTTTAAAGTTTAACGAACTCTAAGCGAGATAGCAATGATTATCCGAACACATATAATCGCCATAACTGTAATATTTTAAACTTTCAAAAATTTAGAAATAGAAATAGATATTGATATTGATATTGATATTTAAATATCACTTGACCTAATAATTAACAAAATTTCAAGGAAACGTGATCATTTCGAGCTCGCGAGATTGTTGAAAATTGTCTCGATGCTTTTTTTCTCCTCTCCTCCTTTTTCTTCCGGACGAGAGTGTGCGGAAAGTGTTTCTTCCCTGATGCAATAGAAAAACTAATTTTCGGCGTGATCTGGGTTTCATCGCTGGCGCTGGAAATACGGAGAACGGAATTAGGAGAGCGCTGTTAGCCGCCGGCTGAAATGGGCTTCGGGTCTCGCTTTGGCCGCGCAGTTAATTTTAGTTTCGTTTGGAACATTTTGTGTCGACGATAGCCGTAGGCAATTCTCTTATGCTGTTCGTCGCACACAGGAAAAATGTCGCAAAAGTTGCTGTTTTAAATACCAGCACACTTGGTAAATAAAATATTCATTACAAGTCACATTCGGTCAATTTCTATTTTTATAAATGTATTGGTGATAAAAAAGAGAAAAAAGGATATACCTAAAAAATATATATTGATATACACACAAAAATAAACGTAATTAAAGTGTTTTACAAATAATAGCATGCCTGCAGCTTGATCAAATTTTCAGAGAAATTTAATGCGGTAGATATTTGCGAACCGCAATAAAAAATAAAATTTATTACGCCAGAGAAAAATTCTAGATATCTATAAATAATATATTATATATTTCAAACGGTCAAAGTTTTTACTTCTGAATCAAGATCAATTAATTCCATTCCAAAAACGAAGGATGCTAATCATTACGGAACTGAACTGTCACATCTCTCTCTCTCTCTCTCTCTCTCTCTCTCTCTCTCTCTCTCTTTCATCAATAATGCATATTAATCAAAGATTTATATACCAAAAACGAGTAACCGATAATGCCCGTGTATATTATTAATACTTCAGCGATCGTTATTTTTCTTCTATTAGATATTTATCCTAAAGCATATTTTAAATATGCTTTAAATAGCTAAAAAAAAGTAATTTTTTTGTACGATATGACAAATTTTAATAATTCCCTAAAGGTTCGCAGTGTTATTAAAAAATGCAATTATGGAAAGCACGAAAAGAGCATACTATTCATATATTATTGAGAGGCGTGACGCGGTCGTTCCAATATGATAAACGGTGAAAATTATTTGCTAACGCTCATATATAATTAAGTTGAATAAAAAAGTAATATATATCGCGTGGACGCAAAAAGGGATTTTGTCGAATCCGATTTGCGCAGTTCATATTTTATCGGAGCACAAATGCAAACGTTATTATCGCGTAATTTTAACCAGAATAGTATATAATCTGCTATTTTTTGGCATACAATTTCATGTTGGTATTCTTTCGAGTTCACTTCACTTTTCGTCCTATGAGTATTTTATAAATGCATCTCGCGTACTTGGGCGTACCGTTTACCGAGTTAGAAATCGGTCATGCCTTAACTGTTTGCCGATATCGGCAAATCAGTCGGAAAAGATATAAAATCCCAGCGCGATACCCTACGATACACACACACATACAGAGCGGCTTAACGAACTTTTATTAAAATAGAATTTGAGACGCACGTTGCTCACGTGTCAGACGCTTGGTACGGTGGAAACGAACCGGCAAACCATTTTGTATGTTCAACGTGACTGTGAAAATATGCGTGGGCATGAAACTAAATTAGTCGCAGTAAGAATTTGAAAGTGGTTAAAAACCTTTCGCCGAGTCCGCTAATAGCAGCACGTACGAGGTATAAAAATGGATTTTGCAAGTACCGTCTTTTTTGCTAATTGAGCATGAAGTTCATTACAGGTCGCGTTAAAATTCTTTCATTGAGTGATACGTGATTTCGTCATTTTATTGTAGAAACATCTTCCGTACGACCGCGACGCTACAAAGGGAAAAATCTCAAACTACATGTTATCTCACAAACATCTTTGAAAATAATGAAAATAATGTAACACCAAGTAAAATCTACTAAATAAAATAATATTAATAACGATAAAAGCCAGAAAGAATAAATGTATTTCACGTTGTGTTTATTAATTAAAAATATTAATACCTTTTGGAGCCGGCAGCAAAAAGATAAATTGATAAGACCCACGAATATAAAATCATGCAATGGATATGGGAATGTCTGTTCCGTATCATAATAAATAACAGGTGCAGACATGAAACGGAAAAACGACAATGTTTATATAAGGGATAATACCAGCATAACATCGATACGTGCATAGCTGCAATTGTATAATGGCACTTCGCTTTAACGTCGATAAAATACGTCGTGCTTCGGTATGAATAGCTGCGCGTTTTCGTGTAACAATGGGTCGCAACAATGCGTGGAAGATAAAAATGTAGCTATATGAAACAACAATTATAAAAATCTCGATTATGGAGATACGGATATTAGATTTAGCTCTGCTATTTCCTATTATCTTGTTTTTTACCTCTTATTTTTGTCCTCTTCATATTTTACTGAAATTTAATATATTTGATATGCTAACGTTTTTGAAGTAAGATATTAGAATAGTATATAGGGTATCGAAACCATATTCGTATTGTTAATAATCTAAAAAGTCAGTTCGAGTGAGAGAAAGGGGAGAGGGGGGGGGGGACTTTCTTGTTCATCTATCGCGACAACTTGGAATCGATAACTTATTCGAGCGCAGTTATGTGTGTGCAATCCTCTGAAGCATTAACTATATAGCCGCCCGCATTTCTTCAGCGCCTCATCAATTTATTATGCATGCCGTAAAACAAACTCGTATAAAAGCGAGCCATAAAGGCCCCAGGTAGGTCAGCGTGCAACACCGCAGCGTCCCGTGTAATCGATGCCCCCTGAAACGTACGTGGGGGCGAGGCGTTCAGTGTTGTAATATCGCGGCCGTTGCAGGTATTCCGGGCAAAGGTCCGCCTAGGGAATTGCATATGTCGTCATCGCGTTGTCAAATATTCAAGTCAATCTAAAGTGCCGACGGCTTCCGGCCAACTATGCCCCGAACTAATCTAACTAACTCGTGAGCAATTGAACAGCAAGTTCGGAAAACGTGCTGCTAAGTCGGTCCGGGCGCCATAACATTCGGTCGCACGAACGTGCATCGTATTAAATGGCTGCTGACCGAGATTCATGGACTGCTTGACATAAATTCATTGATAACATGAAATTTCCACGAGGGACTGCGACGAAGATATACGAGCGTTAGCTGCTTTGAACTATTAATTATGCGGCGAGATATTAATTGGAAACTAATTTCGGAACGTAAAATTTCGCAGAGATGTGGTATACATATGTATAACATGTATAATTTTCACTATGTTCCATGAAAGTAAAAACTTGTAGGTCAAAGTATAATAATTAAAAAAATAATAAATGCATTGATGTACCAACTAAATTAAGGCAAATTTAAATTGCAAATTAATTTTACTTCGAATAAAATGATTAAGCCAATCTTATTTTTCTGTTCGCTGATTTATGTTTATTGATATAATGTATAATTAGAGACTGTATTTCGAAGAAGAAATCACCGATTTGCCATTTTATCAGTCAAAATTATGCTAATTAGATCGTGCATGAAATACTTCTGAATGCGAATTGGCATTTATATAACGGTACGAATATTTAGCGTTCGAATATTTTTAAATGCCATATTTAAATGCCAACTTTTATTTAAAATATTTTTTTTATATATTTTTTATGATTTCAGATAAAATACATTTAGTTTCGAGAAGCTATTTTAAACTTAAGATTTGAATTATATGAAAAAACATCATCTTTTATTTCGAGTTACTCTTTATAATTTATCTGAAATTCATCAAAATAATAAAGCAGTTATATATGTATTACAAATATTTTTTTTAAATGTAAGCATAACAACGGATAAATGTGATTAATGAAAGTCTGATAATAAATGGCACATCGCAAAATTTTTTGCAAAGATTCGTAGACCTTATAAAAATGTAGTTTTATTATCACATTTAAAATCTTATAATAAATTTATTAATAATAAAAATTATTATTAAATATTAAATCAGCTTTGGTTCTTAGAACATTTAAATCAAATAAAATTTGACTTTATAAAATTTATAAAATTTATGCGCTAGCTAAAAGTGCCAATTATACGTTAGGAAGAATATTTCTCTTGATATTTGTGAAACGGCAGTGACGTTGAATACATTAATCATGTATCCTCTTCTTGAAAATTTAAAATAATTTTTAATATATTGCACAATATGCTTTGTATTATGCCAATAAAACTAGAACATTTGTTTCATGATTTATGTAGACTGCACATTGCACGCGTGATATAACTTCAACTGCTTGATTCACGATGGTCACGAGCTGGACTTGCTATTCAGATAAAAGAGGCTAATTTCATATTCTTTGCGTGCGCAAAAGCGAATAGCGAGCAAACAACATATATCAGTACGTGTAGAGTAAATAAACTACCCTTCCTTTTATGTCCGGCACGGTTCACTAAGGGAGGCCTCGCCTCCCTTCTTTTACAAAAATCAACCTTGTATCACTTATATTTGCTTAAAGACTAGGTGTTTTTTTTAATAAAATTTGAAGACTTATCTGCCAATTTTATCGACATTAATGTAAATATACATATAATAGATTGTAAATGTACGCACACACATTTTGCATAAAGCGCGTTTGAGGTAAAACCATCTCGCATGTGGCGTATCATTTAATTCTAAAAGTAGCGAAATATTATCAAAATTCGTTTATACGTCCAGCGAGTCGTTTGCCGCTGATCAAAGTGGAAATATGGCGTTAATGCGCAATTTAGTTATAAAATAGTGGATGTAAAGTAGATAATCATTACTTATGCTGTATAGAGTGTATAGCATATTTCGATTTCGATATCACACCGTAATTTATATTTTAATGTATTTAGATACACTCCAACTATATTTTACGTATTTGTGGTATTATCGTTTGTTAAATAAATTTTAATTTCTTGGTATTCTTTATACATGATCGCGATATACATGTAATAGCAATTTATTAAATACTAAACAAGTCGACTATAGCAATATCTGATTTAAAAAAGAAATAAATTAATATGATAAGCAATTAATACATATCTAAGTTTATATTACGTCTAATTCGAAATAATGATATTGCAGTTTTAAATTATTATTTCAAGTTTTATGCAATATAATCAAAAAAAGAAAAAGATTTAAGATCAATAATTTACGACCAAAAATTCCTGATAATCGGATTTTACTCAAGTGTTATCAATAATTACTCTTCGTTCGGATGACGACACGTCGCTTGACATTATCGTCAAAAGATAATGGCTGTCAGCAAAAATGCATTTTGCTACGCGGTTGGCTGTGACATGAAAAAATGCTTTAATGACGTAATTAATTACGCGAGAAAAACTTCGGTCCGGTAAGTTTTAAAGTCAGGGAAGTGGCCACGGGAGAGAAAGGCATCTTTATTGTACGCCCGGCACAAGTTTCGTGAGACCCTGAGAAACACGATATCGAGCTTGGCCGAGCTTTTTCGTCGGCGTGCGAGGTCACATAAACAGTACGATGCAGCTTAAAGAGGAGCTTACGGAGAAATACGTTTGCGGAGTGGTGTTGCTTGAATTACGGAGAAACGCGTATCGCTGCCACAATCTCGGCGAGATTTTTCTCGTTAATTATTAAAAGCGAGGTTCAACGAACCCCCCCTGCCATTTTCTCATTTTACCGGATCTGTCATACAAGGGGATACCGTGTGCACACTCTCTATGAATGTGAAAAAATCTGTTAAAATTTTTAAAGTCCTGCATTTTTCTCTATCTCGGGAGGATGCAACTTTTATTGTGGAAAGGCTAATCTTTGTAACTGGTTATATTGCTATCAAAATTAATGTAAATTAACATATAGTTTCAATTAGATGTCCCTTTATGATATGACAAAACATCTGTCTAAATAACATATTTCGGAGTTAGCTACCTTATTAGTTGCGATATCCTCTATGAATTATGTTCATTTATTTTATTTTGAAAGCTATAAGAAATATTTTACATCATGTTATATTATTTACAACAAATTATATAAAAGTTTAATATAAAAATTTGCCAGATGATATAATCTCTAACCGATTATATGGAGCGCTTACTCAGATCAGTTTCCTCTGTCTATATTGTAGAACTGTAATCTAGCGGAGGGCATATGGAATTCTTGATCCTACATTAATTAAACCAAACTAAATCGGCTTTGCTTTTACGGCCAAGGATTTAGCCTTTAGATTTAGTCTTACTCGCGCAATCGATGTATATGCAGAAATATTCCGATTTGCTTAATAATGTACATGTAAATTTCAAACACAATGACAAAATCGAAGAAAGAAAAAGGCGAAATATAGCGAATTTTCATTAAATACAACGGAAGAAAGTCGAAAAATAAGTCGTGCATCGTCATTCTTGCACAATTCTGGAGTAAAGCGTGTTCCTAATATCTTCCCGTTATGTTATAATGCAAAATCTCCATGATGGAAGGTCGCTTAATGGAACAAGGAACGGCGCGTATTATTGTTTCGCGAAATCTACAGGGCCATTCGAAGGCAGCCGCCGCTTTAAGGTTGAACTTTTATCCTTCGATATAACGGGCGCAGCGCGGACGTAAGGTATTCTCTTTCTATAAGGAACCGCGAATGAAATTCCATCTGGATATCCCTTTGCTCGCGAAACCTCAAGGTCCTTCGGAAATATATCCTTTATGACTCTTTGTTTTTTCTCTCTCTTTCTTTTTCTCGGAGCAAAACGGAGCCGGAAAGGTGCTGCTGGCTTAGCGAATTTTCCGCGGCGGGTCTGTACGTAATGGGAAAGCTCGCGTGCGTATTCGCGCGCGCACGCGACGTGCACCACACATTTATGCACGCCAATATCCCACCGTCGATCAACATCGAATAAAGTATGTGTGTACCTTGATGTGTTTTTATGCTCGCGACAGTGGAGAGCTGCGGTATAAAGCAGACGGTTATCAAACACAACTCGGTCGCGTCAACCGAACGGCTTTCCTTGTAATTTCCAGACCTTGTTTGTTTTATCGCGTATGATAACAAACTCGCTTTTTGGGATCCTGCATGCTATTAGATTTTCATTAACGCGTACACTGCGCTTTTTCCACCGCGATAGTTTGTGTATTTGCATTTCAGTTTAGTTCCTGTACAAAACTTTCCGTTCGGGTATTTTGGAGTTATAAAAATCCGGTAATCGACATGTAATCATTGTGGAATTTGTTCAATTTCTACGCTTTCAAGTCTCACGGGAACCTCCCGCAATAAAATCTCATCGTTTAACGCCAAAGATACACCGATTGCGAGTTCGAGTAAATATTATTAAAACATTTACTTTTTATTACTTTTTCCCTGAGGGAAAACTGATGTAATCGGGCGAATGGATGATGGTTTTAGGTCTTAATTATTACAGAGATAAAACGCGCGTTCTATTCTCATGATACTTTGAATTTGGTGGTATAAATGTGGGTGTAAAAATCTCGTGGAGAGAGATTGTATTAAAAAGTATATTTAATATAATTTACCACTAGCACAAACAATAATGTTATATCGGAAACTGAATATCTATAAAATAGCTGATGTATACGCGACACAGTATACAAGGTCTGGAAGTAATAGTATCGATGTTGTGTGCGTGAACTATACGGCCAACTTATCGCAAAACGGGCAACAAACTTCCTGATTATTATAAAGCGTCTAACAACTTGTTGCTACTTCTTGGAAAGCGTTATTATAAACGGAGTTACATTTATCTCAGATTATATTAACACGTTCGAGAAATTGCCGTTTTTTTCTTTCGCGAATTAAAGACAGCTCGGTATTTAAATTCATTGGCTGGTACAACGCGAGTGCCAGCAGATATCAGTTAACACGATAATTCAACATCTTTTTTCTCTCGCGCATTATCATTGAAATGGCTGCGAAATATCTCCAAGGGCGAGAGAAAAATTTCGCTTCCCGAAAATTATCATTTAAATTGGCACTCAATATAACTTTCCTCTAGACATTATTTGTATCTGTTTCTTTTCGCTTTTGTATCCGGCTGCCCCGTAATGGTTCTTCATCTTGTCGGATTAGGTATTGTACCGGCTTAAATTTATCGTCCGTTATATTTCCGTGGCGAGAAGTATAAATCTCGCGCGACTTTAAGCGTTGAGCGTTACGATGCGGGATAAACCGCTTTTATAGTGTCATGCTGTTCGATTAGCCGATTCGCAATTATTGGAGAATGTTTCGCGGTAACGCCTTGGTAATGCGGTGCCGCTGCATTTACACATAAATTATCTGCTCGTAAATGCATCAATCGAATAGACAAAACCATCACGGTTTTACGTCAGGGAAACTGGAACGTTACGTTTGATGTAATTGAAATATCGATTTGTTTTGAACTAATTTCTCTTTTTAAATAAGTCCTTTAAGGAGTAATAATATTACTCTATATCCAATTTGTAGTAATAAAATATTAAGTAAAATTTATGAATATAGAGAAAATTTAAATTTAATTTAAGATAATATAATTTAATTCGTATAATTTAATAGCGATTAGCCATTAATATAATGTAATTTAATTCAATAAATGTAATTCAACTAAAATTCAATTTAATAATAATAATAGCAAATAATATAATTTAACAATATTATTGATTTTTTAAAGAAAGACTTTTCTTTTCTACTTTAATCACAAAAATAAACTTTTGAACTCCTCGTACTATTAATTACATAATCTACGACTTACCTATTAGCTTAACGACTTGATCCTAATCTAAACTAAACCAGGCTGATCCTAATCCTGACCTCCAACTGAACAGCAAACGAAATTTAGAAGCGCTCAACAAAGCATTTGCGCCTTTTACTTGCTGAACAATTGTTATATGTATTTCTGATTTAATTAAAAAAGAATATCAAAATATCATCCTTAAAATCAGTTATTTGCATTAATATCAATTAAGCTATATGCAAATAATATTTCTACGTTACTTTATCTCGATATAACAAGTAAAAATAATGCTTCAATCATTGAGAGTGTAAAGTTTATTAAGATTCTCTTTTGTTTTATAAGCGTATGGTGTCTGAAATTATAGCGTAATCAATATAATACAAAGTTTTGTGTATTCACAATGTGAATATTCATGTAGCTTATCTTCTATGTGTAAGATTGTGTTGACAGAGATTTTCTATCGATTCCGAGAAGCGTCCGATTATATGAGGATGAATACGGCACTCCTAGCCGCCAGATCGAACGAGAATTATAGTTGATGCCGGCTATAGCGACGTATATAGCAGTTTACGGAAACTGGAGGTCAGGTATATGCAAAAGTTACCCCGCCGTGTTCAAGGACCCTGAAAGAACGCACGGCCTTCCTCTTCGTCGTAGCTATGTATCGATCTCGGTGCAGACGTCGCGCCCGACAGAGGGATAGAAACGCTATTAGGAACACAGTTGCATGCTCCACTACTTTTATTTTTGGCTCACACGATATGCTGTAACGGATACGCTACACAGATTTGAACTATAAGCGCGCTACACACACTTACGGCGATAATCCCTATTTGTTTCTATCCTTTAAACTTCTATCGAGTTTCGTTGTGATTGTGCCACCGCCGTTTCGTTTATCTTTAATCCCTCTTCTTCTTCTTCTTCTTCTCGTATTCGTCGCGAGGGGTTTCTCTTGATTTGCCGTAAAAGTTAAGCGAGGATGAAGTTTTGATGGACACGTGAAACATGTATATGTACAGCTTAATTTGTCAGAGATCCTTTTTAGCGCGCACGGGAATAGGTGAGAAAATTTCATGTTCCGCCATCCCGCCGATAATCCGGGAAACTTTTCGGCGAAACTTCTTAGCCTGAAACTTCTTGTGTTTGATGTTACGAGAGTGTCTTCGAGATTATGCATTTTCATGAGCAGTTGCTTATACGTCTGCTACACGAGACGCTCGAGGAGTGCACGGTCGATGGCAAGGATCTATTTCCGGGAGGATTTAAAATCAAATCTGCGGTCGGAAGTGAAATGTGATTCAGGAACTTCCTATGTATAAGAGTAGCCCGGTCTAGCTTAAGAAATTTTATACAGTAAATACTGATTTATTGAGTTGCAGAGCATATCCCATTCGTTTCGGTCAGTTAGATCGTTTTCCACAGCTAGAGGCATCGCGTTCTCTTTGTTGTGTCCGTTCTTTGCCGTGCAGTTTGACTAGAGCTACCACAGAATCTATAATCTATAGCATGGCATAGATTTGCAGTCGCAGCTAAATTGTTTGACATGTCTCATCCGCGATTCTAACGTAACTAAGTTCGCGCTTGTTCCCTGAATTCTGGAATTGCCCTCTGGCAAGATATTTCTCTAGAATCTGATTGTACCAAAATGTCGAACTATTAGACTCATCGGCTCATCGCGACGATTATTGATATTTAGGATTTTCAATTTGCGACTAAAAGAAATTCGCCTCTTGTCTTTATTACTAAATATCTTTACTATGCTCCAACAAGGTGTTCGCGTTAAATTATTTTCATTTTTAATCGTGTTGGACAATATCTATTGAAAATAAAAATAATTTAACGCGAACACCTTGTTACGGCTCTGTGCCCTATCGTTATTTATGTTTGATTAACCGTGATCTCTCGTTAGACGGAGTATACGTATATTCGCAGCCTATATTTACTTTAATGCCGTATTTTGTTCTATGTTAGTTCACTAGTAGGTTCGTACTGCATGAGCAAATAAAATATTTCCGGTTGACATGAAAAAAATTCGCTAAAAATACTTTAAAAGCAAATATAAACAAAATTCTTGAAGCGTTACGGCGAAACACTTTACCTTTGTTACATTATATCCTATAGCGGGCGTAGAAGTATTTCCAATGGTTTTTTTTAAAGATTTTCTTCTTTTATAAATTGATATTAATACCTTCTCCGTAATCAATATCAATCTTCGGTTTTACCACGCTATAACTAATGATTCGCAAACTAATATTGGAGCAGAAAGTCGATTTGTCTGAAGAACCGTGAGATTCCCAACGATTTTGTTTTGTTTCCGTTCCCTTAGCGGCGTTGCCATCGTCTCGTATTCCGAGCAGGATTTACCACAATGACGTATTTAATAGAATTTAAAGAGATTTTAAGTTTTGCCTTCCTCCCTATATACGCATGTCTTTGTTAGGAAAATTGAGGCTTAAGTTGTGATTTCAATTCAGTGTGAAGTTTCGCCTCGCTGCCTTGGTTACGTAACTTTGTTTCGTTTTCCCGAATGACAGATTGCGACAGAAACTGGGTTGCTAGGGAGGATAATGGAAGACGGATTGGCTGCCGGCATTCGACGACAATTTCCCTATACATCCCTTTGACGAGTATTTGACTAAATGCTCGCGCGAAGGTATTTCCTCGATAATATCGCCAGCCAATTGTCGAGGACAAATACTGTTAATAGCACGCCCGTGCATTGTACACGACGTAGTGCTCCACGCATGCGGAATGCCCAAATTCAAAAGTCACGCGTTCTAGTATTTGCATACTGTATTTGGAATTGCCTCGGTCAGTATAATAACGGGCGGAAGTAGCCTCGTGGGAATTCAAACTAATTTGACCCTTTTGTTTAACCTGCGACGAGGAGGATGCGAGGATCAAAATCTGCCCGTTGTTTAAATTTCAGATAATCCTACCGAGTTTTGAAAGTCTATTCGTGTATACACGGTCTGAATTGCGCTTGCATTCTCGAATCTAAATCAGGATATAAATGTAACAGCACTTGGGCCACATCTCCGTAGGATGACTAAAATGATGAGAAATTGGGTGACGCGCGTGAATTTATGGCGAACATTAGAGCTGGAAATGTGGCCGTCTGCTGTTTTTCAGAATCCAAGGAAACGGCACGATATCGGCATGCGAATTCTTTAAAATTACTGTTATTATGATATATTCGTAGAATATTTTTAAGTTGTCTCAAATTATGAGAAGGAAATCGAATTGCATACTTCCAATATAAATCACGATCTCCTTAATTCGAATTTATGCGAGAAGTCTGTCTTTTGTTTTATGTTCAACATGAACATAATTTCTTTTGTATCCTACTTGAAAGATTAGTTAGGGCCAAAGCACATAACATGGCGTAGCGATATACGACGGTCGTAGTCCTTAACCTGACAGATCAGGATACGCCAAAGCTTGTGCGTTACTTACGTCCACGACTACGACTGTCATATGTGCTTTGGCCCTTATTTCCAATATTAATTAATGAAGTTAAAAATAGGTAGCAAAAGAGAATTCATTCTTGATTTGTCTATGTAAGATTGATAATCTGTCATTTAATAGTTTAATATAAAACTTTTGTAATTGTGAAGAGAATTTAGCACATCAAAAGCTAGTATTAGTGTCAATAACAATTTATAAAGTTTATGATAAGCAAAAATCGTCGTTGGAAAAATAATGCGTATAAATAGTGACTAAATCTATCTATATTTGATATTTAAAAAGGATAAAAATTTTAAAAGAAAAAACATAAATGTATATAAACTTCAATAAATTCAAATTAATTAAGTTCACAGATTATAATATTTATCAGAAAATCATTGATTAATTCAAACTATAATATATATAAAAAATTACTAATTGAATTATGTTATATTATGCATAAAAGTATTTGTTATATTAAACGTTAAAACAACATTTAATATAACAATAAATCTGTGCGCATAATGCATTATAATTTCTATATAGTATCTTGTATACATATGTATATGTACCTATATGTATATATATATATATATATATATATATATATATATAGGTACGTATATGTATAATATCTTCTTTATGCAATTATTACAAGAGTAGATTGATCTTTTATTTGACTTATCATTAATAAAAGAAAAGTCTCCACGCGAAATGTATAACATCGAAGTACTTATCGTAGACCCATTGAGTTCCATTGAAATGTTTCAATATGATTTGTAGTAAGTCAGTGTAACTGGCAATGAACATTGAAAGCTCTCGTTTTATATCCATGAAACGTGAATATCACCTTAAATATCCAGAGCGTGACTGCTTTACAATATGAATCAGCCAGAAAGTTCTGATGGTTTACGTTTGATGAAATCGCCATTAGACTTCGAATGAGAAAATTCATATATCCTATCATCATTACTGTATTTTCTTATTTTTTTATTTTTACACAAAACAAATAAGCATTCAATAGAAAGATGAGCAGAAAACTTTAATTTATTTTTTAATTCCCGTATCTTTCTTCTAGGATAAATTAAATTATACAATAAATTAAATTATAAGAATAAACAATGAGTGTTCCAATTTTTCGGAATTACTATTACTTGAAAAATATCAATAAATATTTTTCAAGAAATTTCTTGATAAACTAAACGATATTTGATATGCATATGATACGTGTTAATTTTAGATATTAAAATTAATTAAATGAAAACTTAGCATACAATATAAAAAAATAGCATAACTTCTTTGTCACTTCGCTTAGCGACTAACACAATTTGCTAGAATCAGAGAAAACTATCTAATATCACTTCACGCGTTTTTATTTTTTAATTTAATTCAATCACAACGTAATCCTCTGCGAGTGTCAGATTTAATCTGAAGAACCAACCAAGACCGCGTCTTTAAAGATCCTCCTCGCTTTCATGAATGGTAATGTTGGTTTATCTCGGAAAAAATAAAATTATCTCTTTTTTATCTTCTTCGCTTAATTTTTCTGTAAGTTTCAATTTTTGTTGGTGTTAAAAAGTGACTGCCGTTCAATTTATATTATACAAAGAAAAGGGTGGAACAATCCATTTACAAGAAATTGCTTTCACTTTATTATACCTGGATATTTATTGAATATAGCGAAATTAACGCGATACAAAATAATAAAAACGTTCCCGCCATTCCGATTGCCTTACTTCGCGCTAAACGAGACACTTGGAGGAGGCTTTTAAGCGACTGCATTATCCTAAAAATATTGGAGCAGTATTGTGACACTCCTCACGGGATATCGAATTTGTTTATCTATTCGCGGAGCGATACGCATTGTTTAATGATGTTTTTCATTTCTCATGTAACGCACAGGAAAAAAACTTGCGTAACCTATCTGTGCGCGGAATCGTGAAAAATAATATCTGCCGCACACGACACACTCGACATAGCGCACCGTAGCGCGGCCGGCCGATGCTCCGGACGCCTCCGCATCGAGCATCGAGCATCGATCACCGGATTCGCAACGCACCGTTATTGGATCCACGAAGAGCCGGATACGCGAGCGAAACTCGCGAAAAGTCGCGGCGCGCACGCCATCCTCTTCAATAAAGTCGACGGGGGACGTGAACAAGCGAAATGATATCAATCAAAATCACCCGACGTCGCGGGCGATACGATCACTCGTGCGGCACACATACCTCTTATGTAATCACAGATCACGGATAGATCCTTTCGGTCGGCACCGTGTCGCTCGACGCACACTGTATCTCACCACACACTCAGGGGTCCGTCCGGTTACGTCCGTTACCACTGCCGCGTCCGTCCGCGGTTCGATCACGTACGACAAAATAATCACTGTGACAATGCGTACTAATTGCGTAATTATAATAAAAGAATGCCGGACGTGTCGCTGTATATTAACAGAAACTAACGCCCGATCGCGGAGCGGAGACGTGGTGCCGCGCGGTGCGCCCACGGTAGACTGGCGCCCGCTCGTTCGTCTGACTCGTTGCTGACTCTCCCTACTGCCTGGTCGACTGAATGGGGCGCCCCGGCGAGGCACACCGGCTGGATGGCAGCGAGCGTGCCAACTGCCCTAGCATCAAGTAATCCTTCCTCGGCGACACCTTACCGGCCAGTGTTTATGAGCCTCGTGCAATTTGTTCTCATTACATGCACACCGGATGTCTCGAGATCTGCGTCAAACTTGATGAACGCGTTTCTGGAATCTGGTGATTTCGCGGACGATCTTTCATGAGTAGGAACTTAATTGCAGCACGTCATTCTTTTGCACCGTTGTTGAATTTCTGATGCTAAAAAACATATTCCTAATTAAGACTTTATTTTAAATTCCGCACACGTAAAGCACATATTCTTAATTAAACGTGAAACTTTTTACTTATTTGTATTCTTGACGTTTGAGTCGTTGGAGAAAAATGTTTAATTGATAACGTTAAATAATTTCACGAGAATAAATCGATATAATTTAAATTTTTGCAAAAGGATAACTAATTACAAATTTATCATTAAATTTATTTTAAAAAATCTATTTCATAAATTTTATTTTATAAAATATGTCCGAATATTATTAACACATTCATCGCCATGACAGTCACCGGTGACTGACACTGTTTTCCGTTTACGCCTTGTCATCGATAATTATCAAATAAATATATCACGTAGTATATTTTTGTGCAATTCAATATTATAAATTTATTACTATAAATATAAGTGTTTTGTTGTTCTTTTTAATATAAAATAATTTTTTTTTAACTGACGTAAATGAAAAGTCAGCTAAAACACATAAGACAGCTTGTACATGATATTAATATACAAATTGATTTTTTATATTTTTATTTAAACACAAGACACATTTACGAGAATTGAATTTTTAAGTATGTCATATGTTAAATTACGCGTGCATTTGCATATCACAATATCTGTTTATTTTTTCTTATTTAATTTATTAATCACTCTTAGAACTTTACTGACATTAATGAATACTGATAAAGATCAGTACTTAAGAGGTATAATATGTATAGAATGATATATACAGAAAGATACTTAAGCGACTTTTAACATAGAATGCGCACTAGGGTATTAAATTTCTTAAGTCCGTAAATTTATCAAAACGTTAATATATAATATGTAGGATTAAAAATTATACATGCCACAATTATTTCTGGCTCTTCGTAGTGTACTCAGTCTATTGCTCAGTCCACGACTCGCGTTAATTTTTCATGTTGGATATTTAGCTGTCCGTTTCGCGTCAATCAAAGTCCTTGTTATATCGTTATATACCTTGATAACTGTACCTTCATTACTGCGATAAGCTTTGTTGGGGGTCTGCTTGATTGCCTTGAAATTCTTTGCCTTCAGCTCGCGAGGCTGACTACATTTTCGAACGAAAGTGGTTGTCGGTTGAGCATGCAACGTGACATGGTTAGAGTGACATCGTTATCGATTACCGAGCGATATCTGTCGTATTTCTGATCGTCGTGTCATTTTCCATGCATTCTTATTCCAAGATTAGTTCGTTAAATCTATTTACTCAAGTGGCGAAAGATGTAATTGACATATCATGGTAGGTATAAGAAATAAACTTGTCTTTGATTAGATCAATATGAGATAATAGAGTTGTCAACTTCTTAATAGAAATGTCTACAGATATGAAAATAACTATAGTTTTTAAATACTATAATAACTTTGCGTTAACAATCGACAGTTTAATATATTACTAAAAATAATTTTCTGATTTCTTATTTCTTCTTAATGTTAAACGATATTGATCATCTTTAATTAAATTTATTAATGTGTACAACGATAAATATATATAATTTACGTAGCATAATTTCTATTACTATTATGTATGTACATAATCATCTAGATATATTTGGACATATTGTAACTTTGCCTTATCTCCAATGTATTTCTTGATTCCTTATTGGTTTAAATCTGCACTTTAAATCTCAATCTTTAAGCAACAAACAACAATCGAGTTTACAATTGTTAGCTATATACACAACCTCGAACTTGGAAATGACTCGAGTTTCAAAGCGAAATAAATTAAAATCTTATATGCCAACCTTAAAGTGCACTCTTTGGAAACTTAATGGCATATTAATAAATCATTTAGGAATTGAACTGGTGAACGCGACTTAGGGCTTTTATTACTTTCAGAGTAATCAAGGCGAAAAGTACGACTGCTGTTATTCAGAAAGTTCGACTCTCGTGAAAGCTAAAGCTTTTCTCTGTTAGTATTGAATCTTGTGTAGCAAATGAGAATTGAATACTTCTTTCTTTATTCTTCATCTTAGTCAATAAAATTCCTGGTGTGGCTCATAGATTATTTTAAAAGTATTTTTTACAGATTTTATACTATTTTATCACATTATTGACAATAAAATTAGATTCATCAGCCAATATTCAATAAAATGATGTCTAATTAAAACCTTTTTTGCTTGTCGCATATCCAGTTTAAATAATTCGGATTTCAGGTTGGAAAGTATAATAATCGAGGTCGAAATTATTATCGTGAAATTCTTTAGAATTTTCACAATACATTTATTAATTATAGCTCTTATCTTTATATGAATATTATCTTTATCGATAAAGTGGAATATCGAATTCTCTCTCTCTCTCTCTCTTTTTCTCTAAGTTAGAACGCGTTTCTACTCAATCTTTTGGGAGTTGATTGAGCTTGTAAATCGCATCCTTCGTTATCGTCGAGTCACTATAAGGTACTCAAGTTCTGTTCATTCCGGAACGCCCTGCCTTTCACAAGCGAAGCTGCAACGATACGCTTTGGAACGTTTCGACTGCTCGTGTTCTGCTCTAGTTCGATCTCGCGCGATACATTACTGTTCTAAGACACGCTTTAGTAAAGCGCATCGTTAATTTCTGTATCTTTTCACACTCACAAATCCATTTTGCATTTAATGTACCGAGCAGTAAGAATTTCGTTTATCGTTTCAACAAGATTTACTCGCGTCCTCTACGCCTTACAGAACCGAGTTATTAGAACGTTATAAAATTATTACGCTCTTGAAGTGAAATACAGATTGATTTAAATTCCTTTGTGCGCATATACGCGACGTTCTTCTGAAATAAATAGAAAGATAGAGTGTTCTTAAATATGTAAATAAATTTCTTTTTTGAAGCTATTTGTCATACAGTTCAGAAGAGTATGAATATAATTTCATAATAAACGTTTAAAATAGTTTTTACACTAATTCGTAATGTTTACACGACTTAATATCAATAAGTTGATGTGTTACGTTAATGCAACAATAATATTTACGTGACTAAATAGGCAACGGATAATATAAAGGAAAACATCGTAAAATTGAACGCTTTCTGAACTTTGCTGCGTACACTGCATATTTAATAAGAGCATATTTTACATATTCTGCATATATTTCGTCTTGTAGAACGCAATGGTGAATCACGTAATTCTCTGTCGGACATGCCGCCATTTACCCGGAGTACTGCGTTATGGTAATTCTAGTGATGTGCAGATCACTGCACTGTTGAGACGTTGAATGAGGTTTCAACAGGAATCAAGTAGTTCCGTACAAATGTTTCGCCCTTTAATAATATAATTTAACCCAGTTATTGGAAGCTCCGAGACCTTAGTCAACCAGAACTGTTCCGTACAACTGTAAAGCTGTTATTTAAATCAGAATTTGCGTAACATAAATGAGAAACATATTTGGATGTATTTCCGTGTTCTATATAGGATGTTTCCGGCGAAAGTAGCGATAAATAACTTAAAAAGATGATAGATTCAGTCAAACTGAACAACTTTTATTAAATAACTCGTGTCCAGCGACGTCTCTTTAAAGCGTTAGTTGGCATGTCTGCAAACTTCCTGTATATGTAATAATCATTTGTGACGACTGAATGAATTTATAACAAAGAACGATGCTATTAGAGACTTGTAATGATTGAGTCTAAATCACGCGATTTTGTGTCGGGGACAGGAAATACGTAACCATCAACAATGTTTAACGGAAATTGATGTTTAACGTTTTAATTAAAGAAACGTTGCCGAACATGCATTATTTAACAAAAGTCACTCAAGAATTTCCAAGTTTACAAGATCTTTCAGCCTTTTGTCGCGAGTTCCCAAAAACACCCTGGATATATATAGCTCTGTAAAATTATTTTGCGCAACGTGTGTTGCACGGGACGCCGGTGGTTATTCTTTCCCTTTCTTACACGGTAGTTGAGTTGGACGACATAATTTCTACTTTTTACTTTGTAATTCCCGTGAAAGTCTTTCAGCGGTCCTGTATTCCCGGATAAAATGGCGCGGTATACGATACCGTCGATCTTTGAAACAAAGTTCCTCGGCACGGCACATAAAACTTCTTTAACAGTTTTCATCTTCTTATTTGACGTATGTACTACATGCGCGCTATGTCTTTTACTATTGTCAGTATTCTTCGCGACGCGATACTTTGAAACGTGTGTACGTTGGGCCTCTACTTCACAATACCCTCATCCGTCTGTCGCTTCTGGAGTGCACGGCACATATCTGTCTCCTCCATAATAATGTGAATTCGCTCTAACTAGCAACATCCTCATGCAATACGCGTAGTTGTAAGACTTCTTCATCTCCAACGCAATATGTAGCAGTGATCCAGTTAAATAAATAAAACGACTCGTTGAAACACGATTCTTTTACGAAGCTATACGAGCATCAGGAAATAATAGAAATGCTAGTAAATCCAATACGAGACACAAGTTCCTTCGAGGAGAATACAAAGCAATCGAGATACGTTAGTAAGTTAGATACATGATAGAGCTGGTGACTCGTATTAGTGTTTCGTTAATCGTAATCTGATAATTGTACCGATAATGTTGCAAAAATTGAGTTCAGTAGTCTTTATTTTGCATTTTGATTGAATACATACACATCTGAAAAGCCTAATAAAATATCACTCTGCCAATAATCATCCGTGTAGTCAATTAAACGCCACATTCCGCACGATTTATGTCGTTACTGATTGATACATGGAACGAGGTTGACAGTATATAGAAATGCGATTTATGATACAGCGCTTGAATAAAACGATGAACGGAACGAAATCGCATTTCAAATCTGACGGATAAGCGTTAATACAGAGGGAGATTGGCAAAATTGCACGTCAACGTTGTCGGAAATTAAGCGACGGGGAAAAGATCCGTAAGCTAAACGCGGCGGCAATATTTTTCTGCGCCGCGATACGCACACTCATACGTCATGAAATACGTTACGAGCTTGTACCGGCGATTCGTATTCCGCCACCATATATTTTCGAGTACAACGTGCGCGCGTGTACGCGTACGAATATCATCCGCAAGGACTCCCATTAATTGTACCTCGGCTATCATCGTCATTCGAGCGTGCTTGCACCGCTCGATCGCCTATTTGTCACCCGCCGATTGCGAAAATGATCGAGATCTGCCGCGCAAAGTTGTCAACCGCGATTTTCAGTGGCGCGTGTTGTTCGTAAACAGCGAAAAAAATGACGCTCGCTCAGTGGTAGACAAAAAATATACATATACGTATATATGCAAGTACATGTAATTCGCATTTATAAATTCGCTTTTTATCCGTCGAGTTACTTTACAGCTGGCACGCCGAAATTTTGCTGACGTTATTGTTTGAAATGGCGGTTGAAATCAACGAGCATCCTTTCCCGAAATGAGATGTAATATGCATGCTAATCGCGAACACGATATTCCGTGTGAGCCATCAAGGCGGAACGTGCGGATACATCGCGATAATTAGACG
Organism: Temnothorax longispinosus; assembly: GCF_030848805.1. Classification (NCBI taxonomy): domain Eukaryota; kingdom Metazoa; phylum Arthropoda; class Insecta; order Hymenoptera; family Formicidae; genus Temnothorax; species Temnothorax longispinosus. Next base: position 20,968,960 of record NC_092359.1, on the reverse strand, counting down.
ACGTATTATAATTATATTATATGTTACGTTCTCTTACTGGTTCCTTCAGATTCAATTAATATTAATGGAGAGGTAGATCTAGAGATAGATTGCGTGTGCTTTACATTAAATCGGTTAACTTATATTAGCTACAAGCTTATTCTTCTTCTCCTTAATCATTATAAATTCTTGATGAGCTACGTGTGTATAAATATTTAAGATGTAGAATATTATCGACAATTATCTAATCTAATATTTAGTTTACACGTGAACGCGGCCATTATTTTATCATTATCTTTGACGGATTTTTAATTAGAGGATAACTTTAGTATCAAGACTATTGTATATGCCAGGCTTCATTTAAAATTTATAACAGTTATTGTTCGTATTTATTGATATTTATTTATTAAATACATTATTTGGGAATTGACTGTATTAATATGCAAATACTATATTATGTTTCCTTTAGTAAAGGTAATTGTAAATCGTAACCTAACTTTATACATAATATGCCGCGTAATAGATATTCCATTAATATTTTATTAAATGAATTGTTATTGTGCGATGTTATAGCCACTAATATATTTTTCTTTCGAAATCAATATTTTAATTCTAAACTTCGATAAATGCGTTAACAGAAACGACTGATCCCGTTCATTGATTCACATTAATAGAGTTAATCGCCAACAGCGATGAATATTAACTATTACTAATAATACTATTTTATATATTACTTCTCATGCACACACGGAAAAAAAGGTTTTGCTGCAACAGCAAATCTATTTGTTAAATATGGAACCACTAACATTTTTTGCTGTGAGAGCTAATTAATTTGGCAGTAATAGCAGAATCTTTTGTTGCAATTGCAAAAAGTTTTGCTGAACTTTGCTAATTAGCTCTCACAGCAAAAAATGTTAGTTGTCCGTATATAGCAAATTCTTTTTTTGCACTGTATAGCGGAAATTTGTCAATATGTAATTAATCGGAACTACATGCAGTAAATACTTAATACCACGTATTCGTATTATACCATGCGAGGTATTTCGAGATAAACTGGAAAATCTCGTTTACGTCAGCGCAACTGACAGCTTCTTATTTCCTTTTCTCTTCTTTTTTAATTTTACGCGAATATTACTCTCGTTCCTTTATTTGTCAAGACGCGCGCTTTTAGCTTTTAAAATAGACTTCGCATATATTGAATACGAGGCGGTGCGTGTATATTGAAAACAGAGAGAGGAGCAAACAAATAGAACTATGATTCTATTATGGGGAATAAGAAAAGAACGCGGGAACAGGAAAGCTTGTACAAGCTGCAGTTGTCTGCTCTTTCAGCTTGGGTCGTCGCCTTTCTTCTTTCCTTTTACTATGAACGGAACGAACTGTGTAAAATGTGTAATTGTGCGATACGTGTCGTGCTACTGAAAATTGCAAAAAATCTATGAGAATAGCTTTGAACAAACACGTTGCATGTATTTGCAGCGATAATTTTGTTAAAAAATAGAGTATGGTAAAGATAGAAAAATAAAACGAGATCATATAATAAAACAACTTTTAGATTAAAAACTGTATTTATACTATTTCTACCTTAATCTTTATTATTTACAAATAATTAATATATACAAGTAATAAATTTGTAATAATAAATAGGATGTCAAAATTAATAGGATATTAAATATCTTATTTATTATATTACATATTTATTATTTGTAAACATTTCTCGGTCTTATAATTGAAACATGTAGTTAATTTCTCTTTTTTTCTCTGCCTGCTTTTTAGTAATATTGATCGATTAAAACAGTTAGATTTTAAATATAACTAATTGATTTGCATAAATAAATCGACGATTACATTATTAAAAGCTTTAAATGGCTGCAAGAAGTTATTTTCTATTTACATAACATATAGAAGTATTTTATTTATATAAAAGCCATCAAGAAACGAAAACATTTAATTACATTTAAATTGCATATTCAAAGCTCTATTGTGTAACAGTGGCATTGCCTTTATCGCGTATATTATCCCTTTTCTAAGAAAGAAAATCTCATTTATAAATGAAACTGCAAAACGCTCGATCTCATCGTCAGCAAGATATTCGTGTCAGCTCTGTATACATCGGCATTGTAGTGATCGCAGCATGCAACCGCGAGACGGACCCTGTATAATGCATTACGCGGCGTGGCCGGAGGGCAGCGAGCGACCGAAATCTCAGCGCCGATAACATATGTACGCGTATCTGCAATCTGCGCACACACGTTTATATCTGCATAGATTCAGGGAGGAGAGGCGAGGTCGTTCACGCTCCTCGTGGATATGCATGAGGAGTACTTTCGCCCGGGGGCGAAATTTCGGCGGGACTTAAGTACCCGGCGTGGTCCCCCGATGTTGTATATAGTCTCCAGGGCCGCGTATAATTGCCGCCTATCTAACGCTAACTCTCTCTCCTATATACCTCCCCCTATTCTCGCCCTTCTAATTTCGCTATCTGCCACCGGCTGGGTCTCTCCTTTCGACCTACCGTCGTCTTTTCTTCGCCCGCCGTTTCCATTTCCGACTCGTTCTTTCTTACATCGCGGGACAATGCGACCGCGGTGTAGGTACCTATGCGCGTGCGCGCACACGTTCTAGTTAGGCGCTGCTAAATTTGCATTCCAGTCGAATGAAATATGCATTTCCTGTCGCGCAACGATCTTCCGTCGACGACTCGCGCCCTCGACGGTTCGGCTGTCGCGCCATTCGGCGCATCACGTCTCAGCTACTTTCTATTAATTAGCGTCGCGACGCGTTCCTTCAAGGTACAAGCGCGAGAGCGCTTGTTATAGCATGTGGCGCAGCCCGTTGTCATCTCGGACGCAAGACGAAGGTAGAATAGATTCGTTGAAATCGTCGTTATCCTCTCGAGGTTGCCCGGGGCGGGTTAAATAAATTACGAGCGGAATCGTTGAACGTTCTCGTCGTGCCTATGCACGAAGCGGAGAAACGGCGTCTACCACTTTGCTGCGGTTAGAATACGAAACGGTCGCTGTTAATAGCGGTTAAATAACGCTTGCAGTAAATCTCCGTTTAGCGAGAGAGTAAAAAGCCGTATGGCTAGCTGCATTAGCTAGTTTAATGTGTCTACCTCTATAAACTACCAATGATGATATTATATTAATTGATGATACAGATTATTATTAAATCTGTTTTAAGAGCAGCAAAACCACGAACATCTATTACTACTACAAAATACAATAGAATTGAAGTATTGTGATGTATTGGAGTAGAAGTATCGAAATCTTTGAACAGGCATCTCTCGAATTGTAAACCGTTAATTTTATCACGCAGACAATATGACATTAATTCTTTGTAACTATAATGTTACGTATTATCTATTTTTATTTTCAAGCTATTTATACAAAAAAATAACAAAAATGACTATACAAATAACAATGAAGAAACACTTAGTGCATTTTGGTGACACTTGGCGGTAATTTTTATCAATCTTTTTATATGAAAAATATTTTGTAGGTATATGATACTTTGTAAGAATAACAAAATTTAGAGAATACAAAATTTTCGATTTACAAATGTGTTCTCTGCGCTCGCTCTAACTCATTTTATGACAAAGCATATTCCGTCAGAGATGGAGTGCGTGTCCCCGAGATGATAATTAAGTATAATTAATAAAGAGCGGCAAAAAAACTAAGGTGTTTTCCGAGCGGCGCCAGCAGCCCCGGCAAATAAAGTGGAACTTTCGCGAAACGAATTGTTACAAAGCGTTGGAAACCATAATGGGCGAATGTTTTTCTACGACGATGCAATTTTTTTATGACAGGACAAACGAGCTTCCGTAGCAGTGTATACGTCGACTCTAACTTCCGGCGACTCGTTTACAACGAACGGAAAGTTTTCGCTCGCGTCTGCGAAAGTGTCTGCTTCGAAAATCGGCACGGCGAACGAGAGAGCCTCGCACTTCCCAGCGAGGATCTGATTTTCCGACGTGCTCCCGCGGTCAGACCAAGTTCGTGGATGGCATTTCAAAGAGGGGGACTTAACTCACTCTCGGTCGCGCGTCCACCAGCGCTTAGAACCCCGTCACTTACGAGTTTAAGATAGACCAGTTTGCCGTACCAGCCGTATCTGCTCGGCTGGCAAGATTGTGACGAATGGCGATGCGCTCTCGGTTTTATCAGATATACTCGAGATTTGTCGATCGTTAAGGTCTCTGGACCGTTATTGCTATATCGGATTATGACGTCAGAAGCAAGAATTCTTTTTCTTTCTCTTTCTCTCTTTCTTTCTTCCTATCTTCTTTTTTTTCACACGATTATTACTTCTACATTATTAACGGCGAAATCAATGTCCTTACCAAGTGTTTTTTCATTGTTACGAGTATTTGTTTTATAATTATTTTTGTTATTTCTTTTATGTGAATAGCTTGGAAATAAAGATAAATAATACGTAACATTAGTTACAAAGAATTAATGTCATAATGTCTGCGTGATAAAATGTTTCGAGGAACGCGAGGATTTTTCTTAACTCAGCGTTAGAATAAATGAAGCTAAGTAAATTTTAATCTTTCCGGTTCAAATACATAAATCTATCCGACTAATAACAATTCCCGAAGGATAAATTGGCTGTGCTGTCTGCGAAAATGAGGCCGCCGCGACTGGACTTTATAATGCAGATGTCAAATTAAGGCAGTAAATTAGGTGCTAAATCGCGTTAGCAAGAGAGCAAACGTTAGCTGTATTAAATTTTCACGCACACTTGCAATGCTAAAATTGTGTCCTCGTACTTATCTTATTTAAATCTACACGTAAAGCCGCGGATACAGACCAGACAAACGTGCCCGAACAAACATGAATGAACAACTTATTTCAGTTAATGCGAACGGCAAGTTGAACGGCAAGGTTATTCATGTTTGTTCACACTTTTGTTCGTCTGGTCTAGATCCGAAACTTTACTCTTATAAATGTATGTGTACAAAAGTATATTACTATTAACAAATTTTTTATATCTAAACTAAATTACCACCACATATGAACAAAAGTAATCTATTATAAACAAATCATGTATTACATTTCTTTCATATTATTCATTTAGCGAGCATAATACTTTGCTTTTTACGATTTAATATCAGGTAATTTTTTTCATTTAATTTGCTGTTTAAAAATTGCGAGCTGATATGTACCTCTGCGAAAAAAATCGCACAATGAAAATTATCGCGTCGGTGGAACGATGTGAAAGCGGAATTACCATTGTTCCGCGCGAATAGACGCTCTCTTTAGCTACGTGCACATCGTGACGCGGTGTCATATTCGGTGAGATGGGTGCCGTCGCGGATGCCTTCACCTTTATATTATCCTGGTTTTCGGTCGCCTGTCAGAAGTTCGTGCGCCCGCTGTCGTCGCCTGTTGGGCCTCAGAATTTTACGAGGTAACGTCACCGCCACAAGGAAGCCGGGATTATGGAATGCAGACTCGAGATTTAGCGACGGCAAGTATGTGCATGTGCCACGTATAGCTCTCCTTTGCGGGGTACACTCCCGTTGAGTCCCACAGGGTACGCCGCAAGGCGGCTGCTTCAGACCGCAATTTGCTCAGACATGACGAAATAAAGTGCAGCGCGAAAGCACATGGGGAATGGGACACGCAGCCCTCCGCGTTTGTGATTATTTTCACGATTTTTTATAATAATAACAGCTGAAGTTCACCAAACTTTCTTCTTTGGATTGTATTCGTGAATATATTACAAGAGGAAGAAAAAAAAATAAATGAAACTAAATTCATCCAAAGATCGAAGGAAATCTAGATTGAATCTTATACAATTAAATGGACAGATTTATAATTCAGGGATATCGAGAATATTCAAGGCAATTCTGTTATTGATTCCGGAAATTCATATTATTAAACAATCTATCTTGAGCGGAAGAGATAATATTATATATTTCCCATTTTCTATTAGTATTGATTCTTGCAGTCCTCTAATGTCCATTTCTATCAACGCAGGTTAACTTTAATCTCGGTTTAATTTACCTTTCATCTTTTTTTAATTTTAAGAGTTAGAAAAAGATAGAAAGTACGTTAAACCGAGATTAAAGTTAATCTACATTGATAGAAATGGACATAAGGAGACTAGGCAGTCAGATTTACCGAAAATAAAGCTTTTTTGGGAATTTGATAACCGAAACTTGTCCTTTAACACAATGGTTATTAGGATAATAAACTATAACAAAAAAATATTTTAAGTTAAAAATATGCATTAAAAATTTTTAACGCATTTTTCTCTGTTTTTTATTTTCTTTTGCAGTGATAATTCAAATACAGAATTGACTTGAAAAAATTGAACATGTTTACAATATGTATAATTTAGGACTAAACCTTTAAAAAGTCTGTGCAAACTCTAGTTTTTGAGACAAAAAGTCAAACAGCTCTTTTTTCGTTTTTTGTCGAAAACGAGCCTGTTTGATTTTTTTCTCTTCAATTATTATCAAACTTTTTAATGCATATTTTTAACTAAAAAAATTATTTTGTTATAGTGTATGATCCTAATAAACATTATATTAAAAGACAAGCCTCGGTTTCGATTCATTTCTTTGTAATAAATTCCTCCAAAAAGCTTTATTTTCGATTAAAATCTGGCTGTCTAAAGTCCTCTTAAATTTAATTGGCAACAAAGTATAATTTATACATTGAATTTTACCATCTCATTTATTTCCAACGATACATTATAGAACGTTCTTTTAAATCTCTAATAATAAACAAGTAGAATTAATGTACTTTCGAAAACGTACCGCTGTGCCAAATTTCCATTTCATTTAGACAATTTCCTGTCAGACCGTCGGGTAGACTAATTTAAAGTCATTTGTGTAATTTACTTGGAAAGTCGTCTGTTGCAGTTAGACGGTTCAATAATACAGTGCTTTGAAGTAAAACTATAAATAGCACGTGCTAAAAGTAATACGCCGTACGAAATGTATAAAAATTTATTAAATAGAAATAAGATGTGCACTTCCTGCTATTTTTTACTTTATTCACACAGAAATACATCAAGTGAAAATAAAATTATTAACGGTAAAATATTCAATGCAATACAATACAATAATACAATATTCAATTATTCTCAATTATTTGTGATATTGCAAAAAATCAATTTTAAACAGATATTCTGTTTCCAAAATTATAATAATGCAATTATGACATTTCTGATTATAAAAACTAATTATTGCGCGTAAATTGTAAATTTACATTGAATTTTTTAATGGACATGGAGACTACCCCTATATAATGCCGTCTTATATCGCGTATAATTTACAATAGCTAAAAAACAAAAAAAGGCGTGCAAAAAGGTATTGCAAAAGATATCTTGTAATATATATTGAAAATTTTATTATTTAAATCATAATTTTCATTAAAAATGTAATACGCACTATGTATGTTATTATTATCTATTATTTTTTATGTTATTGTTTATCAGTATTAGAAGTAAAATGGAATCAAATAAAAAATTTAGTAAATTGTCACTATTCGTGTTCGTGCATTTACATTAAACAAAATACATGAACGTTCAATAATAATGCATTACATGCTAGATATTATGATATTTACGCTATGTGTGTAATCATAAGCGTTATTTAATTAAGGAAGCTTTCAAGAAGTAAAGAAGTGGTTTTATACGTCTTCGTTTTGATGCTTAGCATTTCTTCGGTAAAAGTTAGTACCATCTCATCACGAACATCTCAGTTATAAATGCGCGCCCAATTACCGTTCTAGGTAATCTTCTCGTAAATACTCAGGGCATCAATTTAACTGCATTTTTTACGAGCTTGCAATTAAGGAACCGGCAAATTTTCTTTGAGATAAACTTCTGAATGCTTAACAATGCCTCGTTTTATTGCGTAACTCATTGAGACTTCATTGCGACATAAACTTCAATAAGATATAATATTTAAAGTAAATAAAGACCGATGGAATAACTCGCAAGCAAAAATCGCGCTGTATTAAGTGGCTACCGCGTTGTCATGAATAATTGAAAAGTCATGTTGTGGAGCGTCGCATCGCTCTTAATGACAAATTAGCCGCGACTACCTCTTATTCCGCCGCTCCTAACGAAAATGGCCGAATGTTTTGTGGCAAACGACGCTACGAGGATCGTAATTCACCGTGCTATTTGATGATCCTTTTGTAATGTCGCGAGTTTCTTAGAAGAGAGAGTGCACGCACGAGAAAGAGAGAGAGCGAGCGAGCGAGCGAGAAGGGAAGAGAGGGAGAGGAAGCACAGATCTGACTTTCAGATCCTCCCTCGGAGAGGAGGCGGCGCGACCGCCGGCTTAACCGTCCTGCCATAAATTACTGACCTTGATACATTACCACGTGGTTGCTCTACTGAGCTCTGCATCCACCACCGTCTTTGATATATGTACACGCTGTATCTCTCTCCTCGCGCGGCCGCATGCACGCGTAGGCGCGTACGCGCTACGTGCACTACGTCTTAACGTGCACGTTTATGCGACAATTTTAATACTTCCAAAAAGAGGGAAACTTCACCCGAACTCCCGTAAAAGTGTCCGCAAACGTTAGAAACTGCCGGATAAAATGTCGACGTTCACGATTCTACACGCAATGCGGGACAATTTAATTAATGACCGAGCACAATGGTGTTTCATGTCCATCACAATAATTTTCCATGTTAATGATTTAACCATGTTCGCGGTTTAATTCGAGCGTTCTCAATTTTTCGCAACAATCAGAGAAATGAGAACGTCGAATAATCATTTAAAATAGTTACCTTAATTTTATTTTTTAATTACAATGTTATTAAATTTATATTATTATTATAAATATCATACGGAAGGATTTATTATTAAGTAATGAATCTCAGAGCGACTTGTAAGGGAATAAATAAAATTTAATCAAACCTTGGAAGAGCAAATTGGATACAATAAAAGTTACAAAAGTTACCGATGATAAGACTGATAATATTAAAACAAAATATCAAATTGACTCCAATCTCTTTAAAGATCTAATATTTTTGAATAGTATAAAGTCTATCGCATTAAATTAACGATTACAGTATTGATAGGAAATCTAATTTGCTCAGATAAAAGTAAATTTTAAAACTTTAAAACTGTTCTTCTATGACATAAATAAAATCTGCGCGTGCTATACATAATAATTTGTTTGAGCGTAACACGACGCGAACGAAATGAGATTATGAGTGGTAGATAAACTCGCAAGTAGAACGCCCGTGATTTTGCGCGGCTTGGCGACATTGCCGCGCCGAGAACAAATTTGAAAATTCTGGCGCAGTAAAATGCGGCAGAACACGACGGAAAAATTTTACGCAAACGTAGGCTAAACTCGGGCGTAACGAAACGTGACGTGTTTACGATGCAACTGCGACTTGATATACATCACCCCTATTCTGGTACGTGCGTATTGTGGAAATGTACGTTACTTGATATTTTACGGTACGTATGCACGTACGTCGTGTGAAAATAGTATTTTTGCATGAGGATAACTGTGGTAGCCTCGAGGGCAGTTAAAAAAACACATCTAGATTCTCTGACACTCCAGGGGATGATCGCCCGAATCAATTCTTGTTTTTAAATTACAAAACTGATTGCCTGCGAGGATCGAAACGCTTCCATATTAAATGCGCATGTTTTGAACATAGAACGTACCTAATAATAGATTTGACATATTTCAAATACTGAAGTATCGTGGAATTTCGAAAAACCGATGTTTTTCTATCAGTTTAAAAAATATCGGTATATTTTTCCTCCATTCCTTTCGCGGTAAACGTATCGCTTCATCAAGATTTTCGTCATAAATTACATGCAAATATTTAGAAAGAAATCGTAAAGTGCAGAAATAACTGCCGCGTTTCGATAGCTTTACACAAGAAGATAGAAATCTTCAGAACTGATACTCATATTCATCAGATCTGAACGCTATACCGTATTTTTCACTGCGTATGTATATAGAGGGAAAAAAATGTATGCAGGGCGTGAATGTGTCAGGTGCACGTATATATATGCATATACATATGTCGCGAGTGGCCATGTATACGGCCGCGAATTTCCATCCGAACGATTCAATTTCTCGACGATAGCGTCACCGTCTACCATTGATGCTCCGCTGCGAACTGAAAAAAAAATGTGCTCGCACACGTGTGCGAAGGCTTTACAGTACTTTACACACTCTCGCACAGACCCGTTGCTATTTCACGTTTCGCCATGGCGCGAAAAAGAATGAGCAAATGATTAATGAGAACAGATTAATGACGATACCGTTAGATATCACCACTTGCAGTGCAATCTATACGTCGAGTTTCAAATTGGTATTATTGCATAGTATAAAATGTTACTGTATATAAGCGGTATATCCTATATTATTAATTTATCGTTCTATTGTTTTTTAAGCTCCTTAGAAGTCGCTTTAAGAAGCTAGGTTGCGATCGCCCACTGAGGTTGTATCTTAATTACAATTTGCAACAAAGGTTTGCGAGCACGAAGATAAAAAATTGATTAAAAATACCTTTTTTTTATTGCGTGTGTCCTATATTTTATATTGATTTGTATACAGTTTGTAAGTCGACTAATACAAAACGTTATATGTAAGCCAGAGCTATAAGTCGTAATTAAATACAACTTAAATTTAGCTATAAGATTTAGTTATTAATCTCGGGAATCAAGATGCGTTTGTGTAACCAATTATAAAGTATAATATAATCCTATAAAAATTCTCTAGAGATTCATATCCGTTTCACTAAAATCACCCTTGCGTTTAGTAACTCGTGACAGACCTGATCGCATCGGGGCATACGTACGTGTGTACGTGTGTCGGTGCGAGAGAGGGAAGAAACAGTTTTAAATTAAACTACACGGCCAATTCCAATTTGATCCCGGGCCGGTGGATTAGCAGACGCCTGTCGAATGCAAGGACGTTTACAGGATAGAGGATGATTACTGCTCCTGCGTTTCTCCCTCGAGTAGCCGGCGTCGGCTGACGTCCCGCATAGGAATTGTTTCGCGAATCGAAAGAATATTAACGGTGCGCGTCCTGCCGACTGGAAATTATGCCGTCAGCAGTGTTACTACACATCGCGGGAGAGCGACACTTGTGCTCTTTTTTCGTCATATCGTGCCGTTTTACCGGGTGTGAAGCGCGGCTGGCGTTATACGGAGAGCGGCATTAATTAAATCTAAAAAAACCTTTAATTACGGCGAGTTGGTTTTCCATACAAAGATGAGGGACGGATATAATTACGGGCAGTAAGAATCGTCGACTTTTCATAAAAATCTAGGTGGGCTTTAGCAGAGAAACTGGCAGACGGGTATGTGGGATTATTTTTCGTTCGTGTGGCGGGCCAGAGAATAGCATCGCTGCCCGCCGGAAGAAACATTTAATGAGACTCTTTGTGCTTCGTTTACACTTGAAAGTGACGCCGGGCTCCAGTTCGTGATTCGGTACCGAATTGTAGAGTAAACTAATTTTGATTAATTTCACCGCAACGGTGAAACTTCTCGAGATTAAAGTTTAATTTCTTGTCAAGCTTATGAAATGGAGGAAGTGTTTGAATAGTAAATGAAAAGTATACTTCCTAATATTATTTGGTAAGAGATAGAGGAAGAGAATTACTTTAAATATTTTTATTTTCTCATTGTAAAAGGATATTTCGTCGCATTATACATATTAAAAAAAGTTTGTATAATAGAAATTATCATAATACTATATATTATTACATTAATGATAAAATTAGGAATATATATCAAACACATTAAATATTAACACATACTAATCTATTAATATTATAATTTAATTATTATACGTAGCATTTATATAGTGAATGAATAAATCAATATCTCTGCTTATGAAATACATATATGTATAAAATTTGAAACGTAATGCACTCTTGTCTGGGCTAACACTTTGCACGTAAAATATGCGAATAGACATTTGTTACATGTATGAGCCGTTATAAATCGGATCGCCGATCGCACTTTACTTTGGATATATATGTGCAATTTAGTCGACATTACTTATTTCGTAGCCATACGAGGCAGCTGTTTCACCGTCGCGGAGTAGTGCACCGCCGACATTTTCTCTGAATAGCCGCCGATCCATTTGGCCGTAAGTTTAGATTTATGCAGTAACGGTATGCTAAATGGAATATCGGCGAAGATCTGCTTCATGATATACGACAAAAATCTGGTTTCATTTATTACATGCACCAATATATGATACAATATTATATAATACGGATCGTGATTCGTAATTCGCGGTAAATTATAATTATAGTGATTTATATATACACAGAGATATATATATAAATACACATATATATAATTTTGCTTTAATCAACTAAAACATGTTACTTATAACAACAGCCGACCCATGTTATTATAATTATACTATTATTACTATGTTATTGCAATTGTATTATTACTATTACTATTACAGAACTTTTCGCGCGGTCTCGCCATCGCATCGTTATTCCACTAAAATTAACGAGACTACAAAGCACTGAGGATTCTCTGCGCGCACGAACAAAACGGCAAAACCCCGGCGATTAAGCAGTTCGGGCGAGCGACGCTCATTCGTGCGGCTCGCGGGGGGGAAAAAAAGTTTCGTAGCAGTCAACCGAACTATTGATGTGTTAAGGGCGGCGGTGACGGCTATGGCGGCCGTAACACGTATCGCGGCGCGAACGCATCTCGTAAAAAGCAATAACCGCTGCCAACTTTTATTTCGCACCCGCAATTCAGAAGGTGCAATAGGGCATGCGGCCGGACAGCCGGACAAAGCGGAGTACACCGTACAATTTTCTCGAAACGAATGCGTCGCCGACGGAGGTGACTTCTTTTGTGCCTGGATAACCGGTACCCGGCGTGAATCACATTAACACGGCATTTCGCATCGGGTCGATGCAACTTCCTGTTCTCTCTCTTCTTTCTCTCCCCCTCCTCCTCTCTTTCTCTCTCCCTCACCTTTTCTCCTCTCTTTCTCTCTCTTTCCCTCCCTTTCTCTCTCTTTCTTTGCTGCTCGGTCAACATCCGCCTGTCTGCCCGGGTGTCCCCCGCCGCGCCGGGCAACCGTCCCGGATCGCTTTGCTCGTCGCTGCGTTCCTATCGCGTTTTCCCGGCGCAATTTTAACGACGGACGCCGTCCAAAGGATTCCCGAGTCGGTCTTTTGCATCTTCGAAAAAGATCGCGTTCACACTTTAATGAAAAAAACAGCTTTTCCATAACAGTTCGGCGCAGCTCGAAACTGCGAGCGCCGGGCCGCACCGTTTCTCTTTCTTCGGCGCCATCCCGGTAGATCGAGCGTATCGCTATACAGCTATATCGAGGATTATGTTGTATAATGCAATAGCGGAGCTATAGTCTGCAGCGGCGCCGACGATCCGCCGACGAACCCTACTTTATGGGCTCGTTTGACAATCCTTTATCCTCGGTGAGAGCCTTTCTGCAGGCTCGTGTCGAGGCAGTTAATAAAAATGCATGTAACGTTCTCTCGTTTTCGCGAGAACAACGACTAGACAGTAATTACGCCGGGTACGAGCAGGAGGGCGCGAAACAAAATGGGTATGATAGGTTTCCCCAGCTTTCTGATAGGGAGATTTTATTGAATCCGAACTATATTTGAGCCGTTAATTCGGTTAGCATGTACGATCGCTTGGCTGAGTGCATCTATAAATATATAAAATTGACTTGTAGTATCTTGATGCAGCTTGGTCTGTTTATTGAAAGAATATACAATTATGTGCACTATTAAGAAACTTTTATTATTAAGAAGCTTTTCATTAGCACGTCGACTTATGTTGATTAAAATTACGTAATCAATTATTTTTATTTTCTTTATTTTTTTATAAAAGAGTATAATATCTATTTCTCGAAATGAATGCACCTGATAAATGTAACTGTTAAATACAGTTTTCTAAAATTTATATATGGAAACCGTGTTATGTAAAATTGCAGTCAAATATAAAAAATAAAGATAAATTACAGCGATAAATTGAATGTCTGATGCTTATACACTTGAAACACAATTAAATGCGCCCGTCGACAATTGTTCTCTCATTAAAGCTTTGCACAATTAAGGAGTTTTATTTTAAACTATCTCATCATTCCTGATGCGGCTCGTTCGCGCGAAACCGGTTGAAAGCGTTATTAGTCCGACCCGGGAGTAACACGCGAAGGGATACGATTCAGTTGTGATTCATGAATAGGAAAATCGGTAGAAACGTCTCGTAACGGTGATACGAAGTACCGTGGTTTCCTGTCCGTACCATGTCGCTTGCGGTAGTAATACGCGGCAGACATCCGTGTCGCTCGAAGGAAGATGTACGATATCGAGCTCCTACGAGCGCATGGCGTTGTAACCTCTGGTAAAGCGGATAGTAATAACAAATCCCGCGCGACAACGGGATCTCTCCTCGTCCTCCCCATTCAGTGCATGCTCTGTCGCAACAATTCTTGCAAAAAATCGAAACTTATGTTCCAACGGCGTTTTTCAAATCTATGCTTTGCCAAAGAAATAATAAAATTAACTGGAGACAGCACAGCGTTTCTCCGCATATTAATTTAATTTTAAATAAATTATTCGTATTGTTATTTTATCTGCTTTCGTTAGTTTTAATTTAATTTAATTGAGATTTTGCTAATATCATTATTGTTTTCATTATCTCTTTATTAATTTTAATGAAAAATTTATTATTTCATCATTCACTTGACGATACATATATTAATATATTATGTTATATTATAATTATATAGTTTGTCGTAGAAATACGCTTCATATAATAGATATCCAAAAGTGTTTAATACCTTAAATTAGATTATGTAGTGCGCGAATGCAGTTAATTAATTTATTACGTCAGTGTCTCTTTCTCTGTCTGTTATTCTTCCTCTCTGTCACCCTCTCTTTAACTACAAACACACACCACGTCATAGCGCGCGTACATATCTTACATAATTCCAGATACGCTATCGGTTCGTGTTGCTAGCGCACGTAACTATAACGGTGATGTTACTATGCTGGTCGAGCAAACGTCGTCCCACCAAGACGAATCAGGGAGCGGATTGCCGTAGAGAGGGTTCAGGAGCTGGCCGGTTGTCACAAAGCACGCCGAGTGATCTATAGCTCTAATTAATGGCAATCTCCGGAGGGTCCCCTAGCTTTCCACGTGGATTTCAATTATCTCGCATCGGTCCGCCTGGGTAGTCCAGTAAACCGATTAAAGTTTTTGCGATCAAGCTACGAGCACACTCCATTCGCTTTCATCTCCATTTCTCCTCTACCTGCATTTCGTACTCGCCGTCGGTATAATGCTATTAAAATCCCACGTACTGCGTATATATATTATATTTATAGGGATTGCATAAGAAGTCTAATTAAACTTTTGCACATTTTGTTACCTTTCAAGATAGGAGCATTGTGACTCTCACAAAAATATCGTGACTTTTTAAGATATAGATATGTGTATGCAAAATATTATTTAATAAATAATATCTCTTCAGATAGATATTAATCTGAAATAAAGCAAAATGCACTCTAAATTACGTAAAATTTCAATTTTGCTTTATATATAGGGTTACTGTTTTTAGTTCAGTTTCCAGCATATTAAATCGTCTTAGCATTAATATTTCATGACGTTATAGAGTATTTGTTTGAGGTTAATATATTACTATACACAACCGTGTAACTATCAACGCAATTGCAATGCGTCCGGGCATTATTTGTGTTTATTTGTATAACAATCCTCTTAGGAAACGTTTCGCGTTTGCTTTGAGAGAAGAAGCGATGCTGACGGGAGATTATCGCTCGAGAGTGTTTGCATGGCAGCCAAATACCCTCTTTAAGATACTTGCCGAGATCTTCGAGATGTATTTGCACTGTTGTGTAAGAGACATTCAGTTTTGTTGCCACTTCGCGATTGTAATACTGAAACACCGGCTGCCCGAGTGACTGCAAGATGTCGATGTCTGCAGTTTCAATACAAATCCAACGTAATACGACCGCTAAGTTTAAGTTGAATCTTGTTATAAATCCACCTTAGAAATTATGTGAATAATAGTATACAATTCCTTCCTTGCAAGTTTTCTAAAGCGCTACGACCAGTTTGCTCTGTGTAAAGGCACAACGTCAGAGCGGACGAAAAATGGTTAAGTAAGTTTTTTGAATATCGCTATTTGTTAGTAAATATGTATTTTCAAGTATACGAAGTTTATTTGTCATTTCAGTTAAGAAATATGATATTGCGAAAAATAATATCATCTTTTCAAATAGAGAAGATAAACAATTGTTACTTCTGAATTATATATCTGCTACTGCATCGGGTAGGAAAATATGCAGCGCTGCGCGCTGCGGAATAAAATGACAGACGATTGTCGTGTTTGTATTAATTAGCGCACCAGCGTAATTAACAGAATTTTTTGAAATAAACGTACAAATGCAGAATGCAGAAGAAAATAATAACTGAATGCACTTGTTCATACTTGTATAATTAATAGCTTATTTCAGTCTTTCTCAAATTCTCGAAAACAAATATTATAATGTCTCTGATGTTAACAGACTGCAGTAGAATTGGAGCAGGATTAGCAGATATAAGATAAAAATTACATTTAGAGATTATTTAATATATAATTATGAAAAAGAATTTGCTGAAATTGATTGCAGCTATTTCTTTATTTGCCATGTTTGACGACATGATTTTTATAGAGACTTTTATTCACTTAAGTAAATTGAGTAAAAAATCATAAAATCGAAGATAGAATCTAAATTTGTGTAAAAAGAAAACAGTCTTATTTTATTAATATCGATTACAGCCATGTAAAAGTTGCCCTTTTGTATTATTATTTACATTCTGAACGTTTTTTATACTTATTATACGTATTGTATACTTTTATACGTATTGTATACTTTTTGTTTTGTATATTATCTGGATGTAAAATGTAATATGAGAAAAAAAGCGATAAATAATTAAAGATAAACACATGTTAAAAGAAAAGAATAGTTGATTAGAATCGACGACGGAAGGCTTCTACAGATTAGTTCGTTTTTACTAGAGAACATTTTTTACTTACATTTAAAATTAAAAATATAGTTAAAATTTAATCAAGGAAATGCGAAGTCGTGTTTAACTGAAAAACATTTAATCGCAACGATATTCGATAAAAATGGAGCAGCCTGTATATTAAAATATTAAATTACTTATGTACTTTTCTAGCGATTATCGCCAAAGTAAAATTGAATCGATCTTATAGGGCCTATCGATCTTTCGAGGCTCTTGCGTGTTTCAATTCTCGCTATCTGTTTTATTGGAAATCCGATCGGTCTAGAGTCATTACGACGATACGATAATTGTGCCTCTACTCAATTAGACAACTCACGTAAGAAGACACAGGCCGGTTTCGTCGATCGTGCGTTGCTTTCGCGCATATTTAACGCGAAATATTTCGAGAGACGTGCTCTGGATTCTATATGCACTCTGAAGTTAGATTAATAAAGTAAATGATGAACGAATTATTCGTTTCTCTGATGATAAAACCGCTGGAATACATATTTGTAAAAATACTATTTAATTGAATATTATCTTAAGTAAAAATGGTCAAATATGCTTAACCAAGCAACATTATTTTTAACATATTGAGTTATAATATTGAATTTACAACAACTTTGCCAATATCACGCTGTCTCGTAAAATATTAACAATCATTTCAAAAGTTGCGAGCAGAAACTAGCGATGCTAAATACATATTAAATATGTTTCAATTACGCTATGTCTGACTGATGGTTTTTTTAACTTTCTGCTATTTTTGAAATTTTTGTTGAGATTAGCTTATACTTGTTTCACAAGCTCTGATCATTGCAGGCATGAAAAATTGACGCGACGAGCAGATAAATGTTGCATATCGCTTTTAGGCAAATCTGCATACAGCTGCACAAGGACGTATAATCAATTAAAAAGCTGTTGACGAAAGAGAGAGTGAGAGACTAGAGTAAATCGATAAAAGAGGCGCGTTTAATTTTAGTTTAGTTTTATAGGAGCTAACGAGATTAAAGTTCTTTCCAAGACTACTGCATATAGCCTGCATGCTCACTGCCAAGACATATCAACAATAAGTGCAAGTGCAACGGATCCATGCGTGAAACTGTCGATCCGGCTCAGAGGGATTCGTCATCAATCATGCGCAAAGCGATGTTCGTATAAGTATACATGGGTCATCCCATTCGGTATGCCCGCGTATACTCCCCTGTTTCTGCATTCGCGCATCCACGGCATCGACGACACCCAGGTCGCCCGTTTGATGGACGGCTCTAATCGCTATCGATCATTATTATACGTGCGCGTGTAATACACGGGGGCCCGGCGGTGTCCTACGCGAACCGCGCGTATTATATATCGGCGCGTGTATAAAATAGGGGAACGTGATGTGAGTGATACTCAACGTCGTATCCGTTAGTGAATGATCGATCGATCGGACAGGTAGATGATAGACAACGTCGTCGTCGAAAAGTTCTTAGCCGTCTCCAGTGATGGAATTTTTATTCTTTCATTTTCTCGGAATAAAAATCAAGTGAACGCTTTGATATAAAGATTGACAAGATTTGATATCTCTCATCATGCTAAAAACTTACGAACACTTAATAAGTTGATGCGTGAAGGTTTCGCAAATAAGATTTTATGATTATTGAATGACAGAGTGATTTATGTTACGTTAAAATTGAAATAAATTGTTATTAGTTAAAATGTTTTTTAAATGACAATCTTATTTTCTTCAGTTTTTATTAGACTATTAAAGAAAATTAATTTTTTTAAATTCTTTGTTATAGTTCGGAATACTTAGAGATTTCGCTATCTGAAACGCTCAGAAATGAAAACGAAGTAGAAATAAACGCAGTTCGAAAAGATGAGGACGCGTGATTCGAAAACTCGATTATAGATTTTCCGTCTTGAGCAATACTGGGGTAACTTCGCATTATAGTTGTAACTTTGTGAAGGAAGCGCGTTACAGTAAATTTGCACGTCAAACTTACGGGTTCGTGATCCCAAAACTTACTGTATATCCTTTAAGACTCGTCAATGTCTCAAATGTATGCCTGAAATTCGTGCGATGCGGAAAATTTAATGAATTTCAATGTAAGGAAAATTAAGCAGAGGTCCAAACTGAAGTGTGTGTGTGTATAATTTCATAATTAGAGCGGTTATAATCACGATCGCGTTAATCCATTTGCTTAATGAAAAATTTTATTTTAACGTAAACCTAGTTTAATATTCCTCTTATGTCAATCATTATCCAAACAAAATAATGTTTTATTTATTCTTTACAGTCGAATTTTATATAAATATATTTTATTAACTTTTTGTAAATTATGAAAATGAGGAAGAATTTGGAAAAATGGATTCTCTCTTTAATGTATATTTGTTCCTGTTACATATGACAGAAAAGTTAATATGGGTTTTTGAAATTTGCTGCCGCGACTTTATAAAGTTGACGTGTGCGCGTTTAATACCAACGCCGAGTAATTCGCATGATAAGTAATATAAGGGAAGAGTGAAGAGCTTTTTAACGCGTTTTTTCCTGACAGAGTGCGAGAACATCTAAGCCGTGCATAACATAAAAAGTTACTAGTCATCCATTCGACACACGCCGTCCTCACCTCGATTTGCCTCTCGTGATACAGGATTAATTTGCGTAACAGCTAATCCGATTAAAAACAGTAATCCGATTTTCCGAGATCTAGCAAAAGATTTTCGTATTGTACTTTAAATCGATAAAGATGCTGAGCAGTACAAAATCCGACGAGCTTTGCAAGTTTAGCCAGTTAATGTAAAAAAAATACAGATTGCTTTTATCAATGCTGCACATTTCTCTGATGCATGCATTTTTATAAGCTTAATACATTTTGATACTATGAGATTTTTATGTAATTTTATAGGTTTATCGTTGCATATACATGAAACTAAAAAATACAAAAAAAAATAAAAAATAATGTTCGCTTTGCATATAGTCAATAGAAGTAGACGTGCAGAGTTTCTGGGAAAGTAATAAAGAAAAAGCAATTAATATAAAAATTTCTAGTTATTGAATATTATGTTGATGGATCAAAATAGCGAAATTTCTTGTCAAGTTTACAGAATTTTAATTTCGCGTACAAACTTTGATGGTTAAAAGTCGCCGGAGAGATGCGACGGAGAGGTCCCGGGAAAACCAAAATAGGAGCCGACTCATCGGCGGTGACGCAGCACGCAGCTGCAACTGCATGCAGACGGTCGCCACTCTCATCGCGACCCTTCCCGCTCGTTGGCCACGTGAACAATTTTTCTTCCAGCGTGTTACCGCGCGTTTCATTTTATTCTCTTCTTTCTCTTTTTTTTTTGTTTTTAGAAGATCGCTTTTCCGCCCACTCGCGTCCATAAAACCAAAAGCGTGTTGCATGCATACGCAGGAGGGTAAACCGGGGTGGGTGAATAGGTGGGTGCGACGGTGGTTCGCCTGGCCATTTTGATCGCGCCAACTGTCTAAATCCTCAGGCATTGTTTGCGATGCTTTGTGCTGTTCTGCGGAGGTATTCGCCACTCCTCTGCAACGAGTCTCTCTCTCTCTCTCTCTCTCTCTCTCTCTCTCTCTCTCTCTCTCGGTTGCAACCCTTTTTCAACCCCTACGCGAGTACTCCAACGTTGCGTTTGGTCGCGACTCACTCTGTCGTAACTATAGATACCATATTCCACGGGGTGGTTGAACAACAATCCGGGTGGAAGTGGAGAGAGGGTTCGGCGACGAGTAGTGTAAGGGTGGTTTGATGCCGCTGGTAGATGGGCGATAGAAACGATATAGAAGGGGCAAACGAGTAAAATAGTGGGAAGAGGGCCCAGGAAGGGAGCTAGGAAGTGGCGTTCAGAACAATTTCGCGGTCGGATAATCGCGCTTTGGCTGTCCCCCTGTTGCAGAAGAGGAGCGAGGAAAAGAGAGAGGAAGGGAGAGCTGGAAGACAAGCGTGGCGGCGTTCTCATTCTCTTCGTGTACCCAATTCGACGCGGGCGTATGTCTTATGAGCCATTTAAGAAGGAATTTACGTATTTGGCCCGATACCAGTCGCGAAAACGATTGTAATTTGCCTTACAAATTGTAGGCGTGTTTATCTGTGAAGAAATATGGTCTTTGGAAGGTGTCCCGAAACTAAAAGTACTTATATAACGTTCGGCAAAATAGAACGAAATATAACGACGTTTAATCGCGTCGCGTGATATATGTGCCAGTATATTATATCTACAGTATCTAATTCGATCATAGCCCACGACGCGAATAGAAATATAAATATATTCGATTAATTATAAGTCGCGTCTGAAATGTGTAAAGGCAAAGCGTTTTCGAAGGAAACTCTCTCTCTCTCTCTCTCTCTCTCTCTCTCTCTCTCTCTTTCTGTTGCTCTTTCCCTGCTTAAGCTTCTCCCAATCCTACTCGACGTGTCACTTCCTTCCATTCATCGTCAATCCCTTTTGCGGGCAACGAGTCACGTCCGGACCACAGACACGTGCTCGTGCGAGTCCATGTGCACGCACACAAGTAGGCGCAGCGTCTCTTGAAGGCGGGATCGGCTTACGTGTTGCAACTTAGAAGTAGTTTATTGCTATAAACCATGCCGTACGGGGGATCACCGTATGTGTATAACGAAAAGACGTTGGAAATGATACACTCGCTTGTTCATACTCGAAATTGCCATGTATAGGAATCAAGGACATCCGATCGCGTTACTCTTGGGGAAATCGCACGGATAAAGTTCTAGGATGTCTGAACGAGTGAGAGAAAAATATTAATTTACAGCGTGAAGAATATATTATGTACAGTAAAATAATAAATTAATAAAATAATAAATTGAACATTTATTCGGAGTCTAGTAAGCTCGTTCTTCTCATCGCGATTTTCTATTAGCTTCTTCTCGACTTGCACTTTAAACAAAACAAGGAAAAGCCCATGCTTTTTTAAAAATCTTACAACCTTACATACATATTTCTTCTTTGCTCCACACTAGATTCTTCAGTTTCAGAGAAAGCTCCTTTGCAGTTTTAAACATAATTTCGTGCTAGCGATTTCGTAACGTTTGATTTGATATGTTGATGGCGATCTACACATGTCATTACGCGACTCAATTTTTATCGAGTAACGAATACGTTCCGTTATACATACATGAGCTTTGGAAACTGAAGTATTTGAACATTGATGATCACATTTGTTATATAATTGGATTAATTAGCTCGATAATTTATTATAATCTCGTCACCCGACGTTCTCACTAATCTGAAATAATATTCCCATTATGAAATCGATTCAGTAATAAGGTCGAATACATGAAAAAACAAACTTGAGGGAGTAATTAACGAGAGTAACGTGAGGTAATAAGTCAATTTTAATAAAGTACCATACTCACAAAGGAAAAATTAATATCCAATATTTTTAATCTTTATAAAATCATCTCTTTTCCGATTTATTATCTCGCAGCTCCAGTATCATGAATCAAGCGCTTTGCTCGTGGTTTATTCATGGATTTTGTTATTACCTTTAATTATCGTTAGCGGACTCTTTAAACACTTTCATGCGGTTGAGTGGTAAGTCAGCTTTCTTTTTAGCGACGCGATATTAATAATTCAGTCCCACAAGGCTAATAAAGTTCGTCGTCGGAAGTTTAGTTTTCCTTCCACGCTTGTCCCTCCGGTTTATCGACCTCGTTTATCACTGCCGCTACTTTATTCCATACCACCGCCGACAACACCTTACCATCTCATACAGAGAGGTACTGCCGGGTGAGTATGGATAGGAAAATAATCGAAACCCCCTTTATGGCAACGTATATATACCTTGCGTGCACGGATATATTGCCGGCCGCAGGAAGGTACGTACAATCCATAAATACACCATAAACACCGCGCTGGGAAAACGGGAAATCATTAGAGCGCCGTTCAATTTGCGGTACACCTTCGGAAAGGATGAACTCAATTTGGCCGGTGCACCTGGGGGCCGATTTCGAGTTGCGAAAAAGTCGAGTTGCGCTGCCACGGTCCACTCTCGCACCTCTCGCAATAATCCGAATTCGGTCCTGGGCCGATAACGGCGAGGGAAGAAACAAGTAAACCGCGAATGAATAGCGGAGGAAACGAGTACAGCGAGCCTGCGACGGCCTGTAAATAATTAGGTTTAGTTTGGAAAGTACGTACGTAGCAGTTTTACGTAGAAGTTTCGTAATTAGTGAAAAGCACACCGATCTTGCTATATATATTGTCGCTCTATCTCGTATATAATACAATCTACAAGTTTATTTTTAAATAATTCCCACATTTTAACGTAGACAAATAAAAAAAATAAAAATTAAAATATATAAATATATATTTTAAAGTTGTAAAGTATTCAAAACAAAATCGCTAATAGAATTGACGATATCATAAACTACATCATCTGTCAGTTACTATCAAACATCACTTTGAGTAAAATCACTTTCAAATCCATTTAAGCGTACATAGTTGAAATTTCTAAGGAGAGGTTATTTTTTGATCCTCCATCGACATGCCAGGTAACGATGGAAAACTGATAACGGTAATGACGAACCGCTGATAGCCTGTCAACTACCGGCTAGAAACTCTACACGTGTGCGACCGAGTGCTTATGCTCGCGCGGAAAAAGTACGCTTCCATAGGAAAATCTGGTGAGGCTACGTGATACAGGATCACATGAGAGGCGCAGTATCGTGCACCAGTCTCCCGATATCGCACGTACAGCCTGTGTCGTATATATATTTACGTAGTTTGCACGTGCAAGCCGCACTTACATACAAGCCGTTCACAAGCAGCAGCAGCAACAGCGCAGCGGCAGCAGCAAGCCGATGCGGGCGAGCATCCCTTCCCGTTTCCCGTGAATTGAATTTTCATACATCCCTCCGTCTCACGATACGTCAACCGGTTGTCATGCCAGACGCAGCTCGCGATCGGTATCTCCAATTTCTCTGATCGTTTTACCGCGGCTATGAATAAAATATCGCGCGTCATTTACCCCTCTGATGCGATTTAGGGGTCAGGGGAGCGGTTCAGTGTGAATCCCCTGTACATCGATCGTATATATAATCTTGTTATCATAAATTTATATATAAACTTGAAAGCGAAGTTAATTTACATAATTTAAGACTTGAGATCTTTTTTCTGCATTTATAAACGTATATTTTGAAGGACACTTCTACGAAATTTCGTCTTACTTATTTAAGTAACAACACATCTTCATTATACGATGTGCTTAAAGGTTGAGGTCTCCGCCTATTCCCAGGATATAGTCTCGCGGCATCTCCGTTATATTCTCGCTTTGCGACGCTTTGCATATGCTCGGCGGTATTTTGACAGCACGTGTACGTTTGTTATAGGAACGTGCTGTTCGTAGAAACATAAGCGTTTGTGCATTAACGCTTTGCGGTTCTCTGCATTTTCGATACGAATGTCTAGAAGCGCAAAGGAGCTTAGGGTCAATTGTAACAAGGGACAGTAGTAATATTCGAGTTGCGATAAACAGTAACCGTTCGGCTCGACTGTTACTGCCCAGGTTGGAAGAGGAAGCACACAGAGTAATATACATCAAGTATCAGTATGCTCTAATAAACCACACAGATGCGTTACAGAAAATGTCTTGGGGCAATCTGTTTCTACTGCCTGTACACATTTATTTTTACTAGATTGTCGCTTTAAGATGTCAGTTGAAGATTTTATTCCTTTACCACAGTTTTTACAACTTTTACATTTTTATGATAGTACATTTTTTTTAGAAGAGATACGCGCATCGAGTTTGCACATTTCTGTGTAATTTCTGGTTTATTTTTCACTTTCTTAATTACTCGATAAGATAGCAAATTTTAATTGCTAATTAATCTCGTCCGCGCAATCATATTGCTAAATTCCAAAGCTATAGAAGTCGCTCGTAGTAATTACGAGCAACGTGAGCAGCAATTCCGTGATTTTGGTGCAATGAACTTTTTGTATCATAAAATCTACGTCGCACTAACTCTAAATACTTCAGGTCGTCTTAATTAAGTTCTGCCGTAGTATTAATTATAAAATGAATTATCGTTCGATTCGCGACGCCACTACCGTCCGTTCTCCGTTCTCGCGTCTTCTCAAACGGGGAGAGATATGCCGCCGCGCCGAGGCGATAATATATTCCCTCGCTTTTCATTAGTACAGCCAGTTATCGCGTCCTTGCCCCCTTCGCCACACCATAATCTACCGTAGACCGAGGAATCTTTGGCCAATACTATGAAAGTTACGTGAAAGCGTTTCTCATAAATAGGCGTTTAATACAGCGGACGGAAATTTCGTCGCGACGAAGAAGGCGATTTTACAATATCCCGAAACGCGAGCAGCTTAATTAATTTAATTTGAATCTGACTCGCGAATTATTCGGGAGTCAGTTTTATGCGCGCATTGTCTACACGTGTGCGTAAAGCTGAATTCGGAACAAGCAAACGAATGCGAACGAACACGGATGAGCAACTTGTTTCGACGAGTGCGAACGACGTCGCCAGGACTCACTTGCTTGGTCTGGATATGCCTTTATAGAATTAAGCGCGGTGATGCATATTCACGTCGTACTTAGTGCGACGAAATGATATAGACAGACTTACGGTGCAACAGCAGCAATGTAACATAAAGCCCCGTAATAATAAGCGCCCCGCGACCTCGACATATGGGCCAAGCACTGACGCATATCTGTATCACGTGTCTACTGCGTAGACACTAAGCTGGGTGGATTCTCTCGTTAAAGTGCGAGCAGCCAAGAAGTAATGCTCGGATGGGCACGCATTTCGCGAAACAGCATTGGATTTTCACGGAGAATGTCGAGACTCGAAGGGCGCGGTGTCGTTTCTTCTTGTGGAGGCTACCACTAGGTTTCAATGTAACATACTGTTAGAGTATATCTGTAACCTGATTTTCGAGTTTGCACAGTTACATAACTCTATTTTTATCGAGTTTTTAATTGAAATGGTTTTTTATTACATATTCTTTATTATTATGTCTATCTATGACGCTTTTTTATTGTTAGTTGTCAAAAATGGAAATTTATTAAATACGTTAATTTAAATATTAGCGCATTCCCACGAGATAGTTTTTGTATCTGAACATCTTACGCAACATTTCATTGGACAAATAACTTTGGGGTATATGCGCATAGATGCTTGGACGACACGCGATATGCAAATTACAAACGGAAGATTATTAGTGCTTACATGGCAAGGCAGGTTTGATTACAAATGCTCTAATTAACGACAAAGCGTATCGTGGCCATTGATTTATTAGGGAGAAGGAACACCGAACAACGTACATGCGCAAAGGCAATTCTAGGTCTGTCATTAGTTCATACGGGCAAATGGTCCAAGGATTAATAGGAGGTTGATTATGTTGTACAATTGTACCTCTGTATCTGGCGACTATATCTGCGTGCACTCAAACGAAATGTCACGCGGCTTATCTCCGAAGTAATGTCAATTTCTTGATGAAACAACTAAGGAAAAGCAGGTCGAATTAATGCAACAGTATTAACTAATTTCATATCTTGTTGAAAGTAAAATTCATTTCCAGACCAAAGAGAATTTTCATGTCGAAGCAAACAAAAATAAAACGAAAGGAGTTAAAATAACAGTAGAGATGTGTGTTTTACAGAAAGGGACAAAAAACTTTACATATATATATATGCAAACAATTTTATTTAACTCCAAAATTTTATATTATTTTATATTCGTATTATTTCAAATATTGAATTCATTGTAATAAATCACACTGCATATATATTTAAATACATAATAGGTACCTATCTCATAAGTGTTTAATTTAATAAGCTCAAGAGAAATAACATTAATATATTCACCTATCTACCTACGCTAGCAGCGCAGATCGCTTCTTAAATGAAGCCCGCAGTCGTTTGAACTTAAAATTTTCGAATCGACTACCTTCGTGCAAATTTAGTGGCGAAGTAAATTTTGTGTCGGTGTATGGTCGAACGATTCCGATTTCTACTCGTTAAACTACGAGCGCTCGCCAGTATCACTTCAAAGGGGATAATCGCCGAGAGAATTATCGGGAACTCGAAATGGGAATGATATCTTTCTCGTTTCGAACAGGAACGCGCGGGACACGAACGTAGTTTCAGACCCGGTTGCATAACCGAGCTTCGAATCATCGCGCACTTAAACGAGCCTGTAAGATGCAGGGGATGCAGAAACTGATGTACGAGGGTGAAACGACCGGCGGAACTTCTGGAACTCGCGGATTACGGTAGGATGAATGATGCGTATCGGCTCGATTTTGCAGGATGACAGACCTTATGCTCGTTAAAGTGCGAGCGCTTCAAAGAGCTCTTTGAAAGGAGCACAGCCGCGATGAGCGACGAAAGCGCGTTATTGAGCTGGGCATTGCTAGAAAGCCTGGGAACGAAGTTTAATTTCAGAAGTGGAGGATGCGCCGCCGGTCGATTCGAGCCCCCCCCTCCCCCCATATTGCGAGCAATAGTTTCAAATTCATATTGATGACTCTGTATCGTGGACTTAATCTATCTCTCGAAATCTATA
This sequence comes from Temnothorax longispinosus, assembly GCF_030848805.1. Taxonomy (NCBI): domain Eukaryota; kingdom Metazoa; phylum Arthropoda; class Insecta; order Hymenoptera; family Formicidae; genus Temnothorax; species Temnothorax longispinosus. Next base: position 20,941,399 of record NC_092359.1, on the reverse strand, counting down.
TTTTTTGTATTTGGACGTTGTCCGAGTTAATAAATGAATTACGGGTTGCAAAAATGGATATATAGATATTTCTCTCCTAAACTGAATATAGCGGATATATTTTACAATATTGATTTTACAAGAGCAAAACTGTATTCGGTTGTATATAAGAACTTTCAAAGGTAGTAGTGTGTATAAAATTATAATTAATTGCATATTACTGATATAGTTATAATCAATTAAATATTGTTGAAATTTGAAGCGTGGAAACTTGGAACGTTTAAAATTCTTAAATTTTAATTAAAATTAATTAAATTAATATGTGTATTGGTGACATAAAAGGTGATATAAAAGAGTGCAACAAAGAAAAACAATATAGGTTATATGGATAGGTATAATCAGTTGCAATGGGCATGATAAGTTTTGGATAATTATGAAATTTTAGAAGTTTTATATAATTTTACACATACAAAAATCGAAGGTAAATAGTATATGTAAGACAGGAAGAGATATAATATGACATTATTTGTATTATCAGTTCACAACAGTGAATAAATCTTTATTTAGCAGTAACAAATTACATCTCTATACTATATCCATTAACAAATAACAGCCATTACGTTTTTTGGACACGGACTATCGATACATAAATTTAACGAGCACGCTATTTACAGCTGACCAATACTCGAACCGATAAATTGAAATGTTCGAAACAGTTTATAGCGTTGGTCGGATCCCTTCCGGCTCGAAGAGTCGATACTAATACGTTGTATTGTTTCCGCTGTCAATAATGATCAATTTCATCCATTCTTAGAATGTTCCCACATTTACTTCTCAATGTACCATGGTTATGAGAATATATCCGCTACGAAGACCATTGTTATACGGGCGGAAATTATAAATTTAGTTATCAATCCGTGCAAAGGAGTCTTATCGTGGGACACCACGCAGTGGAAAGTTAAAAGCGCGTTCATCCGGCGCACTCGTATAAATATTCCACTATCGCCGTGTAAACTACGAAACTAAATTTCGTTCAGCACTTGCTCGGAGCACAGCATGAATGTCACATATGCCTTGCGGCGAGTTATTATTCTGGTCATTTGCTTAACAGAATTATGCAAAATCGTGGAGGTTCGGAACCCTTATCGTGGAAGCGACACGTGTGACTGTAGCGCCCTGTATTCCGTTGTAATATATATTCATAAACGTTAAAAAAAAACGCCCAAATCTCTTTGCAATCCTATTTAACCCTTGAGCGATCACGTTGCTGTGCTCTATGCTGTCGTTTAGTACAAGAGCAATTTTATAGATATGGAAGAGTAATAAAATGGAACGGCATGCCGTGGAAATAGCGCTTATAAAGAAATATGAGACATAAAATTTCAACGTTTCAATACTCTTAAATTTATCGACATTATTAACTCTTGATTGAATTACAACTGATTGCAATAGCAATTTTTACTTTTGACTTAACATTTACGTTACTGATTTTTTAATATACAGTGACAATAATTTAGTGAAACTTTCATATGATACGTAAAGTATTAAAACTATTGTTATGAATATCACTTCTATATTAAAATCTTGAATGCAAAATTAATTAAATTTACATTATATATATTTATTAAGACTTAGAGACTTTAGAGAGTACATTGGTAGAATTGCCATTATTGAATCATAAATCTAATTCTAGAACATGTGAACAATAAGGCAATGAAAATCAGTTGGACACAAGCCTTTTTTCAAACGATTCTAAAGCACAAAACATAAAGAATTTCTGATAATAGTGATATCGGTGTGATTTTGGAATTCCTGTATACCGTGATGCCACAGCATGCAACGTGCGTGTTGCAGTGCCATTTTTCATCGAGAGTATGATAGACGAAGCGATGCTATTTTAGCTTGAAGGTAATTACTTCGGTTATTTTGGAACATATATATATATATATATATATATATATATATATATATATATATATGTATATATATATGTATAATATATAATATATAATCTGCAATTGCTATATATAGGTACATCTAAACGTATAAATCGGTTTGTACGAAAATGTAGATGGTAATTACAAACACGCTTCGTGAAATTGATAGCGATATTGATTTAACCACTAACCGTTATTATGGTTGGAAATCCGTATATTTTTGCAAAAGTATTACTCTAACGAATCAAAAGATTATACTCCATGTAACTGAACTTGACATGTGCCAAATTTATCCTTCTATACTTGCCGTTTTATATTTTAGAGATCTTGAGATATACTAATTTTTAAAGAAGGATCCAAGATATATGTATGTTGAGACTCAAACAGCTCTATATTCTATTTCATCGCGGCTATTCTCGGATTCTTGATAGATGATGATAGATGATAAAAATCATAGTGAATTATAGGATAAAACGAGATCTGCTTAAATAATTAATATTGAAATTTAGATTTTGAAGGCAGAGAAGATTACAAGTTTATACAAAAAGGCAAAGAAGGTTACACGAAAGTTAATACAAAAAGGAAAGATTTACTTTTACAGTTAAATACTTAACAAAATGGGAAAGGAACGGTTCATGGAAGAATGTCGAGTTTTTTCTCACTGTAATGCTGTAAAATATCTATATTTTTCCTAAGGACTTGAAAAAAAAGGAAATTTATGCGTTAACTGACATGTTTTGCGGCGCTTCTTGTCAGAATTTTCCATAAGCTTATTACATCTCCGTGATGGAAGAGATTCTAAATTGCTATGGAGTTCAGATTTGATCTGTGTCGGGAACTTGTTCGAGTTGGATTGAACGGATTTGTAATCTGCGAAGAGATCTGCGTAAGCGAGATTGCTTTCACGTATTTTCTTGACAGTGATGATCCCGCGAGAAGACTTGCGGAATCTTTCGGCGCTGATGATTGAATTTTGTTGCGAACTTTTAGTGTAGAAGTTAGATGCGCTTGTTACGTTCTTGTATAACCGATTTATGGGTAACCTCAACCTGATAGTACAACGCTTTATTCATTTATAGCGCTTTTATAATCTCGACTCGACTTTACTCTCGTACTAAAAATTTTCGTACGTACATACACTCGTCGTACGTACGTGCTCGTCTAGCCGGCTTAACCAAATATTTTTCTATTCCGTTATCTCGCATACGCCTTTCAATTGTTTCAGCTTGAATCTTTGAAGTTGGTGCAGTGAAGTTCGCACGCAACCGCGCAATTATCATAAAGGTATTTTTGTACTTTCTCGAAAAAAAAAGGAATTTTCTGACGCGCAATTTGTTCGATGGTCTTTATCACGAATTCCGAAGGGAGAGAAAGAAGAAAAAGAGAGCACAGAATTTTTTACATAACTGCCAGTTACGTGTCACTGAGTATCGGCGTTATTGTTATGTTCCTCTTGCTTTGTTCAACAAAATAACTCTCTTTATACTCAATTGAGTTTATTTTTCTTCTTTATATCAATTGAGTTTATTTTTCTTCACAATACAACGATGAATAATGTACTTCTAGATTTATCTACTCGAACCTACTTCTATAATCTATACATATATCTCTCAACTACTGCTCTCATTTTTTTTTAATTTTATGGCGGCAACAGTTATCATTTATCAGTTAGAAATGAGCATAGATTATCATAAATATAAAAGGTGGATTACGAAAAATTATATTCTTTAAACCGCTGTGCTTTAGTAAAAACGATAACATATAATCGCATTGAACTCTCCACAAATTAACAGTAATATGATTTCATCGACATATATATCTAGATACAATTATTGTGCGTATAACGCTAAAATTTAATTTTGATGATTACGCACATTTATGGAATTAAATAATTTAATAATGGCAAGAATCGGTTCAATGAATAATGCGTGAGTACGTGCCACTGGATATAATATTACATCAACGATTATGGTATCAAGTTATTTAATGCGATACGTGTGGAATGCATACTGTAAACGACAGTTCTGTCAATATAACGTTGTGTTTGAACATGAAAGGAATTGCATAATGTCGTGCAATGCACATTAAATTTCGAACGCGTAAAATGGTTATTAATTATTATTACTTTCTCTAAGTCCATATTATAATTGCCTAATTTTAAATATGCTTTTTATTATATCGCGCACGTTAATATATTTTTGCAGCCGATGAAAATGCGATTATATGTTTGCAGAAAAGCCATGTATTTCCGATAATCAATATATTTTTCAATAAAACAGCTTAATAACGTTGTTAATATTTTAATATTTAAAATATATAATCGTTGAAAAATTTCAGGAATTTCTGTTACTTTTTCTTTCTCTCTCATTTTTTCTCTGCATTTGTAATTAATGAAAATTAAGTCTTTCACAAACTAGTTTATCTCTTGCGCCTCAAGCGCATATAATTATACATACAAGATAGCATCGAGTCGTAGAAAAATTTGGAGAGCCTGCTATAAATGAATGCTAGTACGAGTTATGTGTATGCACATTGTTCGAAACGCGTGCATGTTGCACGAATTGTACTTGCATGTTATAGTAAATAATAGGGACATTTGACCCGCAATGAAATTGGACCGTAACTCGAGCACAGCTATGTGGTTGCCTCATCACTATGGCACCACTATCATGTTATATGATATGGAACACAGCTTAATGACGCGCAAACAGCCATTCGAATGTATGGAAATTATTTCTTTCCTGTCAGAGCGATTGTACTAATTATACCCGCGCAACGCGAGATTGAAATTTTTGTGTATAATCTTCGTGACTTAACTGATTAAAGGGAAACTAAAAACATCTTTTCTACAACAAAGAAATGTAAAAATATTTAATAAATTCACTTATTGTTAGATGACTATCTTTTTCACAATGTGTAATATCTTATTGTTAAATTTTTGGTAAGAATGGAAACTAATAATTTCATATTCGTTGCCTGAACTGTTTCTGTTTCAAACACGAATTATAGTCTTAAAAGTTTGTGACACTGTGTCATTATTAAAGGTTTAATAAAATTGTTTAAGCATAGTACAGACACATCTTCTTATTGAAATAATATTTCTACATTCTGGAATACAAAATATAATAGCAATTTCAACAAGAAATGGTTTCATAAAAACGCTTTAAATATAAATATTTAGACAAACATAAATTTACGATACATGTTTCTATAATGCAAGAAGTATAAACCAAAGAATACAATATAATTTAAAATTCAAAAGGTAACGAGTATGTGAAAATTAAATGTGTTATGAAAATTAAACTTATTAATTAAGCTATCCGCGGCCAAATCTTAATACTGATTTGCATCTATATAAGACTCAAAATTTTTCGAAAATATCTATATAATTTTATCAAACAAACAATACAAAATTTAGATCATTCTTTCAACAGACAAAGAGATTCGAGTCTAAAAGGATTATATTTTTGAAATTACAAAGTTGAGACCTTTTAAGCCTTTAGTTCCGTCCTGATTACATAAGTCTAAATTGAGATTTGAATGTTGGATAGATTGCATTTTGTCCGACAATTTATCACCGTTAGTCGCACTTGTAGCGAAAGTAATTCGTCCCGCGAAAGATTTGCATGCCGATGGACTACCTCGTGAGAGCATACACGCTTGCCTCTGCGAGCGTGTGTCGCGCGTGTCAACGAAATAAATCAAACGCGGGCGTACGATGGTGCAACGAACAATTAACGTGTCAGGGCTGCGCGCGCGGCTTTGTTACGGCAAACAAATTCCGCAAAGCCGTGCAGGATTCACCGGCAGTTTTCTTCTATTCGACACACTCGACCGAATCGACGTACGAACTTGCTGCGCTTGGCGAACGGGAGGGAAGTGCCGCGGAGGTCCTGACGCTCGAGCGTCAGGATACTCCATTAAAGGAGCGAAGAAGAAGCGGAATGATGCGACAGCAAATCATGAAACAAAAAAACACGCCCGGTGGAGTGTATCGATCGGTCGCAACACGAAATATGCGAATACAAAGAGAATGAGATGTACGGTCGGTATAAAGCGTCTTGTTCCTGTGAGCCTTGTGCCTTGAAATAGTTTCTTGAAGCTATTATGCGCGTAAAATTGAATCTTTTATGCGTTTTTATAAAAATTCCCCGAGTCAGGAATGCCCTGTGTTTTCAGGGGATTGAAGTTGTGGATTCTTTCTTGGAGGGGGTGGGAAAGGGGCTTTTCCTCATCGAAAATGCTTGGGAATTCTTTAATATTCGCGCAGTACTGCTCGCACGACCTACTACCTACATTATTTATGACATACGCGTGAGGGGCGTTTAAAGAAACCACATTTATTTCCTTTTTTTGTAAGCCGAAGGAAATGACTTACTTTATTTGAAGATATCGTAGCTCATACCTGTCCTTGTAATGTGCTATGACCATTAATGAAGAAAGTAAGGGAAAGAATTACAATCTTCTCTTCAAAATAAAAAGTAACAAACATGCCAAACTATTGTAATTGCAGCTTATCAGCACAATTAGACTTCAGCAAATATTATAATGTTTGAAAAAATCGTCATTTTTGGAATTACATTTTAAAAATATATAAGCAAGGTTATTAATTATCTTTTTTTTTTAAGTTTGATCATAATCAGAGAATAAATTACAGATTTTTTACGAGCATGTTACAGTTCACCAGGATGGATATGTTGTTTTATAAGGGTCTATTGTCTACCACTTCCAGGGTGCAACAATGAGAAGTTGCTTTCTATTATGCGGAAGAAATGGAAATTGAAGTCGCGATACACAATGGGCGGGAAAATCACCGAGAGATAACGTTTCCACAGCACGGCATATTAATGGCACCGGTTTTCCGTATATTCGCGGCTAACGCGCGGCCGATGGAAATAAAGTTCGCGGTGCTGTCATCAAATTAGTGCGCACCCGCTAGTCGTTTTCACTCGAATGGACGCAACAATGAGAGCGGAAATGGATATTCGATGTAAATGTCAACGTAGCGCAATTCCGCGATAGCTTTATTGGCGTGCGTAGTATCTCATATCTCGCGGCGATCGGAAACTTATATTAATAATTTATTAGTTACCGTTATCTCTCTCTCTTTCCTTCTTTCTATCTCTCTTCCTTTCTCTCTCTCTCGACGCGCACTCTCATTGACGGCGCCGATGTACATTGGTTCCATGCTTCATAAATTTTGAGGAATGGCGACAGTCATTGAACGTAACTTTAATAAGCTGATTAAGAGTCGAAAAATTTGATTACTCTATCAGTCTCTCACATTTTGTTAATATTCGATGTACTTTTTAAAAGCCCAATAAAGCTTTTACACCTATGGTACTGTACTGTTTATGAAAATTTTTAAATTCAATTTTGACATCCTATATTTACTAAAAGATTGAATTGATGTTAATGAAAATTTATACCAGTAAAAAATATTTCATATAAAAATATATATATGTATACTTATACATAAATTACTATAAATATAAATAAATATAAAATTTGTTTACCGGGCGTGTACAATATTTGCCAGAAGATTTATGTAACAATAGCAAAATGATGATGATGAGTTGATGAGTAAAATAATATGTCTTGTGTTACAAATTCTGAAACAACGCTTGGTTAATAGCAGAGAAGAAAAGCTGCTTATTTGTAAATTATAATTATAAACGATATTTTTATATTTTCCATTTGGAATGAAATTTCACAGTTATGGAGATCCACGCTTTAATAAAATCTCGCTTCTCATGTATCTCCATCAGAAATTCAATTTACCGGTATATCACGCGACTTTCAATCGCGAAATTTCCTTTCTGCCATCCGTATCTCTGACTTATTATATGCATATATTTTTCTACTGACACGAGAAATTACAATTATCTGGAATCGAGTTTATTTTTCTTGATGCGACATATGTTGTTAAACATAAAAATCTAAGAGATATTTTTTCTCTCAAAGCTAACGCTTATATTAGATTCTCAATAAGAGAATGTTTAAACGAAACTTTAATGGTTTTTATGTACTTCATGACTATATGTAGATGTATTTAGATTTTCCAAAAACTTAATATTTTTCAAAGTACTGCTATTTTAATTACTATTTTTGTGAAATTACATTTCTTCTATGAATAAAAATTAAACACAATTTTATACCAAATTTATTTATATAAAATTATTTTACAGTAATTTTTTATTGCATCTTTGAGATATAAGCTGAAAATATGCATCGCTTCTTTGTAGTTATATCGCTCTTTTGTTGTAAAATGTAATTTTGGAAACTGGAAGTAAACTATTATAAAAAATCTAGATACATGGATATAAAGTATACGAAAAATCATGAAAATTTTGTCTAAAATATCTTTTTATCTTATCGTTTAATTGCTCAGTATCAAATATAAGCATTAGGTAACTTTGTTTCCTTTTAACCACAAAATGGGCTATAATAGTGATAAGATATGTGTCTTTTGGATTTTTATGTTTAATAACACATTTCAAGGAGAATCAAATCGATTCTGGACGTTCTTTGTTAATTCAATTTTTATTTATTTTTTGAACAAAGAATTGTGCAGAAATTCACTGGAGAACGTTGCCTTATCATCATTAGACTTTTTGAGGCGCATTGTAGAAAACAAAATTACGTTTCTTCGTGAGACTGCAAACTCCTCATGAAGCTTAAAAGAAAGGGAAAGAAAAGATAGATATTCGGAAAGCCGAGGCAAGGAAAATAATTTTCTATCTCTTCCGAATTGTCGTTTTCTCACGAGTGGTGCGTGCGGCGGCGCGCACCGGTTAAAGACAAGCACGTGAGTGTCGCATTGCAGTGCTCTCACCTCGAAAATTGGAACTGGTACGTAGTTAAACCTGGCAGTGTCGAGATATTGTTAGACTACGGTAGAAACCAATAGTGATGTAGCCGGTCTCGTTGAATTTATTTACAGCACCGTGGAATATTTATATGCGCGCTCTGTATCATGCATAGAATTGCCGGCGACGTCATTCGATGCATTACCGCGACGCGGTTAAAGTTAATTCTCATTGAGATCGATGCGAACGTGCGTGCTGGTGGAACATTTTCGGTACATCATAATGAATAATAATGCACTCACATGTCAACATATTATGCTTTTTCCAGTGTCTCTTGTCAAGAAACGATCGCTGTCGGGATTACTGCAATTTTATTTTTGCGATATATTTCTTTCTCTGTTTATTTTAGCGTTACTTTTTAGATAAATTAGAAGTGGATAATAAAGGCGCACCGGCACAATTATTCACGTTCGTGTTTCAACACGGTCGAGATGGTTAATTGCCATTGACGTAACAATCTTTATTTATATTTCGCTTTTTGTTGCTCTGCCATCGTATCTGATCTTTTTTTCAATCACACATTAGTAACAATAATGGTTATGTGATAATTATGACATTTGTTAATTAAAGGATTGTAATTGATGTTAATTGTTTGTAGCAAATGAAAATGTTGCGTGATGAATGCAAAATGATTATTATTCCATAAATTATGGTTTTCTGGCTTCGCAAAAGCCGCGAAGATTATAATTCGAAACGCAAACGGTAAAGAATCAGTCTGTGTTCGTGATGTACATATATGCAGATATAGATAATTCTCATTGTAACATGGTTAAGCTCTTTGATGATACGTCAAACGCATTTTATTCGTGGCTCGCTGATTCATTTCATACGTTGTTCATGTGTCACGTACGTAATTATAGACGAGGGAACAAAGAGACTCATTTGCTCATTAAAAGGACCGCGTCAGTTTTTCGGTTACGTGTCTGTTGTACGGCACACAGACCCAGATATTCTATCTTTGACTTTATCGGAATAAGGCCTTAATTCACTTTATATTTGACTAAAAGAAATATGCTGGTAGTAGTGGAATGTCAATACTAATAACGTAGTTTGGCTTGAAACTTATACTTTGACGCTTATACTTTAAAATCTTTTATTCTTAATTGGCTCGAGCTTACTTATTAAAGTGATATAGGATTCAGATTAATTTTATTATATTTCATATACTTTAAGACATTTAATTTACAAAATTTTAATATTAATAGAAGATAACTGACTCTATTAATATAATTACTTGCATGTTTACATTGCAATTATTTTTGCAGATTATACAAATTTAATTAAGCGTAAATACATATTCGCGACAAGATAATGTAACATTATTAATTTTAAATTTTCTCCACTGTTGATTCATGCAAGATTAATTTCCGCGAGTAAGTTTACCGTCGTGTTATTCCTCGATAATTTCCACCATTTTAAATATCATAAATTCGAGCGCCACGGACGTTTGAGCGAGAGGGTAAAAAATGCTCGGTAAAAAATTTATATCATTTAAAAAAATGAACTTTGTGATGCAAAATGGATATTCGCGGATATTGAGCAAAATCTGGCGTAGCCTCTGTGTCGTTGTTCATTGATTCTGTTTCACGATCGACGAAGTGAATGCGAGTTGCGACGAGTACAGTCAATATGATATGCGCTTTAGATTGACTTGCTGATGTTTATGACGCGATCCACCGCAAACTGGGAGGATAACTTCTCGAGTCAGACAGCGCGATTCTTAGCACCATGTCGAGAGAAGGACGATAAGCAGGGATATTCTATTGTTGCTCAATATTATTGACCAGGACTGCACAAAGGAAAAGTACCTTTCCAATGTCGATATGATGACATTGGGTACCGAACCTAAACCTTATCTCGGCTCCCAAGGGACGTTGGTTGCCGCATTGAAGAAACCGTCAGTACATTTCTCCACCCTCGCCTACTCGCGTCTGGGAAAGGCTGTTTTACGTTTACAGCCTGCTTGCGGTATTTAATGGATCCTAAAACGTCCAAGTACCCTTTACTAGCTCGTGTACACGTTCACTCGTGTGTGGCTTACTCTTACCTCCCCTTTTGTACATATCACTTACAAGAAATATCCGCGGGTTTGCTCACCTCCCGTTATCTTCGTGGAGGTTTATGGGGTTGTAGAAAATGGGGCCGCAAATAAAGAATGTCCATATTTGAGAAGGCAAACTATGACATTACAAAAGTTTCTTTCTCTACGCCACTTTGGCGAATGATATATTCTTTATCATAAGAAAGTTGCGGCCTTTTAAACGGCAATTCTAAGAGTGAAATATATGTAGGATATTCTCTAGATATATATTCATTCGTTCATTTATTTATTCTGATGTTATATCAGTGAACATCTTTTTTATATGTACGAATTGTTTTACGATCGCTTTTTATCGTCCTTTAATAGCGTATTTCCAAAGATCAAACTTGAAGAGTCAATAATAAATAAATTAACAGAGTCGAATATAAGACTAATAAATATTTTTATTGTACAACGTGTACGCAATCTGCTGTATCGCAAGCAATCGCGAAAGTTATTATAATATATTCCGAAGAAAAATAACTTTCGTCATTTGTGCGGCTATGACTCGCGCAAATCTACATAGCGTCATTCCAGACTGAACAACAAAGTTACAAAGTTTCCGTTTTTAAATCTTTATTTCGCGTGAGATCGCTTGGTGCAAAGACTATTCTAATCCCAATCTATCTTTGAAGAAAGATCTTGTTAACTAGATTTCAATCGATTAAAATACTTTATGTGAAAGTAAGTCATTTATACTTTACTACCAAGCTTTAATTATTAATATAATTTCTACAATTCTCTCCAAATCTAGATCCCTAAATTTATTATCACTGAATTCATCAATACTTTAACATACGTTTATATTGAATCTTATACTTTAACAGTATATTCTTTAATCTGATTTATTTGAAGCTTATAATTTCACTATAGACTACATCATTTAATTAATACTTATAAAAAAATTGTAATTATTTAATGAAAATATTTATTTTGTAAAACATTATTGATTGTTTTATTATATTATAGTGTTTTAATTATAGATCTTTGATTATTTAAATTCCCTTTAGATGATGAGATACTGATTTAGTAAGGAATATCCTGATCTAATAAATTATTAAATTATGCAAATTGCTTAATTTATTAATTATTATAATATTATATAATGAGAGGTTCTAATTTGTCCAATTAAAAAAAATTATGTAATAATAAGAAATTAATAAAAATAATTTATGTAATAAGATGGAATCAGATGGAACGTAAACTGTTTGGCAAACCGGTTAGCGCGCTAAAATCGTCAAATATCCGTTTACCTAAATACCATTGCTTCGTCACTGGCATGCATTGGTGTATATGCGGATTGATGTTTCTTTCGCCTGATCCCGTGAAGAGAAAAAGAGGTTCATACTTCTTCGCGAGGGTGTCACGGCCTCCGACGACGTATCGATCAGTCTTAGAAGCGCGGGTACCGTGAAAGTGGTACGCTCCACTTGGGCCCTGCTTTTATTACTTCACGGCCGCGAATGTAAACACGGATGCATAATGCCCGACAATAGCTGTAAGTAAGCCTCAAGCCGTAAGAAATTTACCAATTACAGACGAATGTGAGGAGAATAATCGACTGTGTTTGGTCAATTTCTTACATCTTGAGGCTTACTACAGCTTACTACAGCTATTGTAGATCGGGCATAAGAGTGCGTTACTCCTCGCTAGTAGAAACTTTGACGACTCTAGGTAAAATAACGTAAACGCTTTCCGAACGGATCAATCTAGACATAATCTCCCTCTCTCTCCTTCTGCGCGCGCGCGCACTCCTTTTCTCTTTAAATAAATCACCATCACTATCGTATAAATACTCATTGTTTCCTCGATGCATCATTGCCGTTCTATCGGTATTCGCCATGCTTTATATCGTCCGTGGAGAATGAGCGGCCGTTCCTACTCCGATGTATTATACATTTCCGCGCTGTCGGCGAGCGCGATGCGGCCAATATTTCCCGCGCGATAAATCAAGCCTCGGTGGCATGCGTTCCGCGATGCATAGGAGCAGATCTGCTCACGATATACTCGTGGATTCGAGGTTTCGTGGATCTTTGATCAAGCGGCGCGAGTGATTCATTTCGACTAAACGTACGAGCTAATGCGGCGCGGATTCTCAGACCGCGAGACTATAATAAGAATAAAACTATGCTAAGGCTAGGGTACGGTTATAGCGAATATCGCCTAATTGCTCGGTCGCAGCCTCGCGTGTAACCAGACCGCGTTGCTCGCAAGGTTGAGCATCGGCCGGACTATACCCTCGTTTCTCGCGAATGAGGCCGTTCGATTGCATTCGGTCACACTGTTTTATGCCTCTTGATTTATTCCCGCGCTCGATACATATATGTATTGGGAGTCCTACGTTGTGAACGGGAAGGATACCGACGGACGTCGGGGAGGGTGGCGCAGAACGAGATGGAAGCGACGGAAAATGGATCTCGATGAACGAAATCGTGCGCCTCGTGCGAGAGGATCGTCGATCTCGTTCAAGAATCGAATGTAGAGAGTGCCTAGGGATTAGGCACAGAATATTTATGACTAAAGTTCTGTACATACTATAAAGTAAATCAAGTAGCTCTATGGTACTTTGTACTAGAGATACTTCTTTAGGATAGTAACTGTTTTCCATACCTTAACACTAGAATCATCGACGATTAACGTATATTTATTTTTACTATTTAAATATACTATATGTATGTATATTAAAAAAGAGATATCTCTGAAAAGGGAAAGTTAAATTGAATTATCATTTACATGTTGCAACGGAAAACTTCAGAATGTGCAATGTAAATTTGGAAAAACATTCCAAAGCAATCATTCTGACTGCTTTATTAGTTCTAGTGTTAAAACGCTTTCAAAAATCAAAAATGCTTCTCTGATTTAGTAAATTGCAAATGTATAACAAAGTGATCCTAAATAATAGTTTAATTGTAATGAACGTCCTGTGGATTAGAAAATCTTCTTACAATATCCTTTAGGGCAATTGCCTTTATTGTCTGGAAATGAACGTAATTTTCGTTAGTTTTTGCAAACGTTAAAAGGGAAACGAAAGTCGAGCGTAGCGCTTTCTAGTCGATGATTGCGTTGCTATTATTCGATATATGTGATGTTCACGCGTCGCTGCACTTGCCACGATGTTTGCTGGGGACTTTTAAGCAGCAATGCCGGCTGTTTGATTGGAATCGTTTATTTAGAAGAGACTCCGGGCTGAGTGTTTGCGAGTACGACGCGCTCTTTGTTGGAAAGTTGTATAAAACGTACACTCTTCTTTTTTCAAAGAAGTTATTTGATTAGTGTTTTAGAATTGGTCGTAGACGCGCCGATCGATCTTCGTGAACGCGTGAAGTTTCTCTTTTTCTCAATTTTAAGAGCTATGCCTAAACCTTACGTAATTCGTTGAAAGAGAGAAGGAAATTAAATTGTATACATTTACTTTCTATTATTACACGCAATTCGACAAACGTTCCATTTCTTTCCGCGTAGATTTCTCTCCACGTAGCACTTCGATACTATAAATTTACTTACGTTTGCTTTATCGCTCCGTTTTCGCATTATGCAATTGCTTTGTGGAACGGGTACAATTTTGGAACAGCAAGTTGGGAAGCGGGCAAATTTGTTGGTAAAGTGATTAGTCTCCATGAAACTGGCGTCTTCCTCCGCACTCTACTTCATTGTAGACTATAAAATGGAGTAACAAACGTGCCGGCACTTGCTATCTCGGAGGTTGGGTACCCTCCAACCTTCCTCTAAGTACAATTTAAGCGCACAATTATAACAAATAATGAACCTTTGAAAGAATCAGCATTTAGATGGAGTATTAAGCTCTGAAAGTCCGGCTAGCCCCCTTTTAAATATCTCGGTGATGTGATTTCACCACTTACACGGACAACTCCCGTGAGACGGTACCGTTAGTGGATTATTAAGATTTCTTTCGCGGTTATATAAAATTCTATAAAAATAGCTTTCTCAAGCTTCTTCACTGTCAAACAGAATGAAATAGATAAAAGGGCGAAACAGGTGTGTACGCTGAGTGGATCGAGGTCCGTCTTTCTCGAAAGTATAGATATCAATCGCGCGGGGAGAAGATTGAAAGAGAGAAGCGAGGCGCGCACGCGGCGCGCCGTGTATTATTTCTCGCGGCTAAAAGTCCCACGGATATTAGGCGCGGTCGATATTCAAATAGGACGTCACCGGCCGCGAAAATAACCTGTGGCGTTCTATCGAGTTACGGTCGCGTCGGCCAATTTCCGAAAACACGTCGAAAGGACTTGTTACGGCGGGCGTAGAAATCAATCGCGGTTGTACGCGCCGGACGCGAGCGGCTGAAATTGAAACAGAGCCTGGTACCTTCGTACAGACGGAATAGCGGCGGCGGCGTGGTCCCAAACGATATCCACGAACTATTCATTTTAACAGCCTCTTCGACGCTACGGTTCCCTATCGTTACCGCCGTCCGGTTGTTATACCGGGTAACACCGTCCGATGCCCTTGTACATCCCTAAGCCTCGCGCTCGTATCTCACCGCACTAAAGCACATTTGGTCTGACACTGTGAAATCCTAGGATTTCATAAAGCACATCACGTACAAGTGCGCCGTAAATATGTATTATATTAGAGGAGGCGGAGGAGGTGGAGGTGGAGGGTGCGAGGAGCAGGAGCGCCCTAACGACGTATGCGCGCGTCGAGAATTAAGCTCGCGCGCGTTCGTGCGGTCTGCGTTTCTTGCAATTAGGGTGAAACGGGATCGATTCACGAATTAGCGCGATAAGGCGAACACGATAGAGCGCGTGGTCGCCGACCCGTTTTTAATATGTAATAACGGCTTAGGACGTTAGAGGATTATACTGGTGCTCGTATCTAATTTGCAACGGAAAATATGATCTATTATATCGTGGACCGATAAGAACCTTGAACGAGGCTGACCGCCTGCTTTTTACTTTTGATAATGGTGATAAGCAAACGGACCGAGTGGTTCGCTCACGAAACAATAGTTTTATGACGTACGTATAACTGCTATTTAATTATGTTCCAAAATTGTCGGGCTCGAAGCAGCGTTCACATATAGATGGAAGTTCATATATGTAAGTATTTAGTTTGACCTAGATCTCGCAATGCGCAAAAAGTTACGATATATGATGACCTCTTTTGACGTTTCTCCGTATGGATTTTCTCAAATTAAGCTATAAGAAAGTTGGCAATAAGAAAAACGTCTTAATATCGCATAAATAAGTTCTCAATTATCCTATACCTAGTATTCGCGATATTGATTGCCAACGCGACTCTATTTATTGTTAGTTCCCGTTTATTTCCCAAATTGCCAATCGTTATACGTTGCCGGTATATGTTGCCAAAACGATCGCACGCTTCGCATCGCCAATTACGCGACAATCTGCATAAGCGCGTTGTTGTCTGCCACGAGGCGCGTGAGTTTCGTTTCGGCCGGTGGATTTTCGGTGATTATCGCGAAACTCAGGTACCTACCTACTCGTTAGAGAATCCAACAGATTTGCCATGCGGGATGTTCATGGGAGCGTGCAGCTTTTCGCGATTACAACCGAGGTTGTTATCGTTGACTGCGTGGATATGTCGGCTCCAGTAAAACTGAAAGCGTAAATGCGAACCGCAGAAAGCTATTCAGACAGGCGTCAGTGACAGACGAATTCCAAGTAAAATTAAATATATAGAACTCGGATGGCGGGTCACGGGATCTCTCCACCGCGAAATTGATCCCGCGCGTGTTCTACAAAAATCCACAAAAAGCTTCCGCGTTTATTTACCATTGAAATAGATGCGGCAATAAAAAAAACAATAAAAGGATGTTGTTAGACAGTTCAAATTTTGTGTCATATTTTTCTTGTGCGAGACTTTCATTGTCAGAGACATTTTTTCTCGTGACAGCGATGCTATTCTGACAGAAAAATACAGAACATTTGTAGAAAGAAATTCAAAATTTTCATAATAAGATTTAACATTTATTACTGTGTAAAATAAAATAAATTACGGATATTTATAATCGTATATTTTTGGGAGATATATAATATTTGGTATTGCGCTTTTATTTCGCCACGCGTCTGACTTTTATCTGCGGCCTGCACTTTCAGTCGTTTATAACGGATAGCGGAATCGAAGCTGATGCAAATATAACGATAATATTCGTTGATGATAATATACGGCAAGCGTGGATCAACACGTCGATCATAATGCATGAGGAGCGTCGCGCCTTTCGTTAATGGAAGCTTAACCGGATATTCAGTTATTAAATTTTTAAGCGATTCATGAAAGTGTCTCATCTGATTTACTGCTGCCCACAAATTTACATTTATCAATTAGTAACAGCAGATGTAAAAAATACATACATAAACCGCACATTTGTGTGTGTTCGCCATTTTAAATATATACTTTATTTTAAATATATATATATACTTTATAGTCTTTGTATAATTTTCGATATTGACAGGAAGTGTGAAATAAACAGTAGTAATAAATACGTTCAAAAATCGCACTTGGTTGTTTAGCAATATTTTATTGATTTTTCGATAATTATAAACAGCAACTTACAGAAGTTATAAAATTGAGGTTTTCACTCGCAAAGTGGATAAACAAGATTCTATTATATTTATTGTGTTTATTGGTAAAACTAGATCCACCATTAATTTATAATTACGTCCGCAAACTCTGCTGTTGCTTCGCTTTAAATTTTATTTTAAATGAGAGAAAAATCTTGAACTTTCGAAATACATTTTATACCTCATTATTGACTTAAACGAAAGGAACTTGGAACGCTGGCATATTTGCATTTTACACGAATTGCTTCAAATATACAGCGGCTTGTTAAAAACGGATCGATGTTATAACGATAACGTGATGTTCTTTCGCATTATTAATCTCTCGAGTTGCTAACGGGAACGCTTAGGCGTGCCTTATCGCGTCTCATTATATTTTGTCGAGCGGATTTCATTTTGCGCAGCTCCCGCGAGATTAGTATAACTATGAAAATACAAAAAAAAAAAGAGATAGAAGCAGACACCGTCCTGTCGGCTTTACACCCTGTTTCGCGGGCGAAGTTTGAGCGGCGTGAAAACTGTGACCCATTTTCAAAAAAATCGAGGAACATGCGGTTACACGCACAGAAAGGGACGCGGTAGATCAACGATATGGCAACAATAATTTATCGACCAATTTGCCGGCATTGATATCTCGCGATTAAACGCCCCACATCCGGCGATCGCTGAAACTTCTCTGCTGTCCAGTCGAAATTGCAGCAGCGCGACGAGTTTTGCGCAATATCGATGTGTTTGTACGCCGCTGTCGGCCGTCGTGTCGTCCACGGTCCGGCGAAATATCGTTTTAAAAATTCATAGCGTTATAGGCATGTGAAATATCTACAGCGCCGAAAAAGGCAGTGCCCCGGCTGATGGCCCGGGTGTTGAGTTTAAACTTTATGTGAAAACATGCGCGCGACAGCTAAGAGGATTACAAATACTAATCTTTGCCGTTCGACATGTTTAGCTTCGTGATCCATTTGTGTCACCGTACGGACCAGAGAGACACTATCGGCGTGATATTTCCGGGACAATTAAATTTTTGACATTGTATGATTGTCGTTAATTGAATCCAATTACTTTACGCAGCGTTTCTCGGTTAAATGCAGTGATGATGTAACAAGCGAAAAATATTTTTGGATGTTATGTAAAAAGTTGAACGGCAGCGTGTGGAATAAATCGCATGGAATTGCAAAATAGTTTCATCGAGTTGAAAAAAAAAGATTGGATACATTGATACCCTTTTCAATTTTTGTACTAATAAATACGGCGTGAATAAATCCTGCCGATTATGGACTGTTTTTATCGAGTGTGCACTGTGTGCATAATAGAAGTTCGTACAAATTTATTTTTGTAAAACAATAATGTATGATAAAGTGATAATTATATCGCGGCTAATGTTGTTAAAATTATCCGTGTGCAAAACGCTGGAGCACAAATGCATCATTTTATTAATGCGCGATTTATTATCATGGTAGAATTCATTAATTAATTTTAGCGTGCGGTTCCAAGATGCGGTGATTATTACGGCAGATTTATACCACACGCAGCGAAATTTTGTAATGCGGGTTTATATATTTGTGACACTCCCTCGATACGCGACCGCGCGTACCCAATAATTCGTTAAAAGTGCATGACACATAAAATCAAATTCATATGTAATTTCACGTTTCTTTTTTTTCCATTATTATTATTGAACAAAATTGATTTTGTCTCTACGCTTAAAATATCGTCGCCGCGTATATTACGAGCGTAATGATAATATATCAATGTACACGTCCAACTTCGCGTATAAATGCGCTACGAGGCGTACAAATGCGCGCAATTCTATGCGCAACTGCGAATAGCTTAAGAGAAAAGATGTATATTTCCGGAAACTTATGCTTAAGATCCGTGTCTCAACATAAAGAAAGCGCGCCGCGTTATATGATGAGACAGGTTGCCGTTGAGACGGGAAAATTCGATATAAGCTGCCGCAGAGTTTACAGTATCGCGCACTCTTCGGACGCACTTTATGAAATTTACACTAACTGCATTACCGTGTCTTCTACGCCCAGCTGAATACAATTTCGCAAGAAATATAAGCTCGGGTGACGTTACACCGTATATCATTTTCGAACTGAAAAATCTTTGTTGCAAATTTATTTCTCCCGTTCATGCATAGAACCGCAATTTATTATTCTTTTAATCATTTCGTACTTTTATGTGAGATGCAGCAAATCTGTATTCCCATAAACACCGCTATGGCTTCCTTGCACTAACTTTGTTATTTTATATACAACATATCTCATGTACGAACATTTTCCATTTCTTGTGTAGACTTGTATAAATTTTATATTTTATGTTGCACGATGTATTTTCGGATTTCAAGTTTTCTCATTTACAGTATTGACGTATAGTTATATTTACCGAGACTTAAAGGGCGCGGGTATCGATCGAATCCATTGGATGAGTTTACGGGACGCTTTTATATCGTGTCGCTCCGAATTCTTTCAGAATAAGTTAATTGGAAAACTTTCTATAGTTTTCTGTGTTTCGTTTTTTTGTTCTCTCTCAAGACACACGGTTTGCTTGCTACGAAGATTTCCGTAATCCTGAGTCAGCATCTTTGCACTACACGTGTAAGTTAAATGGTTTCTTGTAGAGTCGATTCTGTAACGTCATCAAGAGTAGTTTGCGCCCGCCAGTGCTCGATATTTCAAAGTACGCTATATATAAGCTTGCAAAATGTTACAGCGCATTCCTTATGCATCAACGAGGTGTATATCCCGTGCTACTTTTTAGTCACACACCTAATAGTGTGGAGTGATGTAACGACAGATCGCTAACTTGGCGAGCGTGCCTGATATAAAGTGCCCCAAAGTTTTATTTTTTAAGCAACGCATCGATTTTTTATGAGTTACACTCGAAAAGAATGCAGGGCAGACCTGATGCAAGAAAAGTCGCCTTTTCTCATCAGCATTAGCATGCGAAAGAGTTGTTTTGCAACATTATTCATAATACATTTCAAATAGTTAAATTTGCTTGATTATTTATGTTTGATTACAGTTACATTTCTTTTCGATATACTATCATCATAAACATATTAAAAGGCATCAAAGTAGGAATTATATTACGATAAGTTTTGAATGGAACAATTTAAATTATTAGAACAATTTTTATTATTTAAGAAACGAAGAAGACGATGTAAAGCAGCGATATCTATTTTGCACAATTACTGATAAAATTGCAAATAATTTTAATTATGTTTTTTTTATAATTTATGAATTTATAATTTGTATACAGTATATAGGTATACTGACTGACGTGATAAGGCAACTATTTGTACTATCGATGTATTGATCAAGTATTGCGAAAATAAACTCGAATTATTTTGAATATCCAATGCTGAGTGGCGATAATGCTCTTCCTGACTCGACGGGAAACCTCTATCGCGCGGTATTGGAGATCAGTTAATTGTTATCCCCGTAAATAATCCTCGCGTATAATGTTCATCACGCAAATAAGCAAGTAGCTACTCTATCTTTCCCGGATAGTATCTATATAAGAGCTGACAGTATCGGAACAAGTACGTACCGCAGAATCACTCTTCTTCGTAGCCACGAATTACTTCGCGGGTGTCATTGGTATTTCTATTGGAATTTCCAACATTGGAGTTTCGCATGACCTTGGTGCGAAGAATGTCCCGAGAGAAGTTTGATATTCAAGGCACGTAATTATCCGAACATTCCTCTCTTCACACCTGAATAATATGTTATTGCAGCGCAAGCATATTAAAAATCCATAGCATGTGCGGGATATTGAACGGACTATATCTAAAATATTCCTCAAATTTTAATGTCTCTTTAATATTCTTTTAATCTCAATAATACTCAAGAAGACTTGCATTATAATATAAAGTTTTAATCTGAAACTTCTTAAAAATATCAATCTTATTATATATTACACTGTTTAATAAAAAATTATTTCTTTTTTTGAGCACAAGAACGAAAATAATCGTGTCTTATAGTTTTTTGGATACTGAATACGATCCCGTTTACCAAATTGCTCTATCACGTCACAATTTGAAGAACTTTGCAGTTATAAAGTTGTAAAAAGAGCTATTTTAGTGTATTTTCACTGATATTATAATTACGATATCCCATATAGAGTTTTACAATCGACCCAATACTAGGCTAGTATAACTAATACATGTATTAGGCCTAATATTGGGCCGATTGTAAAACCCTATATGGGATGAAGTGTGTGGAAGTTTTATTGCAATCAAAATTAAGTATATTGTTAGGACTTTCAGCCCTTAAAAGGAATTTCTTGTGTCGATTATGATTCAAAAGATATTGTTAATTAACATTCAACGTCCAAAAAAAACTACGGGAAACGATTATTCTCGTTCTTGTGCATTTTTTGTTGAACAGTGTTATTAAATCTCTAAATAATTGATATGTTTAATGTTTTAAATTTATATAGGCAGTGTGTACAATTGAAAATATTCAGGCTATGAAATGCCAAGCATCAAATCTCACGAAATTAGTCGAAGGATTGTAGACGCGCGGCCACAGCTGGTTCGGAAAGCGCGATCGGTACAAAGACGGTTTTACGAGGCGTCGCGTCGCGGAGTTTCACGCTGCCGAAGTATTAGCGGCGAGCTCCGTGCAGACGTAATCTCAGATATTGTCCCGCGCCAGATTGGATTCGGCCGGTCGGAATTGTGGCATTACCGCGACGGCCGCTCGCTAAGGAGAAAAGACGGGACTGTAAAATTATGAAGTGAGATCTCCGCGATTTCTTAAGGGGGGTGAATGGAGGCGGCAACGCCTCAGGCGGCGTCGGTATCGTACGTGCTCGCGAAAGTTGGAGCACGGGTTTGGCTCGTCGTTGCCGTCGTCGTCAAGAGTTACTCGCGTCGGCGCTCGCTTTCAGAGACCGATAGAGTGCACACTCTACGGACTTGTTGATGCATATCCTCTCGCGGAGGCATTTTCGCGTGCGACATTATGTAACTTTTGAAAGGTCGCGCGTATATTGCGCGCCGGGAATCGATGCCGGAGTAATATGCGTGCGTGGAATACGTCCCGATGTTACGTTTCTATACTTTCTCGCGTAAGTCATCGTTTTCTACGCCTTCAATCCCTCATCCCCCGGAGATACAGCCCGCAACAGTAGGTGATCACGATTCGTTGTATTTTTCATCTAACGCCTGAAAATTGAGCGTGGAAGAGCGATTTCTATACAGCGGAAAAACGTAGTCGGATAACAGCGATAATGTATCGATTGGTATCCGTTTGTGTATATTAGGTGATTAAATGCGCAATTATGTCAAACTTTAGATGACTTTAAGGAATATTAAATTGCTATTGAATTACCTTGATACAGAGCATATCAAAATAACGAGGTAACTAAGAAGAATAATTTGAAGGGAATATTTCCTCTATAAACAGACAAACGTCCCGACGAGAAAAAGTACACAAAAGCTGACGGTAATATTTAAAAGCACATTTTATATTCCACGCCTCGGGAGAATTGTATTGTTTTAAAGTACGAGTTAGATCTGCAAAAGAAATGGCGTGGAAAAGAAGCAAAGAAGGCACGATCGCAAGACAGACGCGCGATGTGCGGGGTAGATTTACCGCATATCTTGCGCTCAATGGTTATCGATAGCGGCTTGAGTGGCTGCGAAACTTTGTAGCAGCGCGTAAACTTTGCAACGTCGCCATTCGCGTGAATCCGAATGTGACAGTTTTGAATATAGGGTGGAAAGTTCCGCATTGTGCTGCGCGCCGCACACCGCTACTCGTTAACTCTTCTCTCCGTGGCATTTAAAGCGGCCCCTATACTGCATTATCTCGCGAAACAATCGTTACTTTGTTAGTCATCGCATTGTACCGTGGTACATTCAACTTCAAAGGTGCGAATGTGCTTCGTTAGTATACCGTCAATCGTCGAGATTCTCGTATTCTTATCAGTCGTTTCCGAGGTTGTTTCCCTAGTCGATAAAAAGTTACGGAATAACGTGAATTTCATTATTTCTTAAACACGCATGTTCCTTAAATAAAACATGATTTAACAAAAGTTTGTATTATCTTTATTGACACGTTTTCTATAAAACGTACAAGCACCACATTTTTAAACTTTCTATTATTTTCTAAAGGACATGCAGAAATGTTCGTATAATTTATATTATTTATTACTTGTTGGGTCCTCATTTCACTAAAAAATTCACATACTATTACAATTACAAATTGCTACCGCAAAGTTCATTATTGCTATTGCTATTGTGAGCATAAGTGTAACTAGAATATGGTAATTGTGATTGCGACTAGGCATTGTCAATGTAATTTGGTATTTATTAATTGCAACCGCAACTCTGTTTAATACTAGCGTGATCCATAATTGCCTATATTATTAACGTTGTTGCATTCATCTACAACACCTATTACACGACGTGTCTCCGAAATACCAGGTTGAACTTACGTTGATTATATGAAACATAAATATATGCCGGAAGTTATATCTAACGTAAAATGTCTCAAAAGTTGAGTAGCCAGGAATAAATGTCTCGAGCACACGAAGTGTTTCCATTTAAAAAAAGTTACTTATTTGCAGAATACACATATACCAATGTGTTTTTATCCAATTATGTAATAATCATTCTATTCTTTTTCTTATCGTGATTTATATTTAACATTTTGACTGGCATTCGACTGGGAGTTTGATATTGGGCTGTGCCATGGGAGACTCAAAATCGAGAAATATGCGGTTATTTATAAAATATGTAGAGTCAGATTACAAAATAAATTATATCAACAAAATAAATAAATAAATATAAGAAATATATTTATTTTTTACATCAGTAGATATATATTTGATAATATAATTTCGAATAGAATAAATAAAACTGTGTTACTCACAAATTTATAATAATAAATCTTTTCGTAATTGAAACAAATATAAGCAGAAAAATAAAGAAATCAATAATTATGTTTTAAATAAATATATTAAAGAACGGAAAACATAATACAATAATGACTATAAAATTTCTAATTTTATATTTAAGTAAATTAACTTTGTTAAAAATTATTAATAATAAAATATAGAAGATTTGAATATCTTAATAGCAAAGCAGTTTATATTTTCTAATTTTATTAATAGACATTTTGCTGACCCCGTTTTAAATGTCGATAGTAAAAGGTCGATAAAAGAACTTGTAGAATAAAATATAATCTTCTGAAAAAGCAAGTATATGTATAAATAACTTTGAATTGTCCAGAAAACTAGACAGTAAACTATTGTTTCGATACCCTTTTCGAAAAGAATTCCTGCGCAATGCGACATCGTATACTGATATCTTAAATTTTTTCTATATTGATAAGAACATCGCGTATGTACATAATTTTAATCCATAAAATGTATTTAAAGTTTTATTTTTATTTTCAAACATCTAATTAATTTTGTTTCGTATTAATTCTGAGGTATCTATTCAATTATCTAATATTATACGTTATATATTATTAATTACATCAAACATTATTAATTATAATTAAATATTATTAATTATATTAATTATAATAAGCTATTTTATTGGAATTTCATAATTACTACGTGAACACCGCAGAAAATTATTATGTTAGACGTGATATACGTAATTGTTTTAGCTTTATATTATTCTAGAAGACTACGCGAACAATGTTATACACTGTGCGCTGTTCACTTATTTGTCACGCGAACACACATATAATCGATTGTCATCCTTCGCTCGTCGATAGAAAAAGTATCGTGCGAAATACATAGGTTTTTACGTAAGATGCACATCTGTCATTTCTCGATCTTTTTTCTAGGATGCACACGCGATTCCTTGAGATCCTGGCCTCCCTTTCCCGAGGAGTCTCAGGTGAGCCCGATCCCGGAAGCTGCGAAGGGAGAATGGGCTGCGCGCGGTTGCGGGCGGCTCGTCGATCATCGCTGTAGGTCAGTATAGTCGATCTATCTTTGTAAAGCAACCCTTGTCGATGAGGGTACTGTCACGAACTCCTGTTTATCTCCCACAGGAATACGTATCGTGAATTCCCGCGACAAGGTAAACTCGCATGTTTTTGGCGTAAATTGACAGATTGCAACGCAGACACGTCGATGATATTCTCGCGACGCGTTACGAATCTAATTTGTCCAACTGTTCGCCGGCGAGAAACGGATACAGAGATCCGCGAAAATTCCATACATTCATTCAAAATCTCGCTGTATCAAGTAATGTAAATAAATACGAAAAAAGAGAGAGTGTGTTTTATCTACACACAAATATTAATATTCTTATTGTATAATATTTTAGATAAATTTTGTAGATGTGTATATATATAATTTTATTATTAATATAATTATTATATTATATTTAATATTAAGCTTACACTGGTTGCAATCTCTATTCAATGCGAACAATGCGCTGGATACATAGCGGCAGTAAAGACTCGATAACGCGTCCGAGTTTTATCGATGCGAGTCTTTCCAGCTGTCGCGTCTCGTTTTCCGAGAAATTTGTGTTCAATAAATCTGGATTTGCCGACCATTCTGGCTTCGGGCTATCTCGCCAATACAGCACGGCGAAATTTCCGAGCTAACAGGTATAAGAGAACGCCATCTTGATATTGATCTTGTACCGGTTCCTTGGCATTTCCGGCTTGTTCTGCCGCTCTATGTGATGTTAGAACTATGTTAGCTGTTCTGAATAGGAATTTGGCGCTAACTACAAGTAGTCTCACGATTACGGGTAACAGAGCGTTGCTAATATCGCGTCTCGGGAAAGTCTTACATATAATCAGGATGTGATACGGAACCATGGTTGTTATGCCTGACATCGACTTTGATCTTCAATAGAAGATCACCACGAAGATAACTTTGAATATATAGTTGCAAAATAAATAATTTACTCTTACGAGAAATCCTTACAAATTGACTCGAGCAATGAAATGACGTATGATAAAATTCAAAATAAAACATACTTCTCTTAGAATATTTTTTTGGAGACTACTTTTATTTCTTTTATTTGAGACTTTGATTTATTGAGTAATTTAAAGTTAATTTTCAATAAAGATTGAATTAAATGTCGCTTCTTTTTCAGAATTAAATATTTCTTAAGGAAAAATAAGTTCTGAATTAATAAAAGCATCTATAATAACTAAAGGGGAATGGTCTTGATTTATATTCATCGTGTTATTAAGTATCTATTATCTTATTAATAGCTGTAGCTATATCAAAATCTTTTCAAGAAAATTTCCCCTTTATTAATGTAATATTGCACGACGGCGTGAGCCATCGCATTTAGAACAAATTTACAGGTGAAATTTTTTCGATCGAGTTTCATTGTAGCCACGCTAAAGTTAACGTGGTGGAACAGCCTTGGTAAGTGCCGAGAGTTCTAGTTCTTGCTCGTTTACATGCAAATTAGATATATTTCACTCCGAGGTAGATGATATCGAACTCTACACGTTCGTAGCTCGCGTCTGTGACCCAATGTCACGGCCAATATACCGAAACTTTGAAACAACGCGAGACAGATCTGCAGTGCAATGATACGTGCAAAGGTACGATAATTGTTCAGCCAGCAATTTGTATTAAAAAACGTACGTTCTTTTTGTATCTTATCGACATGCTGTCTAAAGACATTAAAGAATCATAATATTAAACGTTAAGCGACACACATGTCGATCATTTTCATCTCGATTATAAATAAAGGTGTCTTAAGACATTTCATTCTCAGTTACGAGCGAGTTACATCGAAAGGTATCGAGTTTACATCGATAATACCGCAACCGTTTAAACGCAGAGCCAAGTTGGATGAAACCCACACCATCACTTACATATTATATCGATATTATTGAAGTTTGTAGCGCAAGTAATGGCGTGTCGAGGATGATGTAAATAGCTTTGCAATAATCGGTTGCCACAGGAACCGCTTTGTCACATCGCAACACTTATGTCGATATATTCTCGACTAAACTCGATTTACCGTACGCGCGCTGGTATGTAACCGCTTTATGGCATGCATTACACACTTACGTTCCCTGAAATTCTGTTTATATATACGCCCTGCTAGAAACGCGTTCCACGGCCCATATCGCATACCACGGACAATCGTTTATCCCTATAGCCTTATTACAATTGTCGCAATATGTTGCGGCGAAGCATAGCGCGCGGTCCGCATGCTTGGCGCGGAGGAATTGTTCCGCAACGCCTGTAATTATTTCGTAGAGTTGCGGAGGAAAGGACCGAAAAAAAGAGGGACAAGAGAAAAGGAGTGCGGTTCTTTGCGTGTATAATTTTATTTCCAAGCGTGCACTTGGCAGATTTTACGTTATTTGCATTCATATTTTTTTGGAATGCGGTTTTACTCCCTGCAGATGCACTCATTCCTGCATTATCGGTAAATTTCTTCGGAGCAAGCCACGTAATCGAATAATTTCGAGGATTTCGTGCCGGTATTAAATTGCATGCCAACTTGCGGGTTTAGCATTGCCTTCCCTCAACATGGCTGGAATCGAATTGCGGAGCTTCGGGCACCACCAAGGAATATTTCATATGATTCTCACCTTCGATGACAAAATCTACCTCGTTTGTTCTCGCGATCCTATGTGGGCAAATCTGATTATTTCGATTCTCACATTGCGTAATATTCACTTCCACGCGTCAGTACCTATCAAGATTCTGAAAATAATTCGGTTATTCTGGATGCAAGTAAATTTTGCAGCAAATTACAATAATTTATTTTGTTTTATTGATATATCTAGATATTTCTCTTTGAAGATATAAATAATATTTTCAAAAATGTATAATTATTAATATAAATTGATTAGAATAAATAAAATACGATAAGATACAACTTAATTATATTGTATCTGCCGTTATTTCGATCTTAAGAAGAAGTGATATTAAATTCCGGATAGTGAACGAAGAAATATTGGGAATCACTAATCTCGAAAAGCAATTGGAAAGTTGCGCTACTGCCTCGGGATAAAGAGGAAGTTCACGTTTTTCTAAAAACGTCGTTTTTCTTCCTTTGCAAAATTGGAGAACTGCAACAGAAAACCGTTATACGAGTGCGCCGCTCTTGATTGACCTCAATCGAATATCCGATAGTTTGCTGCTGAGTAGATGCGGAATGCTGTACAATGAGTAGATAGGCGATCGTGCAGGTGGCAAAACACATTTATACAATATACAGTACGATTTAATTTTATCAATGTTTTACAAATCATTTACTATTGTCTCGAAGTGCAGCACAAACTAAAGGTGATTATAACTTTATTTCGCGATTCAGCATGAAAGACATGAACAAATTTCCACATAAAGATTATAAAAATATTCAATTTTAATAGATTTTTATTAACTTGAATTATATATTAATATAATAATTATGGATTTGCGTCTAATTAAAAAAAATAACGAAAATCTCATGACAAGACGCATTAATTTTAGAAACATTTTAATTAAGGAAAATATTGCATATTAAGTGGAGCTTTAAAAGTATTATATTATATTTAGTAAAATATTTTAAAATGGATTATGTGTTGTCATTCTCACACGTCGTTTCTCATGTCATATTATTATATGTCATATCTTAGAGCGCTCTCCTTCTATAATTATTATACATTATTGTCATTTTTAATTACAGCGAAGAAAGAACGTCTTTCGTCAGTTTATAGAGAATATTGCAATTTTTCGGAATATTTCCCGTGCAAGCGAAATCCGTCGACGTCGCCGTGTCTCACGTGAATGGTCTTAATATTTTATGTCAATACTTTTGTTTCTACGAGAGGGAAAAAGCTTGGACAAGCGAGAGCGGACTCGATTCGACACGTTCGCTCACGCGAGTAACTGATAAATCACATTTTACAGCGAACTGTATATCGAATCGAGATGGATGTTGACGTCACAGGGAGGAAAACTGGGGAGAACGAAAGTGGAGAAGTAAGATCGTGCAAAAAGACAGACGTGGGTGTCCGCGATACTTCGCTTTACCCTCGTGACAGAGACGCGTCTCCATAAAGGAGCTTTCGCTGTAAGCCGATCTTAATTCACGTTTGTTGCGCAAAGCGGGATAACTGAGACAAAAGAAGTCTAAACGAAAGACTGCCGCGATTTCGTCCCATTCGGAGCAAGTGGGTGCGTAATGATGCCTTTATGTAAACGCAAGGAGACGAGAGCTCGCACCACTCCGAGGGGTAATGAAGCGATACGGCTCGCGAAAACTTCGCCGTTAGTATTATAGTTTCCGCTCGTTCCCTCGCCGACGTTATAAGCACGATAGTGGAACTGCATCGAAATGTCTGATGATTCTCTTTGACCGCGGCAGAAAGAAGCGTTGTGAAACCGGACCAGAGGGAGAAACTTGTTTCGAGTGCCGGTGGGGTTGTTTGCGAATTCATGAGAGTTTACGTCGGTGTGCGGCGAACGGCCGCGGCTGGTTACAAGTTAAAGGGTTTGTGGGGCTATCTGCTTAAACTATGAAATATTTTAAATGCAAGCCCCCCGGAGTTTTCGCGAATGTCATAACTCGCGCGCTGGCGTAGTTACGGCGTAAGCCGACGTGCCGAAAAATTGCTTTTTTAAGTAGAGAGATGCAAGGGGTTTTTAAAAAGAGAACGTCGGATCATTTAAATTTTCTCAGAGAATTCGGTGCATCCTAAATCACCTCGCAGTCCGCGCATTAGTCTGCACCGAAAGAACGGTTGTGCTGAAGTATCTAAAAATTTAACTAGATACAGATCTGAAAATAATTTTGTTGCACCATCAAAATAATTATGTAGAACACTCAAATTGATTGTTAAAGTGTCAAAGTTTTTTTACAGTATTATCATTGTACTTCAGCGACCTACTGTAATTATTTTAATAGTGCAAAAAAATTATTTTCAGATCTGTATTTAGCTAAATTTTTAAATATTTCAGTAAAACCGTTCTTTCCGTGTGCGATTTGCGTTTTTGCACGCTTTGGCTGTCTCAATTTATCACATTTATACATAGAAAATATTTTAACCAACATTATAATAATATAACATTAATTCACTGCATACTATTTTTATTATAATTTAGAGTGCTTGTCGTATTGATTCGCCTCTAAGCACTTTTGTGCAACTCGATAGACAAGATCTTATCTATAAGTAGATCGCTAATGGATTTTCCAAGATTCATCGCGCTAGTCGCGAGAGATGCTCCATTCCGACACATGTGCGATTCAGAAGTGAACGAACGCCTGATGAAGCCGAGGGCCATTTTTCATCAGGGGGGGCGTTCGTGCACCGGGAATTACGTATCCCCGAAGGTGCCGCGAATGTTACACGAGACGCGCGATGTTACCTGCGCGAACAGGTAACGCTCACAAAAGCACTTTGTGTTCCTTAGGTGCCTTAAAAGTTTTCCCATTTCCGTACTGCACACTATCGCGCCCGAGCACTGCGTTGCACCGCGCTGCCGGGAATATGCCGTGCCATTGCTCGCGAACACGTCTGTCAGACGAGCTCGCGAGTGGTTTAGCTCTTGGCCTGGATTGCCTCGGTTTTTCGAGGGGGTGGAGGGGGGCGGGAGATTCATACAGCGTTCCTGAGAGGAGGCTCGAACCAAATCGCGAAGGCGAAAAAGGGATACGAGAGATGGAGGACCGGGGGAATGGCGGGGAAAGGGAAGCGAACGAGATCAAAGAATGGTAGGTGCGGTGAGAGGAATCATGTCGAGTAAATATGTCGTCAAATTCTCCTAGATTTTGCTCCTACCCAACCGTATGCAATAGTAGCCTTTCGAGATTTTTCATTTCCAGCGATAGGAGTAAAATTTATGACTGGTCAAATAGAAATTCTTGCGGAATCTAAAAGAGAAATTATTTGCGTAATAATATATATAGCAGGTTCCTAGAGACGACCTACGTTACTACTGTTTAAAGATTTTATTTATTTCTGCCAAATTTACTAACGTACAAACGATGGGATCACAAACGACACCAATTAAATCTCGAAATATAATAAATATCGAAAATAAACCTCCAATTCTTTCTTAAAATGATGTACTTCTTCATAATAAACGCATATCTTTCTTATTACTTATTTTTATAAGAACATTTGTATACTTATTGTTTTATAATGATTTTTTTTCTTCCTTCTATGTTCTTTTTTTTTAGAGAGAGCAAGAGTGGAGAGATTTGATAAAATCAACTTTGATTGGAATGTAGAGTTGCTTTGCGCGATTTATAATATCTTTGATCAAAGCAATAAGATCAAAGTAGTAGAAGAACTTGCTTGTCTCGTTGAGCAACGCGCAAGATTGCGTTATACTCGAATGTCACAAACGATATCCGAGACGGATTTAATAAAATCATCTCGCGCCGCGAGAGCGAGAAAGATGAAGGGATGGAAAGAAAACTTGTTACTGCAGCCGTCAAGCTGTATATGGAAGAAAATGTTTTGTAGAAATACGAGGGTGCGATGGTGGCATACCCGGCGATGATGAAATGTTTCCTTTATAAGACTTAAACGCCTTATTCTTATGATGGATGCAAGCGAAACAAATTCAAGATATAATTTGTTTCGTAGAAATGCCTGGAACGTACTGCGGTATTCTCATTAAATATTTTCCGTCCGTATCGCGTAATAGTCATTGTGTTTTCGAAGAACGTAATGCGTATTTAAGGTCTCATTGAAGTGTATTAAGGTTCCAATGATTCAGTAATGCATTCATTGTCACGATCTTTTTCATCATATGACTTGACAGTTAATTTCAATCACGATCTTTCATCATTAATCAACAGTAAATTTCAAACTTAAATAATAGCCCCATTTCGAAACATATTGTGGAATAGTATTATTTAACCATCAGTTATACTATTTTAAACTATTTTTTGTCAGATTTCTAAAAAAAATGTTTTGTAGGTACATATAGAAAATAAAGGTACATAGAAAGCTTTAAGCTTTTTTTGAAACAAAACTATTAAATAACTGGTATGCATACCTAATAAGTCAGATTCATATTTCCGAATTCATATTTACATCTTGGATATACATCAAATTCTAATTCGCGTTTTGTATAAATTTAATAAAGTATTTTTGCATAAAAAAATTGGTGTTTTTCAGCTTTCTATTGTATTTGAAATCTACATATTGGTTTTGTAAAATATTAAAATAAAAATGTATTTAAAAGCTTTATGCTTTTTGTACACGCTTTAAATGCTCTGATAAGCATTAAAATTGCTTAAATAATTTTAAATTTTTATTTCAATTATACGAATACTGCACATAATAACGTCGAGGTCCATTGCTGAAAAATATACCAGCAACCTTATGCAATCCAACATTAATATAAAAAAAGAAAAAGAAGACTATACGAAAGAGAAGCAAAATGAATAAAATTTATAATAACAATCTTTATAAAATCACTTTTTTGAAATTCTTTCTCTAAATAATTAGTTCTATTATTAGCTACATAATTCAATTATGCAATTTGTTTTTTTTTTGCGCCGACATAGCTAGCAAATTTCGAAGATTATTGGACACGTGCTTATATTACATATCACTGACTTTTGTACTATTGTACTGATAGTATTTTTGTGTCCAATATCCGGATGAGTTCGTGTTATGTTATCATATCTTCAAAAAATAAGAAATCCAGACAGACGTATGGAGAGCAGAAAAGCAATAGATCTCTTACGTAAATATTACGATATTAATTTTGCATAGTTAACAATAATAACGAAATCTTCGCATATGTATAAACAATGATAAGAATTGTTTTAAAATTTTGAAAATATATATCAACCACATATCTCCTATACTACTTGTATTCAATTTTCATTTCTTGATCTGCGATTATATTATCGCTTGTATATAGATATTAGCGATCTGGCGTGCTATATATTATATGTATACTATATAGCCGAAGTCTGTATTGCAATACACATGCTGCAAAACAGATGCGAATAAATCGCGAGCGCCTGACAGCCGGCAGCCCTTGGAAACAACGCGTGACGATCGGGATGGACGGGATCCTCCGCGGCAATTCATCTTTGTCTCTTTTTCGATTAACGGATGACTGAATTATCCTCGTGAGGTCCCGGTTTAACCACACGCGCGATGCACGTATCACACGGGGAATTCGGTAATGAAATGTCCAGCCTGTCGAGGGTAGCAATTTGCGTTACCGAGATGAAAAGTCGAATATTTGCCGATTCCCTCCTTTCCCTCCCCGTGCGAATTTCCGGACTTCGCGGGCTGTACCGCCCGAGCGTAAACGCGCGCGCGCATGCTGGAATTTTAATCGCGAAACATTTTCGCAACCTCCCCTGCCATTAATTTAACTCTTGTTAATGTTGACAATTAGCCCCGCGTGCGCTGGATACAAAGTATCGGTCTGTTTCATTGAATTTCACTATTTGCTACGTCATTTCGGGTTTTCCGTAGTGTATTTCTGGAACATGATGTATCGCGCGTTCATTGTTGTTCCCGGCATGTAAATTAGCATTTCGAGTGACTGCGCGTAAACAGCCGAAAGCCGAAGTCGATATTTAGTACGGTGCCGGCTGCAACGTTTCAGGCAAACGACGACGGTTAACCGACGAAGACAATTTGGGTACAAATACAGGGAGCAATCGCGAAGGTTCATGACCCACGGCGGCGGGCGCAACTTAGTCGCGTGGAAGGAAGTACTTACTCTTTAACTAGGGAATTCATAAAAAGCTCCGATGTTACATAATGCCTGAAGTTCGAACGCGAACTCGGCCGTCACATGACGACGGAGGGAATGGAATTTCCGCGTCTTGATCTTCTTCGCCTCCCATTCCTCGCCGGGCCGCACAGATTCCGCCCTCTCCGCAGGAGAGAAGTTTCAATCGTTGGAATTACAATTTCGATCTTCAAATAGCCGAGTCCCTCCCCTCCCTCCGCCGGGTTAATATTTCATTCCTACTAGTCTTTAAACAGGCGAATCGATTCCTCAGATATCGAATTCCAGGACCGCATTATATTCGGGACCGGAACCAATTTAACCAGTGGACACAGTCACTCCCGGTATCGATTCGCTGAGATCAGAATTAAAACGATTTCCATAGACGTCGACGATCGAATTTCATCACTATTCGACGTAATAAATTTTTTGTCGTTTTCTTAGAGAATAGAATAATGTGTTCTCAAGTCTCTTTGAAGATTATATTACCTCCATGCATCCATAATAGAAAATGGATATGTGCATATAATATTCATCTTTACTTTCAAATTGCTCTGCACACGTCAGCGACTCATATATTATCGTGCAAATAATATCACAAAATTAATCAATGCATCATGAAATAATCAGTAATGACGCAAGGTTTATTTTATTTTTTCCGTCAGTAAACAATGACTCTATATACACATAATAAAAATGTTTCGATATAAATGTTTCGTGCGTCCTAAGAGAAGCGCTCGCAATCAGTTTTGTTGAGCTACAGTTTATAAACCAGCACCATTTGCTCGTACCTTAAATTTGGTTTGACGCGCAACGATACTAATGGAAGTCACAACAACGCGATACCCCCTCGCGCTTAATTGATCAGTGGAGAGCGCGGTACAAAGGAAGCTTAATTTCGCACGCGAGTCGCAAACCGCGGCGAAAAGTTTCTCGGCTATTTGTTTTCAAAATTAAATGTCCACAGTCTATACATTGTCTGCAAGATGAAAAGCAATTTATATAGCCAGCCTGCGCGACGCCGTCACCCACCGGAGAGCTATGTTAACACGAATGCCGCCTTTGAAATCGCGCGAGTTATCCCCAGCCAAGCCGCCCGAGCCCAAACTTTCGCAAATTGAAGCCCGAGCGGAATATTCCGGTAGTCAATGAAACGACTTACCCACAACGCGGCACATAGATCTATCCTTCCTTCCCCCCCCCCCCGGTTCCCTTCCTTCGTTTCCGTTCGCCGTACCGAATGCTCTGGGGATCGTTATACGAAAACGGATTCGCTGGGTATTATAAGGACTTGCCTGAAATGGTCTTGGTCCGAAATGCATAGAGAGTATTGTAGCGCCGTTGTCCAAGATGTGTGCCCGGAACAACGGGTTTTCACTAGATTGCTGGCTAGCTCGTCGAAATTTCGCAAAAATGATTATTTTCTCTACAACGCTCGCTCTGAACATGCCCTGAAATCACTTAGCTTCAACCGTTTCGAGCTGCGATAGAGAATTTCACGTTCTGAAGCAAACCGGTGGTGCGCTTTTAAGACGCTGGCCGGTTTTGAAGTGTAATAGGAAAAATAGAGGAAAAGAAGTCTCGAGACGTGTGGAAACGACAAACAGGTGCGGCGAGAGAGATGTAAACTGCTTCTCGAAGAGTTTCTTTTTATATTTCGGGGCTCAAATGCGTGTTCAAAATGTGAATTCTCCATCTAGCTCGTTCTCGTTAGCCGCGTTTCTTTTGCAATGGCAAAATTGCGCTTCCCCGCATGAGCTTTTCTTACCGGCCGCCCCCGCGATATTTTTCATTTCAATCTGTAACGTATAGTTTCGTCGGTTGTCGAATGGCACCTGTGACGTGTCGGCCGCCCTCGTGAATATTAATTGAATTCTACGGGTGACAGGTGACTGATCGATATGTACGGCCGGTCGACCGCCACGTCCTGTACGCTCTCGTTAAGCTCCGATGAAAGTTGATAGGATAAACGCGAGCTTGACAAATAAGAGCCGGCCGGCACGCGGCTCTAAAAGGATTCTGGTCGATCATGCGAGTACTCACCCGGTTCCCACGTATCGACGCACTTCCGGTACCCCGTTCCAGCGGTAATCTCTTGTCACTTGATAGAAACTATATCCACAGAACTATCCTGTACCAATCGAAGGTGAAAACGCGAGCTTCTCGATATAGGGATAAATTTTTTTATGATTACGTTGCTTTGTCCGGGAGGAGATTTTCGCGACTCAGATCAATCTCATCTCTATTTTATTAACGACTAATACCCGCACTCGTCGTCTGTAAATTCGCTGATCAAGTTACGGAGAACATCCACGCCGGTGATATAACATCGCGGTAGCGACTCGCATTACGTTGCCGTGACGGCGACTAACTCTCAAAGCTCTCGACCACGCGACTCGAGCTTACGACGCGCAATTGGTTTGCGCATTCGAAGGCACGCCGGGGTCGCGCACCGACGCCAACGAAAACTGAGATTATGCGCTCGTTGCCTCGCGATGGAAATCGGTCATTCGGTATCAACAAACACGCCGGATATTCCGCGACTTATCATGACTTCATAATCCGTTCTCTGATTCTCCTAATTCTCCGAGTTGGGAAATGCTAAACGTTGAACGTGCGGTTCGGAATTACGCGATTTGATTGAATCTTGAATAATTTCCGTGGCAGCGAGAAGAGAGAATGGCAATTATATATAAATAACTTTTATAATTTGTTTTAAAATTTATTATCGATGTTATGTAGAACCTCTCTTTTCTATTGGTACAGATACACAACTAGGGAGTTAGGATTTAGGGCGTTAAGGTGTACGATTTACGATGTGAGAAATTTATGTTGGACGATAGAAAACTTACAATCCTGCACGTCAGCTTTTGTTCATACAGTCCGGTGTATTGATTTATCGAGGAATCTGACCTGTACAGTATCTTTGGAATCGTCATACAAACTAAGTTAAGCAGTTACTGAAACTTTATGCTGTTCTCTGTAAAACGGAGTTTTGTTTTTATATTTTATTTCTGTAAATCTCAGATCTTGTCTAGGCGACTTTAGACTTCAGAAAGAGAAAAAGAGGAAAGCGAGAAGAGAGAGAAAGAGAGAGGGGTGGAAGGGAAAATGTTTCGAGTGCGAACGCATGTATGACGCTCATGATAGAATGTTGTCAGTACACTAGTAGCCTGCTTTTCGCGTATTAGAATTCTTTGAAGGAAGGCTGCCGGAGGGTTTACACAGGATTTTCAGGGATTCGAATGTCGAGCTGTCAGTGCGGCGGAAAAGTTAGCCGACGTGCACCGTCGTTTGGCTTTCGTTTCTCGCGACGGGGATTTCTCAAATGTAAATTTAAAGTCGCGTCTACAGCCGGTGCAAATTTCACCACTTTCGAGTCACGGCGGCGTGTGACACTTAGCCGTCACATTATACATGCATATTACGTCTCGAACGAGAAACTTTTAAGTTTCGTCACATTAATTATGCGGCGTTCTTTAATCACCGCCCGTCCGTCAATTATCCAACAATATGAAGCTCTAAAATTTCATTGAATTAATATTTTTTTTTCGTCAGCATATTCCGTCATTTCCGAATGAGTTTTACTCCTTAACTTATTAATGCGTACTCTTTCTAGAGATTTATGCAAATTATATAGGATATAATTATATAGGATATCCGGGTTCGAATCCCGCTGGACCATTGGAAATTGTTCCAGTAAAAACGCCGCTCCCTTCATCTAGCAGACAGGGTTTATCGGACGTTGCATGGATTTTAAGCTTACAAGATGGAATTCTTATTTCATAAAGTGACGATATTGCTTACTCGTACAAATGCATGTATGAGTCTGTCGCGACTTGGAAATACGCTCGTAAGCTCGGGAATAAACATATGCATGAACACGTAAAGCACACGTTTGCGCTCGCACCTACGTAGGTATCGCATCATACGATGCGAGAAAAAGGGTTGCGACAGGGAGAGGGGAAAGGCGTAATAAATGTGAACGCGGAGACTGCGGAGAGTAGTGAATAGCCAACGTGCCCTTCTGCCTCCTTCGTTGTCGTTCGCTTTATTATTTCCACACGCCGTAGTTTCGCCGGGGACTCCTTCGTGCAGGAGGCTATGGGTGTGAAAAACATCCCTCTTGCATCTTTATTTGCTATTCGAATCGCGATGGAGCGAAAAAGAAGGACGCGTCTCTGGACGTTTCGGAGTCGCGATGATATATCCGCTTTAACGGGAACGTCAACCGGGCCCTCTCTCCGGCGGTTTTCATCCAAATTGGCGGATTTTGTTTCAACACGACCGACGCGACGCTCGGCATTAGATTTTCGCGGCGAGCGCTTTGTAGCACTGACTAATTATAGCGAGGACCTAAATTCAATGAGAGTCGCGACGTATCGTGCCAGGGGAAAAATAATCTCGCGTTAAGAGGCGCTATTTCACAGACATGACTTTATCTCCACTTTCCGTCGTCCTGGACGTTCTAGAATTTTTCACATCAAGTATGCAGCGCTTTTGCAGTCGGACACTTAAAAAATTCTCCACTCATGAATTAAGATATAATTTACATAAGCACATAATATGCGACGGTAGTCCAAGACTTAATAGCGCTGAAACAGAACGCGCTTTAAAATGGTTCGCGAAATTTTTTAATGCGGAAATTATTAAGTGGATATTGAACGAGACAATATCGTGTTCCGTATTTATGTAGAACGTAAAACAAAGTGATCGCAAAGCGATCGTAAAACGAGCGGTTTATATGTATGTACGAGTTACAACAATATATACACGCCTTTTTTTAGTCGGTATTGAACATCAATCTTCTTCACTCCACGCGCGGGGTATAGCTTGCGGTAACAATTTGCGCGGTGCAATCGATCGAAAATCAGAAACCGCCGTCGTTCCCTCTCATCGTATCTACGGTTTCGCAAAACCGATCGTGCGGCGGTAAGGGACAAAGGATCCAACGGTACTCGACAGATATCTGGCGGGACAGGAAGATTGGGACGCGGAGGGGAAATTACGCGTACCGTTAATCTCACATAATTGTCATGCGTTCCCGCTCACAGTGTGTGCGAGCGGGATGTCCCGATCGGATATCGCGAACTAACGCCCTGGAATACGCCCTTCTGCACTCAGTCAGCCAGTTACGAGAGCGCCGCTTGACGAGATGGCCACTGTTTCAATGGATAAGAGCGGGTCTTCGTTCGTGAACGATGGGATATTAGACGTGGTAGTTATCGTCTGCTCGAAGAAGATTGACGATCCGTCGAGAACGCGGCAGGAATATAAGCTTGAACCTTTACAGGATGTAACGTAATATATAAAAAACCGCTCAATGGCTGTAACACGTAATCTATTTTACCGTGAAGAATCTTGACGATCCTGTCGATATTGTACATATTGGGCACATTATGCAGGCACAGATGTTATTACTTTGGTTTCTATCGATTTTATTATATCTAGAGAAAAATATGTGGATCAAGCAAACACGAAATATTTCTAGGCAAATATACGTTTCGGAGACTCAACAGATAAATCTTTATTTTTC
The DNA here is from genome assembly GCF_030848805.1 of Temnothorax longispinosus. Classification (NCBI taxonomy): domain Eukaryota; kingdom Metazoa; phylum Arthropoda; class Insecta; order Hymenoptera; family Formicidae; genus Temnothorax; species Temnothorax longispinosus. The sequence continues at coordinate 20,901,788 of NC_092359.1, read as the reverse complement.
CTACATAAAAATACACGATATTTTTTTTTACACAAATCGCTTGTTTTCGCCATTTTTAGTACAAAAATATCAAAACGATTATTCTTTAAAGATAGTGATATCAATGTAAACCCGGATAATAGTTTGTCCTCTTTGTGTATCATAAATTGCGTGATCCGTTTCTAAATGTAATAATGTAACGTTGTAATGTACATATAGCACTATATAATTATATGCGAATTTCTCTTTAACATTCTGGTTCGAACGTTGTATCATCGCGCGCGTATTAATTACCGAGTGCATAAAGCAATTATATGGAACGTTAGCCGCGGGACGATTCTATTGATTTAAAATTCTTAATAATCATTGACATTTGGATAATTGACCTTCCGCCGTTGCTGATTAATGGCTGTCATTGCTGTGCCGTGCCCGTATTTGAGAAATGAACCGGCACGAATTTGAATTCACGGAGTTAAATTCCCGTAAATTTTGATGATATCGCTATTATATTACCGTACCAGGACTATCGTAACGATTCTAAAGAGGTTTATTAATTCGCTTAAAATTTCATTTATACGTATAATTAATGCGGCAGCCTCTTGTTATCGATCCTTATTAATTAATATCATGCATAAAGATTAAGAATAAAATATAATAATTATTAAAGAAATATTCCGCTGTTTATTCGCTGACAATGCAATAAACGTTAGTAGTTTGTTTATTTTCTAATGATTTTCTCAATATAGAAGGATATGCAAAAACTTCAAACTCCGTTTTCAGTTATGGATATGTTTTTTATTCATCTCCAATGTACGCGTGGAAAAATTTTACATTTTTGTGATTTATATTTTTAATACAGATAGTTAATTGCACAACAAAGCAAACAGGAATATAAATTCGCAATTTAATTCTTATTACCGGGTGTACGCATGTATATATTATAAAAATACTGTTAAGGGATTAAATCGATAGCATGTTGAATACGTCCGATTGATTTATAAATCAATTTCATATCGGCGGTCTAGCAGTAGTATTAACAGTTTTCGATGCCACAACGTTCTCGTCCGATTATTCGAGTCGCGATCGTGCCATCTGCACGACTTTGATACACTGCCAATATTATTCATAGGAAAGACATACAGACTGATTGAATTCCAAATGGCGTCGGTTCGGTAATGGAGAACGGCGATAGCGTGGAGAAAGGTTCGCGCAAGAAAGCGGAGGCTTTTTGGAGACCGATTCTGTTGTCGAATACGGGGGAGGATCGCGGTGACGAGTGACTCATCGATCGCGATCGCGATCGCAATCGTGCGTGCATGCGTGTGCGTGTGCGTAAACACGCGTGCCGGCGTGCACGCTTTCGGTAGAAAGGCTGCCACGACGACAGGTTCCTTTGCAATTCAATTTAACCGACGATTCCGCAAATCCGTCGATATTTGCAATCGTTCGGCAAAAAGAGATTGTCACCACACTCGAGCGTAATGTCAAACGCCGCGCGTGTTTTCGAGAAAGAATTCCCTCCTCTCGAAGCCCGTGGAAAAATATTTGTTTCGTGCGATTGACGATAATGCGCGTCGGCTGTAACCGACGATTTTTGACTTATACACGGAGGAGGGCAACGGGAATAAGTGCGCGACCGTTTTGACGATTTATGCCTGTGTACAAGGGTGATTTTCGGACTTTTCCGTGCGCGGTGCACATTATGGGAATATATATGGTCCGGCTATAATATTCTATTTCAGTACCACGCGCGGCACAGATTACGAGTTTACAAATGAAAAAATAACGCGATTAATTTAAAAGACCACGCACCGTGAAGATTAAACTTTTCTCAGCTAAGTAGATTTAATGTAAATTATACGTGTTCGGGCGGTATTTAAAATTTTTATAATTTCGTTAGAGACTTCTCTTTGAAAATATCGCATATCTTATCATCTTATCTCTTTGAAAATATCGCATATCTTATTATCTTAATTTCGATTGTCATTTCCATTTTCTTGAACTGCTCGAATCATCTCATTCTTTTCTGTTGAAATTAGTAACTCCGAGGGAACTCAAGTTTCCGAGATGTGATTGCTCCGAGATGTGAGGAAATTAGCAGGGTTCAAATACAGCTAATACGTCAGCCAGTTTGACAGATTTTTACCACTCGCACGAGTTATGATTGATGCGCGTGTGTACATAGCGAAGCCGATTCCTTTCGTGTTGCTATGATTTTCATACAGGACAATTTACAGACGATACGTCCGGCTTTCATCGCGTAAGGCTGTGTATGATCGATGGCGCCTAGCCTGGCGATAATTACTGGCATTATGAAGCGTTATCAGCTGGCTCATGGGGTTGGACGCGGGTAATACTGGCTCGATTTCGGCTGTTCCTATATCGGGAATTATGATGCTTCAATGAGGGTGTTGATTGCATTATGCGCTAATCAGCTTGACGTCGTGTAACCAAATTCAGCACCGGCTGACGCCTTCGTATGACAAACTCGATGGAGCACGTAATCCACCGGCACCACGTAACGTACCCCGACGTAAAATGTTGTCTCCACTTCAATTGATTGCCGTGGAAAAGACAGCTCTATTCTTTACGTGCGCCAGAAAAATAAATCACTTATTTTTCGTTGAAAAAAAATTATCGCTCAAAAATTGATAGAAATATTCACGATCCTCGTTGTCTTAAAGGAGCTGTAATCAAGACCCGTGTAACTTGCGAAGCGTCGTAAGATACAAGCTGACGGTTGCGACGTTATCTGCGAACTATTTATTAGTCGCCTTATGCCAACGACGAATTAGTTGTAAACTTGTTACGGCGATAAAGCGTAGGTTCGTGCTATCAGTTTAATGGCTGCATGGATCTCCCGGCGTCAAGCGGATCCACAAGTGACCGTTCGAGGGATAGGCACGGGATAGAGCGAGAGGCATTGGCGTGAGGTGTCTTGCAAACTGACCGAATTCCTCGTTTCGCCGACGGCAAAGTATTGCCTGGCAACTCTACGTGTCCCGAATGCTTCCATTGCGGGACCCACCCGGAAGCAGCTTGGAAGGTGCGGTACGACCGTGAGCGCCAGGCCTTAGCTGCTTTGCACATTGGTATTCTCGCTATTTCCAACTTACCGGGGCTGGTGTGTCTACCGGAGCGCAATTTCGCTGTATTTTTCCGATCGCCTTTTTCCCCTCCTTGTCCTCTCCCGCCCTCTCGCCGGTTCTTCTTCCTCGCGCGCGCGAGTACTTTTTGTTGTACATAAAGTGTATTCGCCACGCGATCGCCGATCCTTTTTTTGCGATAGCACGAGCGCGGTTCCCGGGAAGTAGTTCCGCCAGTGGAACCGCGAAGTCGAGAGAGCCTTTTTCTCGCGTTTTCGAGGCACCCACCGACGCGCGGCGCGGCGTGGCGAAGGGCCGATCGAAAGCAGAGCAGATACTTTTCGTCGTGAATTAAAAAGTTAATCGTAGCACGAGGCTCCACAAGCGCGAAGTTATTACTTGACGCTGGTAATGATCTCACACTTCGCGTTTATCGCGAAATCGATTTGTTTTTTTTTCTTGGCAAGGATTTGTTTTTGTTAATTTGTTATAACAATTGTAATCACGGAAAACGACAATGAAAATGCCTATTAAAATTGTGTAATAATATTTCACAAGCTTTGAATGTCAAAAACATATTTTACATTCTGTGCGCAGAGTAATAATACCTCTAAAACTTTATTATTCGCTTTAATGAAATTATACACGATTATTATCGACGTTCCGAAGAAAATTAGTACGTCGAAAATGTTTTAACTGATATAGGAAGTTTAGAAATTGATGGAATTAGAAGGTAGAAATGGAGTTTTTCAGAAAAAGCTGATGTGAAACATCGAACCGCTCCAACCGCAGTTTCGCAAAGTATTGACGTAATAGCGTGGAATGAGACACTGTGCGGTTTCATCCAAAATGCCCTTCTATCGACAAAACGTGACGCATAATGCATTTCGATGTTAGACAGCTTCTAAATACATAACAACGTCAATCAAAATTTAATATACCCAATAATCCGATCATTACTGCTAATTAATATAGATGAATGGTCAATTAGTTGCATTTCCCTATTCGAATATAATAGTATTTTTAATCGTTATCAATATATGATATTTTCTCCTGTTTCTATTAATATAGTTAGTAAACAAAATTTATCTTTATATCTTTTGGCATTAAGTCACCCTAATTTAAACAACATGAAAAATTATATACCTAATGTAATATTTTTAATTAACTTACATATATTATTTGAAAGTATTGCGCCGAATATTTGTATCGTACCGAAAGCTCATCTCGTTGTCAGATTCAATCTCGATACAACATGCACCAAAAACGTCGAACGTTCTTTTTTATTTTTACCGAATCTATGAATTCATTGACTTCACGACCAGTCTCTCTCAGCGGAAATGCACCCTGAGGAGTTTCCGCGCGCATTGAAATTCCAGGAGATACATACATTTCGCCGTTTCACGGCGTTCAAGTGGAATATATCGAAATCCGACGCGTTTTACACGTACCGACGCCTTGTGTAACACGACATGCATTTCCTCGCGCGTGGAAAAAAGTCAAAGAAAGTCGGTTAATGCCGGTTACACGGCTCGACCTGGTTTCCCATCCGCCTCTGCCCCTTGGCTAGACGAGAATGTCATGCGCCCGCTCTGGAATCCGATACAAACCCTAACTTCGCGCGCGCGTAACCCGCGGCGATACTCGATTGTTACAATCCCAGGGTCGCCTCATGAATTTTACATCGCGGCGACGAACTATTATCAAATTCCAATAGACAATTGGCGTTCTCGGGGGCGGAGGCTAAACGGGATTGCCGTACGATGCCGATGTGGGGATATGGGGGGAGCTGTGCGAAGGTTACGGGATAACGTGCCGCGCGCGGGGATGCATCCCTTTTAGATGCGGGCGATCGTCTCTGAGGAGTTTAGGAATAGGGGCGATTTCACCCTCCCCTTTTTCCCCTCTTCCCCCGTCCCCAACCTTCCTCTGTCATCCTACCAACGGTAGGAAAGGGGCCTTAAGCGACCACAGTAGAGAGAGGTAACGTGTACCGCCTCGATAATCGATGTAGCGTGCACCCACCTGAGTCCAATGCCTGCCATCCAGACAACCCGTGAGAAATTTCTATTTCGAGGTACTGGCGCGCGCTGTCGCAGCGCGAGGCCCGTGCATTGTGCCATCAGGGAACGGCATAACCGCGGGCATGATGAAATTCTAATCGAGACCGGCGTGTGACTCGGGCGAACTCATTTTGCGAGGACTTTTTGAAGGGCAACCGGCGACAGGCGAGCGCGCCCTATTTTCAACGGCGATGGGTTGTTGTAAAAATAAATCTGCAGCAAAAATATATAAACCGAGTAAATTTGAGAATATACGAAGTAGAGAGAGAATTGATCGAGAATTCAATAAATTTTATAGAACGCTCCGCTTTCGGACAAACACGAGGAACTTATTTTTTATCACTAATTTTAGATATTAATTACATCAATATCTCTACGGGAATTGTCCACGATTGACAGATTGTTTTGGAGAAAATATTCAATATTTTTACCTCGAGACATTTATTTCGGTCTGAAATAAGTACGTTTAACGAGATTAATTTACGGCTTTAATACGGACGGACGATCCTTATAAATATTTTGCTGTCATCTATAAGTCGAGGTAATCGAACCAACTGGCCGCGATGCAATCTTATTTTTTGTAATATTTCCCGCAGGTGAATCAATCAAGTTACCTGAGAACTTGGCTGAGTGAGTTTACGATATACAAATTACGAATGTCTTGCGCTCGAGATAGGCGGGTTTTATTCGCCAAGTACATACTTCAGACGGTGCAACTGCAAGTGTTCGCTCTGCGGTAGCTTCTCACTTTAACTTTTCTTTTTTGCTGCCGCCCGATTTCACCGACACGCGCAAACTTCTCTCTCTCGTTCTCTCCCTTATTCGTACCGACTATTTTAAATTTCTGAGTGAGCTTGCCTGCGAAACAAGATTGTCTAAATCAAAGTGACTCGAGAAGTCAGCGCCTGCGGCGGACGGTCCTTTCATCAGCTTTGTAACCAATGAACTAAGGAAAACATGAGCCTCGCTTCTCGTGCACGTCTCGCTAATTCACAAACGGCGCGAAAATACGCTCGTCAACGTATTTTAAATTTATTCCTATTTATAACAGAAATAACGAGTCTGCTAATATAATCTTCTTCTTTTGTTTTAATGTTACTGACTGGGTCGATATTCCCTTCTTTTAAAGTGTATAACAATCTTTAATATGAACAATCATTAATATAATTCTTTACTACGTTGATTAGGAACTCTAAGGAAGAAAAGAAAAAAAACGGGAACTGTAACGGGGAAGGGCAATACTCTTCTCCTTCCTTCTATATTTTCTATAAAATACTTAATACATTCCGCACGATAAACGGAATTAATTTGTGCGTATGATAAATGTATTTCGCGATAATCACGTAAAAGCGTTAATCGCATAACATTTGCGTAATGTCGCATAATAACGTGAGTTTATATCGATTCTCTGGTATCTCGGGAGCACATTAGACGTTGTTTCTGATCCATCTTTATTTAATGATACTCGCAACTCGAATATGTCGTGCCTCCCCTCATCGCCTATTCACGATCGCCAGTAGAGCGACTTGCCACGATCGATGGCTTGAAGTCGAGAAAAACGAGCCGCGCGGGACGATTACCTCGGGCATGCCTGTTGCGGAAGCGAGCCACCGGTAACTGCCTCGAAACACGAGAAAACCGTAGGAAACTCGGCAATAACTGCGCGAGGAAAATCAACGATGCTATCAGACAGTGATAAAAGCACCCGCGTACGAGACAATATGATCTATATCCAAGAGAAATAATCCTAAATTACAAGGTTGGAAAATATTGCTACCGTATAAAATTTTCGAATTAAAAGCGGTGTTGAATTACGTTGCGTGAACAATACAAGAATCTAATCGTTAGCCTATTTCATGACAGATGGAACATTAAGATACGGTGAAAAATGAATTCCGTGCCGCGGAATTAAACAACGAACGTAATAATGTCCAAGTTACTCCATAGTTACGCTAAATCTCGCGCTAAACCGGAAGTTTTATTCCAACCAATCACGTTTTGTTAAAGAACCTGCAGGAAGAGAGACTTCATCAGAAACCTGACAGTTGCTATTTGCGTAAAACGCACGATTGTCGAATGGAGGAAGCTGAAACTCGAGTCACTTCCGACAGACAGGTCGGGGAGGCGCGGTGACCAAAACTGTTTAGTTAGGCTGAGAAACAGATTTGTAAGATCGGGGAATTTTTGGCAGCCGTTCAGATACACAAAAGCTCTACGTGGACAAATACAACGTAAACTGACGCCCGTGTGGGAGGCACGAGTCTTCTACCTTTACCCGGTCGTGCGAGTAAAACGTACGACCCGCTCGTACGTTTCCCGCACATGTTGAGGCGAGTATATTTTAGCCGCGGCGCGGCGGCAAAGCGCGCGCGCAGAGCAACGCGGAATACCTCGCCACTGGAAGCCTTCCAAATGGTACGAAAAACTAAAACGGTTCGCAAAGTCGGCAGAAATATGGCAACCGTACAGTCCCGGTCTCGTATATCAAATATTACTGCGAGATACCGGTATCACGATACCCTTGCGGCGCGAACTCTTTCGCAGCGCAGCACGCGCGGGCTTTACCTTGCGCGAGCTTGAATCCTGAAGGACGAGAGACCGGCGATAACGCACGCTTCCAAATCCGCGAGACGCAAAGACGGACGTCGCAGCGTAATGCTATGCGAATCGTGAATGTCGAGCTTAGCCGTGATATGATAATCCGAAAAAATGTAGTCGCGATTTTTTTTCAGGTTAAATCCCCATTTTATCCTTAAGCCATCAGAAGAAACGCTATATTTTACAATTTAAAGAAGAGGGTGTCACACACATATATTAAATATTATTTTATATTTTTACTACACTTTAAGTGAGAGAGGGAAAGAGAATGCAAGAGAAACGAAGTCTCTATTGATAGATATCCATAAAGCATTAACTTGTTGCGCATGTAACATATATAAAATGTATGAGTATACGAGATATCCTCTCTTCAAGAGAGGAGAGAGATTGTGAAATTGACTATAATAGAGCAGAGAGAAGTTTCGGGTGCATTGAATCATTAGCAAGCGCGTGGGAAATGTGCTTTCGAGGACCGTTGAACAGCTGAAATAATACTGAAAAACCAAGACAGAAGATTTTCACAGACTCCATTTACACAATGGATGTCCAAGAGGTCAGCTGCGTCTACGGTAACGATTGAAGATTATAGAGGGTAGAGACATCTTCTGCAAGTTGGGGTTGAACTAGGGCGACCCTGGCCATAGTGAGCAGATTCTCGGTAGATCTTCAAAGTTTTGATGGGGCTCTTCCGCGATAATGATATGCGTGTGACTAGAATAATTAAGCAGAAACTCGCTCGTACCACCAAGTAATAAGGCACCTTTTCTGTGTGCCTAAAAATTATAACATTTCAAGGATAAGTAAAATTGAAGCTAATAATTTTACGCACTAGACTTAATTGCCATGAAGATTTAAATAAAAAGAGCTTACAGAGTTTTAATATTTGTATAATAATTGTACAATGTTAATGTAACTCCGAGTTGATTAATCTTGCATTGATTTTTATGATTATAATTTATCATCGTGTGTTGCCTGGTCTTTCTTTCTTTACATCTTGCCACATATATGTAGCTACATATACACGTATATTGATGTTCCTAAGCTTATTTATGTATCGTGACCGAGCACGGTATATCGATTATGAGACTGGCTTCCAAATATTCGGGACATGCGAAAATTAAAGGATGTCACGAAGATCTATTATCGTAGTAATGTACAGCTCGTAATTGCACAGAATGAATTTTACATTGCAGAATACCCCGCAATGATAATATTCGACAAGCGACATAATAGTAATATTTTTATATACGTAATAAGAGATGTATAATAACATATAAAAATCAATATCTTAATATATACTTAATGTATATTGCATCAAAGTAGAATAGTTGTAAAATAATGATTGCAATGAAATAATAAGCGCATGATAATGACGCATATGAGATATATATTTAAAAAATGATAATATTTTTCTAATAATAATCTTGAGCTTTGTAATATTCCCATCAAACCGCTGGGATTATCTTTAGTCATATGATAATGTGCATAATATAAACTTCATGAAGCATTCAAGCAATTTACATTTGGGAGCCTGTTCTCCGCTCTAAATTAACTGTGTTATATGTATATGTATAGCGACTAAACAGTCGAAACTATATTTCGAAATTTTGGACAGGAATAGCTGTAGGTGCTAACCATGTAAATTCAATGAGGAAAATTAGACACGCGCGATATATTTGATAATTCGGGAAAACAATTAATAAGGATAGAACAATTAAAATTGATAAGTATAAATTTATAATTTCCAAATCACATAAGATATCTTGAAAATCTATGAAAAAAGTCTCGAGAACTTTTACGTAAATTTTTGTAAGATATATATATTTTAGTCCTAATAAACAGTGGTATAATTATATGAAAATAATAAAATATTTACATTTTATTTGCTTTCTGTAAAAAATTGCGTTAATATCTATCTCATCTATACTAGGGTTTAATTGCCAAATTAATTTCTGGGGAGTGCTATAAAGTGTATAATTTTTCGTTACCGATTTTTTGGAAGCCGGAATAAGGATATTGAAACACAAATGAAGTCGTTTGAAGAAAAACGACGCCCGGGCGAAGCCCGGGTAACCAGCTAGTTATTTATATTTTCTGAATGTTGAACATTTATAACATTTTAACAATTATTCAGCGATATTTTTGTCGAAGCTAATGTGGATTTAATATCGAAATTACACATTAATCCATTCATATTCTAATAATTTAATGAATAAATAATTTGTAATATTATATTCTTTTCCTGCATATCGTGTATATCATGCATCTCTTATTTTCGCTATTTTTATATTTTACGCTGTAAAAGCATACGATATAAAAGCAACGAACCAAAAATTACGCTTGTTTTTTTTATAGCTAAACAGTATTTATATCAGTTTTCCTACATTAGAACGATGTAGCGCGACAGAGTTTTGCCATCATTTCCCCTTGGTGTATCGACAATGTATCACTTGTTTTTCGTAAACACGGGCTAGGCTTTTATCCGACGGTATCCTAACTGAGTTCAAACTGATTATAATGAAAATTGAAGCTGCTATTGTGGCGCGGCCCAGATTCCGGCAGTGTTCCCGGAAAATTGAATTGTACGGCAGAGAGAACTGTCCGGGGAGAGAAGCGCGCGGAATCCTCCGTGGAAAACAGCTAGGTGGGACTAATTTTCAATTTAACCGTTCATCAGAATGACCGGCCGTGAGCAAACTCGCTGCGTTTGTTTCTGCGCTCAGCAGATTGCGGCATTATTGCCGACACTCTCAAAGTGGTAAACTGTCTCCGTTACTTGAAGGATTACATTCGCAAGAGATTGAGACATGGGCGAAACCCACGTTGATGCGAAAGCGCAAGGCATTGCCGGGTTATTTGCACATGAATAGATCTTACTTCTGACTAAATGTTAATTGCACGTCGTTATGTTTTATATACGTGAGCAAGATTAGCTCTCACGTTTAAAATGGTAATTTTCTTGAGAATGCGTTCTGTCTTTTTTTTTTTTTGCTTGCTTTTCTCTTTTTATCGAACTCTCGCGCGCGTCTCTACATATTAGTTATTTTATGCAGGACTGAATATTGAATATGGAAATTCGCAGCGTTCAGAATCACGAGTAGAATTACACGCGAGGTAATAACATAATAATAACGTCGGAGTAGACTGGTTGAAAATTGCGCCTGTAGATAAAAAAAGGGTATCAGTAAGCTGACACAGGGTAATCTACATAAGTACCACGTTTCTTAACACGTGGAAATACGTGCGGCGCGGCGTATGAATTCCCGCAATATATACTCGAGATATTCGAGTAGTAATTTGTTACGACTGTGCGGATGCATTTTGATCAAGTTACCTTTGTTATCACCTCACTGTTCCATTGGTCAATGGCATTCAAGAGGAGTGACTTCGGCCGCATCTGCATACGGCATAAATCACAACCCCCTCGGTACTCGGAATGCACGGTGGACGTGCATAATCGTGAGACAGGATGTATTTGCGTTACATGCGGCACGCCACTAATCGCTTAATACAATAATATAATTTCGCGTTCGTAGCTCCCTGTCAAGATAAATATACATTTAAGATGTACCATTCGCTCACGTAGTCACGTACGATGTTAATTATGCGCATTGCGCCAGCGTGACTAGACGATATTGTTTCAACGTACGACATCCTTTGTAAATCATTGAATGCGGACGCATTAAAACAACAAGCAAGATTATCAAACGACCGAATTTCTACACAGACTTCTCGCAAAGCCACGAAATTACACGGTACTTGGCGTTACTCATTCTAAAAGCTTATATCTTTTTTATATGATTAAAGTTAAAGGCTATTTCTCTGCTAAAATCGTCTGTAATTATGTGACTAACGCAAGGCACATTTATTAATACCGTGGTTTTATAAGTTTTATTTTGTAATTTATTATGTAACCAATAATTTGAATATGTGAGAGTCTGAATAATTTATATTTGATCGTTCGAGCTGAGAGACACAGATATCTTCTCGATACTTATTAATTTTCAATACTTATTAATTTTAGATGACATATCTCTGTCGCAGAAAAGGGTCAGTCGCGTTCGCGCAGTTTCCCTTTTAGCTTTGGTAAAAACCCGACAGCTGTCAAATCACGAGAAATGCATATCCCGCGAAGCTTCGACGTTATCCAAGCTCAATTCCGATGGAAACAAGTTTAAAGGCGATAATATCTGATATTTTCTACGCGAATTATTATCCGTGACCAGTACGGAAAGTTGGAAATGTTGGAAATCGATACTTCATACTGAATACTTAGTGCGCATACGCATATATGTGAGTATATATGTATATATATATATATATATATATATATATATATATATATATTAAATTTTATTCGAGTATATCACGCCGTGTGACATTCAATGCAAAATGGTGACGTATTACGCCCGCGATACCGCACAACGTATCAACAAGCGTGTAATTTGGCGACCGTACTTTCCGTGTGTTAGTCTCCGAGAAATGTGATGACAACCCTCGTCCTCCTTTCCTCGCGCTAAAATATTACAATTCAAACGCTTGCATCTGATTGCTACGGATCTTGTCGCGCTACGCTTATACATATGGAAAATTACCTCGTGGAGATAATGTGTATTCAAAGACGCTCGGAAACCTCGTACCAGCCTGATGCATATTCCATCTCCGTGCGCATTTTCGAGCTTGTGTAACTGATAAGTATTAATCATCACGTAGGCGTTGCCATATCGGTATGCGAAGACACAGCTCAGCACAGATTTGCCTTACGCTAACTCTCACGCAAATAGATCCATCGAGCATCTTTACCCTAAATCCGCATACGAAGTTTGGACGCATCGCTAATTGTTTACTATTTGCACAGTGTCTAAGCAAGCTGAGGGTGGCAGTTTCGCAGGCCGCAAACCGGGTCTTCCAAAGTTCCGCCATCGGGATACCTCTGCAATTTATTCAATGGATAATATTCATTTCTCTCGACAAGTGCGACAATTAATAATTTATCTCGGAAATTTTTTTTACGGTGTTTCGAGATTTATTAAATATCGTATTTAATATACGTATATACATGTATCGCGTAAATACACGCGATATAAACAAATATAATATTTAATAGAACTGCTCGAAGAATATTGTATAAGATAAGATGAGAATTCAATGATGAATAACATAATTTATTTAATAATGAAGAAATTATTGAGAATATTATTGAAAATTTTTTTGCTCGATAATGAAGAAACGTTAATTCTTTTAAATATGAAAGAAAAATGAGATTCCATCAATATTCATCAATAAATTTTATACAGTTTTTTCTTTGATTTGCCAATTTTAATGGAAACGATATTTCTCGTTTTTGCATTAACGGCTTTCGATATTTCCATACTTTTTCGGTTTTATGATCTCTATAATATCCATATCAATTTGAATATTGCCATTCAAAGCGTCGGTAAGTAGCAGACAGCTGGATTGAATAGATGATCCTTGAATAAATAATGAAAATTTACTATTTCCATCCGCCGACCGTTATTCTGTCGGTCTTGGAAATTTGCAGAAACAATTTTCAGCGAAGATTAGGTCGAGCAAAATCTCGAAAACCTGGACTCTCCGCTAGACACGGAGTACGATAGGATAATTTTACCGGAGGGCTATGTAACTGAAATCCCATAGCAAGAAGGTTTAACTGTACCATCGTATATGGACGCCTTGATAATCTAGCTGCACCTACCTCTTAATAGTACGCCGTCCAAAGTTACCAAGGATTTCTACAATCTTCATCGGGTCCCAGTAGTATACACGCTACGTACTTAATCCAGGATATGCTCTCGGATAATTATAAAGTTGAAACAAGGATAGACAAACGAGAAGAAAAATCATTAAAGGGGAAATTTTGAGCATTAAGATTTTTCTTGACATGATAATTATAATAATATTAATGCGTAAAAGTTGCATTCAAATAAAACGCGAATTATTGTATTATAAATGCATATTAGCAATGTTAATTATATTCATCATAAATTTTATTATTTTTTTATTGCTTATACTGCTCGTACTGCGTTAAGAATTGTTGTGTACGCATGACATAATAACTTTATTATATTTTTATTTACATCAGTTGATAAATTTAATGCATAATTAATTTTCACCAGCATTAAATCATCTTTTACCTATACGAAGAATCGAACTCCCTGTAACGATTATCTTTTCATAGCTCATATCAAGACAAAAGATGGATAGGACTCAGAATAGAAAAGAGTATAACCTTGCGGTCCCTGTGCAATGGCGGGTATCTATACGTCCGTCTTTTTTTGCTCTCAATGCACGGGGGAAGAAATAAATCCCGGCGCGAATCGCTCATCTGGAAACTGAGGGGCAAAGACAGGGGAGGAAGTGCTATTGTTCGCGCGTGGATGACAGTCCCGAAAATAAAAATCCGCCCGCGGTGCTCCATCCAATATCGGAAGAATGCCTTTGAAAGGAGAAAAATGTCATAACGGACATTCAAACGCTCGGGGGCGCCTATGTTAAAATTAATTATTTAATAGATTGAGTTTAATTTTTACCCATATATCTCCCAAATATATATGTATATTAAATGTAGCAGAAAGATCTTTAATTGCATTTTTATAGATGCCTTTCCATTATATAATCAATTATTCGTTTGTATATAGTTAAGTACACTGAAAAAAGTTGTTTATAATAATCAAGGCTTGGTGAAATAGCTTCAACTAAAGGATTTAGTGATTATGACAAAATATTTGGTTAACGTTAACCAAATTTGTTAACATTAACCAAATTATTTTGTCATAATCACTAAATCCTTTAGTTGAAGCTATTTCACCAAGCCTTGGTTATTATAACTAAAACCTTTTTTCAGTGTATCTATATATACATAATTAAGTATTTATATAGTTAAATATCTATTTATCGCATCGGCAATTCAATAACCAGAATTCAATACTCTAGTAGTAGAAAATATACAATAAATAATGAGTTAGCTTATACATTTCGCATATCGTGAATAATTTATATTGTAATGTGATAAGGTTCCCTTGACAATATAAAATATTCGTGCTAATTATTACCCTAGCAATAATCCGTAGCTGATACTATATTAACTTCGTGTACCAATGTGTTTCATAAATAATAAAGTATGTACGCAATTAGGACTTCGATGCTATTTTTTTTATGGCAGGCGACTTGTCGTTGCATGCTAAACTTGCTTCATTAAGACTTTCAGAAGAAAACGCCGAGTACGCCGGATTAATTACGCGCGTCACTAAATCGTGAGCCGAAGTTTACTGGCTGATGAATAAGTCGATGGCGGCGAGGCAATTATCATTAACCGTCGGCTTTTAATACAGCCGCAAATTTGCTTCTGGCACATTTGCGTCCGGGAATTTATCGAGAATAGCCGCGAATAGCCGCAGACAGACACCGGATAAGATACCCCCAACGATCGTTCGGTTCGCAGGCAGCTCGCCGCAGAGCAGTTTTAATATGCTAAGTGCCTGATAGCCCATAACCGTAATGTTAAAACTTTGTGACTTCTTATTGCGAGGATATATGCTCCTGTATCGATTTGGGTATAGTAACGCGTACGCGCGTATCTCGAGTTCGCGTCATGCTCGCAAACTCGAAGCTTGAAAACTCGCGCAAGCGACCCAGTTGGAAAACGTTAAACGCGCGCCTACCCCGTGGACTCATGCCGCATTTATTACCGCGTATTGGGTCGCACTTTTCGTTTCCGAGGGAAAACTTTCTGCCGTTACCCGGCGTCCCAAATAGCGAGCTGAGAGTACATTCGCGATTCGGCGGGACGCATCGGTGAAAGTTCGCTACATGCTGGGACACAGCGCGGGAGAGCCCTTAAATTTCCACCGACGGAAAAGTCAATATTGTTTCCGGCGCCGCTACATACGCAGCCATAAATTCAAAATAGATGCCGGATGTTGAGGGCACTTTCAGACATTGTGCTCCATATGGTCTCTGTCATGACCGTTGCCGAGTTTCGTGACTGAAATTTCGTTGCCAAGTTTTAACTGAATAATCTCTAACTATACAAGTACATTTAAGTGTGTCATGCTTATTTATTAAATAAATGATCCGGGGATGACAGGTTTTCGTAACATTTTAGCAATATTTTAAATATTACTATTAAAAATTTAAGATATTTTAAATAGCTTTTGTTAAAAATGTTATTTTAAACTTTTCGTGTGATTTGTATATTATTTTTATTACATATAATTTATATCTTTTTTTTTTATTTTAATAGCTATTGTTTGTCAATAAATGATATTTTTATCAATGACTTTACCATTTTTAAATAATATCAATTTGTCTTGTACAATGGAACACTTTTACAAAAACTTTGCATATGTATTAACAATTAAAAATTAACACGGTTTTTTATAAGGTAAATAGGAATTTTGGATAAAAAGTTTTCTTAAATACGTTAAATTCCTATGGCAATTTTTTTGCGATCTGACCACGGATGTAATCGCGTACTGAATCGATTTCACAATGGATTGCACACGCTAGTATTAAGCTAGCATCAAAGGATATTCTCGGGCGATTACATGCTACGTATTTGTTCAAAGAACATCATGTTATCTGATTTCGTCTTTGTTCAGTTGCATTTTGAAATCTGAGATGTTCTGAAGACAACCGATTAATCCCGTGAATTTCTCAGAATTCTCAGATTTTGTAGAAAGACCTGAAAGATTTATATTAGTCGTTGTAGCATGCATTTCATTTTTTAATAAAAATTAACTGATGATTTATTACAGTCAGATTTTAATATGACAACTACTCTATATACCAATTTTATTGTTTATCTGATTAAATTACTTGATATTTTACATAGAAGCATGTTAACTCGATTATCTTTATATACAGTCTTATAGATGTAAAGATATAGATACCAATTATATATGACAATTGCAAGTTCTTTCTTCTTATGTCTGATTAAATTGGAGGTCATAATTTGCAGAATAATTTATTAGATTTTCCATTAGATTTCCAACTGAAAATATTGATTTATTCGTCATGATATTAATATATGACATAATCGAATTTCTAATCAATTAGTATTTTTATATGAAGAAAATTGTTATTTTGTATCCGATTAGTTGTTTCAGTTTTACGAATAAATAAATAATTTAATTTACAAGTTACGCAAAATGTCGGTGCAAGATTAAGAAGTAAGAAATAAACGAAAAGCCGATAAAGTTTAAAAAAAAAAATCACTCGTTACAAAAGAGAAAGGAATAACCGTGTTCTAAATCCTGTTTTGTCAGCCTGCATTTTACGGCAGTAGCTTTCCGCGTTTCTCGTTTATCTTGGAAGACCGCTAGCAAAGCCGTTCGCGGAATATCTCGAAGCTGCGGGGACTTTCAGTTTTACGACATTGGATAATGTCGCGCGACAAGCGAAAGTGCGGGATGGAAGAAGAGGCGCGAATGCGAGTCACGTTTAGTGGCGGTGCCAAGACACTGGCGATATCCTGGCTGACAGGTAAAGCGGAATTCTTGAAGACACATAGATAGAGAGGCACGTCCAACCAGTCAATGTGCATTCTACCAGATCTTAGATGAACAACGGAACATAAACCACGTCGTTTTACTCCCCGTAGAAAAGAGTTACGAAGTTGTCTTGCGATCTGAGAACCGCCGGAAAATTCAGTGCCTGTGTATACGGTGAAATCTCTTACTTCGAAGAAAAACTTTTTTTTCATGCCATGTTTTTTGCTCGCGATCCAGTTTAGTTTTCTGCATCAGGTATCTCCATTTTCCTCCTCCTCCTCAGTTCTATATTACTCGTGTCCGAGCGTGGTGACTTCTCTTCATATACATGTGTTGCGCACGTGGATTATACACATTGTATATCTCCATTTTATAAATCTTATATTCAGAACTTACATATTATTAGGAAAGTGCTTAGATTGCTTTGTGTTTCGCTGGTGTAAGATATACTTTCGTACTGCTTTGCCCGTACGTGAACATAAATCTCGTTTTAATCACGTATTTGTTATGTAAGAACTAGCTGAAGGAAGAAATGCTTCGAAATGAGCCCTTAAGGCTCGTAGAATCTACTGGCATCGATCCAAGATGCTCGGTAGATTGTGATATCTTTGGTTCTTACAAATGCTTGCGCTCCTGCGATGCAACGTTCCTCGAAATCCAAGAGATGTTCCCTCAATCCTTAGATCCGTGAATCCTTGTACAGTTCTTGAATCCCTGAGTGCTTGCTTTCTACATCCTCTAAAATTCGTACGTTTTTGTATCGCTGAGATTTAGATAGGATTTTGTGTGCATACTTTTGGCAAAAAATTTGATGTGATATAAGTGAAGATGCTGCCGGAATATGGCCCATTCTCAGATACAACGATTACTGACATATAACGCGACAGCGCACTGTGTAAATTACTGGAGCACAAGCTGCACCTTCGTGTTTTCGATAATAAGCGGATACAATTTGTCATCAGATCATGGCCCTAAATGATGAGTGCGTGCATTAGATCGACGAGCTTGACTATTGCACGCGATATTCAAGGGATGTTAACATCTGTGATTGTCGACTATTACTGCTGGATCGCGTTGTTGATTCGCATACATGAATTCCATTAATTGATTTAATATACACGCTTGTCGCAAATGAAGTAGATAGATGTTTCTAATTTTTCAGGGTATTACAAATAGAAATTAGAAACTTGTTCATCCGTAATGTACTTCTTTATATATTCTTATAGGAATACGGCTTTCAAATTTCTATTCGAGATCCTTCAAACAATTTTACCCATAGCATTAATCTCTTGAAATACGCCATTTTCGACTCTACGTTATTTGTTATAGCGCATCATTCCCGGAACTCTCGATATATCGTTCCGTCCAGTTATCGGTTCCCCGAAACGAGTTCGATTTCATTCTCGTGCTTTTAGGCGAAACTGTTTTCTTATCGACACGTTGATCAATACGTCGAATTTATGCGCATTTGTCCGATTGATATTTATGACTTGGCGATCGGTGGATCACCACCACGGCCTCAACTTTATGACGTGTAAGCATTTCCGTGTCACGCAACGTTCACGTTTGGTGTGGTGCCACGAGCCACGGCATCTCCTGTCAAACCTCGTCAATAGCGGCACGTATCGTCTGCAAAATTAGAGCCGTAAACGAGAAAGAGTGACGATGTATTACGCGTTTTATATTTCTAGAAGCCGCGAAACGGGTCGCGCGCGCCTCGATCTGTCCCTGTGTGAATTATTGGAATGTTTTCCATGAAGAATGCCACGATAGGCGTATGTCGCGGGGACCGATTGATGTGCTGTCTCTCGTCTGCAAATCATGTCGAAGCAGAAGGCTTAATGTTCCGTACAAATCAAATCCATGTTCGGACGCCAACTCAAATTCGTTAGATACGTCAACCTTGTTTTGACTTTATAGGTAGGCCAGTTTTTAAGTACTCTACTGGTACAGATTAATTGTATTTTTTAATATATAGCGAGGAAAATGGACTTTTAAGAAAATGAAAAAAAAATCTAAAACTATTATATAACAGTTCTACAATTTATGTTTATTCTAGAATCTAACAATAACTTTTTTAAACGTCGAAAACGGAATTGCTTTCATAACTTACATCGAGTCGAATCGTGGAAATAAACGCCAGCGTATAAAACGTTGCGGTTACTTTATTTTGCTTTCGACCTATACGCGAATACCGCGATCGTATATTTTATTCTTATTCTGTATTTTACTTTTTTTTATTCTCCATCGTTTTTCTCTATTCTACGTTTCTGTTCCTTACTTTCTTGTGTAACGAGCTGAACTACGCGCATTCTGTTAGTCAGGAGGTAGATATCCGGGTAAATCATATTTTCTCTTTTGTTAACAGAAATACCGCCATTTTTCAACAATAGAAACAAGTATATCTTGTTAAATTCATGATGGTGCATTAGTTTAATGCCTCATACAATGAGTTTTAGTTACAATTATTTTATAGGCACATCATTACACGTTATTATTGTGTATTAATGTCACTCTTTCTCTCTCTCTCTCTAGCTGACTTTTTATAAAAAGTATAACAGGGTAACACATATGTAGGGCATGTATGTATATGCATAAAAATGCATTCCTAAGTAAGAGTTGTTAATAACGCGATCAATCCAAGTGAGCGACGGCGAAGTTATTACACGTATGTTTGCGATGAAACTGGTTGCCGTTTGCATTTAAATTCCAAAGTTTGCATAAACGTTTTCATAAATGCTGGACGAGCTTGCTTTTAGAAATGGTCGCGCGATTGCCTTTGACGTGACAAAAAGTGCAATATACGCAGGTATGCGCATTCTGCATGCAAATATTGTGGCAATTTAATTCTATTATAATTTAGATAAATTTTGAGGGAAAATAATTGAAAAACAGCGTCTGCGCTAGCGTCATCTGATAAACATGCACGGTATGATGATGTAATACTTCTCAGTTTTTTATTAATACGCGCAATTAACAAAATCACATAAATCATATAACTATACACAATTCTTTAAATAATTTTTGTTTCAAAGTTTTATACAAATCATAACAATTTAATTTTAAGAATTATATTTGATAAACAGCAGGGAGGAAAATAAAGAGAGAGAGGGAGAGAGCCACTTTTAGACTTCTAAACGTCAAGACTATTGCTATAATACGTAGCTTTTGATAAGTACATCTCGTATGCATAGCATTGTCGTTTGCATAAAAGGATGCGACTGGAGTGTCCAACGATAACGCTTCCCCATCAGATGCAACTATTGTCTCGCTGGTTGCAGATGCTGGTTGCGATAATCATCTAATATCACAGCATAACAGGTGTCTCATTGAAGCTGACGTACTGTATCTTGAAAACGTAGCGCGAGCGATTTTTAACGTAACGCGAAGAATGGAACTGTAATTCATTCTTGTATCTTTTGTCGACTTCCGTCCGGGAGTTCATTGCTATAAAGCCGCGGCTCCTTATACAGACGTATTGAAAATCGAGGCCATAGCGAACGACGTCATCCAATATAAATTCAAATTTTTCATCACGCTTGCGGTCACCACCTTTTTTATGCTCGGCACACAACAGCTAGTTCACGTGACTTTATTAAACGATAAAAGACTAAAAATATAGATGCGCACGGTACAATATACATATAATAATTTTTTTAATAAACAATCTATATTTACATTATATCTAAATTTATATTAGAAATTTTTATTATTATTATATTATTATTGTGCCTTTTGCATGCAGAGAAAATCTAAGTCAATTTCTTTGATTCCAAGTTATATTCTTAAAATCGAGATCGGGTTTTTTGAGACTCTATACGCAATTCGTACGCGATTGCAATAAAGATAATTAAGAGAAACGATAAAGTCGACGAAGTTTGCGTTTCGCGTGAAGATTTCTCGTGGTTGGCTTCTTAAGTTACGGCGAAAGAATCGACTAAGTACTTTACATTTTCTACCGGCGCAGCTCCCCGGGCAATCCTCGATCGATGACGGTCCGCGACAATTACAGTTCATTAAGCGGCAGCTTCAATCGACAGCCCGTTATGGAGGCGGTTGGCAATGAGACCTGGAGACCGTCCTTCGTCGCAATTTAACTTGGTCGCCGCGTCTTCATTCTCAGGCGACGGGTGCATCGTGATTTACATCTCAAAGAAAGCGCTCCGGAAAGGCTTAACTTAACCATCGATCGTCATTTACGCCTTTGCCGCCGGTCTCTAAATGTAACCATACTTTGCGCCGCAAATAAATCAAGATGGGTGCCCGATGAAATCTGAATAGGGACGTTTGATACGCTCGAGAGTCTACGACAGACCCGTGTGAATTTGCTCCTCTGCACTGCGAGAAGTTTTATAACTGCCAGAAATGAAAATGAACTGGGAATACCTCGTCCCGCGTACGGACCGTTCGTGACCGTTGCCCGTGCACGTAATCCCACGGCGAAATTTCTAATTAAATCCTTTGAGCACTGAAAACAATTTACATTAATAAATACCGCGGAACGATTTATAGTAGATTTCACATTAAATCAAGCGCATTCCATCTCTTTGCTTTTCACGAACCGCTTTGTTTCCGATATTCCCACTTCCAGCGCGCCGCGTTTCGTTTAATTAATGTTCTCGTATATTGTAACATCTGTAGCATAATGTAACACTGTTATAGAACCATTTCGTAACGCGCAAGTTTCGCGATGACGCGTTTACTTGGAGCTCTGCGCAAGATGCCGTGTCCTTAGAGAATCTTCAATGGAATATTATCCCTGGGAACACCCAGTTAAATGGCGCTATCATCTTGAGAGAGACTCGTTTCAGCTTGGCCATTAGCGCATCTACGAACGTCAAACTTTGCATATCCGCCGCGTTGGGTTTGCTCGCTCCGGCAAGTAGTCACTGATAACCACCGCCGTGTCGTGCGGAGAGCGATAGCGGTGAAGCCAGCGTTTCGATTCCACCCGACGACCCATCCCTTCTGAAACGGACAGCATAAGTCACAAGGGATGTAGTTGTTCTAATGATGGCAGGCTCTCGGGCAACCAGTCGTCACCGTGTTCGATATGGCTTCTTAAGGAAACCAATTAGTCCCTGGAGTGATAGTTCGTGGTTAGTACGTTGCGATTGCACGAACGGGTGTTTGAATTATTATTGACGTGGCTAAAAGCGCGAAAGATCTTCCATGACGTTTGGTGCGATTTCTCACCGCGCGGTTTAAGATACTTTAAGGTCACGTTTCGAGTCATTTCTTTCTGGGGCGAGCGTTCTTTTTGCGTGAGCAAGCAGAAATTCAGCCGCCGCGCCACTCGGTTCTTTATATCCGGTGTCGGCAGCTATTAAAGTTGCTCGACTTTTTCTATCGATCAGTTACAAAAACGCCTATGCCTGAGCATCGCGCCGCCACTCCGAGACAAAAGCTGTTACGAGTAGAGTGTAAATGAATGAGCCGTCCCGTCGTGAAAAATGGTTTCAGCCAGACTCCGTGGTATCTGCTAACAATTGGTCACACTGCAGTTCCACGTTGACGCGTTTCCTCTGGCGCAAAAACACAATAGGCCATTTTATTTGTCATTTCGCATTTTCCGCGTGCTGAAATTTAAAGTCTATGAATATCAGAATATCAGATTAATTCATCAATCAAATCGCACTATTTATATCTGTCCCTTTTATTGTGGCGATACCTCGCGATCGTATACCACGCTGATTAATCTGTCTCAATTAACGATAGCTATTCATACATTTGACGATGTACATCAAACGTCTCACTTAATAAACACGATTATTGTTTCAGTCGGTATGCCAACCTTTATTGGCTTATTCTCGGTATTTTACAATGCACGTCGCTGTAATGTCATTTGGTTTAGATAACAGATATTGAATTACAATATAGAATTTTACTTCAATGTTAACCACATTATTTGTTTGATGCCGCTGAATTGGCAGTATCTAAAGCGCGGAAATTTTTCGGTTTTTCAAATGGAATAAGGCCGATAGCTATTTTAGAAGTGTTGAAAGCCAAGTGAACGATTGGACCACTTTGAATGCAATGCAGTAGATCGTCGAAAGATTCTAGCAAAGCCGAAACTTTAGAAACGTTTTCCCAAAGGCGAGAAAATTTAAGGATCAAACTCCGTAATTTCGCTGAACATTTACCAAGTTTCCTTCAGAAACTTTTCGGAAATGCAAGTGGACTTTGTACTAATATAAACCTTTGTCTAAGAAAAAAATATAATTATATTGACGTTGAATAAAATTAGGGAAGTTACATTGATCATGTACAAATGTATACATTATTAAAAAATAGTGCAAATGGACGTAGATAATATATTTCATGATAAAGTTATCAAATAGATTTAATAGCTTTTTCACATGAAATATAAAAGTATTTAAGATTTATTAGATATTGTCAAGATATACCATAGAACGTTATATATATTAACTTTAAACCAGGTTTTTGAATTCACGAATGAATTTTTGCAGAATAGAATTGTTTGCATTGCTGATATTTAAATAATTATTGGATTTTATAAAGAATGTGGTATATCCATATGCATTGATATATGTATAACAGAATTTCGGAATAAACTGTACGCGCAAAAAAATTTTTTTACGAGAGAAGACCTTGGCTCCATCTCTCTCTCTCTCTCTCTCTCTCTCTCTCTCTCTCTTCCCCTCCCTCCCTTCGCTTTTCCTCTCTGTCTCCCTCTTCCTCTCTTTCTCTTTGTACCTATATATTGATCGTGTAGCTTTGCACACTTTTCGCACAAACGACAAATTTCATTTAGCGCTGAATGTAAAAACACTCAAAGATATAGATGATGGCAGACGAACACGCAAAGCTAAAGGTGGACAGTCACGTAGGGATGCACGTCACTGGATAAAAAAAAAATAATAGCCACGTTTCGTCGCTATATGGCACGTGTCAATAGACAGTCCGAATAAAAGTGTTTTTTAGTCAACGGGATCTATTACTCGCTACTTTTCAATAGACAATCGTACCATGTATAGACAATGGACAATTCAACGTTTATTGCGCTCCGGATATAGTACCTGATCTTCGGTGCTTGATGTTCGAATGCAGTTAAATAAAAATAGATAACTATTCGCGTAACTGTTCCCCCTACATAGGATGCAAACAACTATATTATTAAAGTGTATTTTATATTATCTTAATTAAAATACGTGCGCATCGTTTAGTTTCAATTGCAAATAGTTCGGGATTGTTGCATTAATTGTCAATGCATCAAATGGATGTTTTGCATCATATAAATGATCATCAATAATTGATTGTTTGTATTTACTTGTCGGCACGCAAAGCAAGTTTAGCGTGTTTATTCTCTTGATTTCAATAAGTGGAATATATTATATATATCGTCTGAAATAATATATAATGTTAATATACCTTCTTCTTCAAAACTAGTACGCTTTGCACGTTTAACGATTTTTAATATTATCCCTTCCTTGTACACGGCGCCGGCGCTTCGCAAGTAACTGAAATTGCATCGTGCTCTGCGCCGCTACGGATATTATTATAAAACGCTCAAAATATTATGCAGTGTCGCGAGAGAGTCGAAGCGCCTTTTTCCTGTACGCATGCTTCACAGAATAAGCACACATTATTGCACGGTGCACTTACGGTCTCAGAGTAATTGCGGGAGCCCTTCTGTAGCGGAATGCTTTTCGCCGTTAATGAAAAGCGCTGAACGCAAAGGTATGTGTCGTGGGGGATCGAGCTAGGAAAAGCATCGATACCTTGAAAGCGCCGTATGACACAAAGTACGAGGAATCGAAGCTCAAAGCGAGAGGCTCGAGTGGAGACGACCTAAAAATCGAATCGACCTAATCCAACCGCCGGCGGAAGATCAAAGGGACGGCCATCGTTTCACGTTTCTATGCGAATTCTCTCATTTCACTTGTCACATTCTGCCGCCCGGTTGTCGAGCTACGTTGATTACAACAGATCAGTTGAGAGCGTCGACAGTTAAACAATACACATAGCGCTAATTATTAGATAGGTGTATCACAAGAGATATTACGTTATCGACCAATTTTGTCAATCGACTGGTTGTCAAAAGATTGAAAAAGTCAACCTGTTTTAATACCCCAGCTATTTTACAATTATTAAAGTAAAGGCCAAACTTGTAACAATGTCTTTTATGCAGATAATTTAATTCAGTCATAATTTAAATGTTGATTTACGTCTAACGTACATCCTTCTTCTATAAATGGATAACGGATTTTCATATTTTCTATTAAAATAGATGTCTTCAAATATGCATTAAGGAAGGAAAATCCTTCTCTTATCCTGATTACACAATTTCCGGAATACACTCTTACAAAGACTTATTTAGAATGCAGTTCTCTAAAACAGTGGCCGGGGAAACGTGTGCTTATCCTGGAAATGAGCTTCATCTTTTATGCGTGCTCTCGCATCTTCTTATATTATCGTTAAATTTTCGACAAATCTATATTGGTGATTGTGATTAACATAAGGAAAATTGTTGTTCTCAATTTTGGTACTCATAAAATATTCTTTCATATTAACTTACTTAGTACTCAATATTTCTTGAAATATATATTTTACGTCTTAAATTTTCAAAATATGCACTAAAGTAAGAAATTACATTTAAAAAATTTTTATTATATGTATAATATGTACAATGCACAGCTCCAATTATTATTTAAATAATGTGTAAACACGTGTAACAAGATACACGTTTTATTAATAAAGCAATGACAGCTATTATGTTAAAATATATTTTGTAATAATATTGACGTATGAAAGAATAATATGCTTTTATCGCTACAATTATTGCTATAATTATTGGTATCGTCTATCTAATCGATGCATTTTTTGGTAACTGCTAGTTAAAAAGTGAAGAGTGAAGAATAAAACTTTAACGTGAAACCTTAGTTAATCGGGTCTCCGTAATCGGCTTAATTGCCAAGGAGTTTCTAGGCAGGCTTTATGAGGAACCCGAACTGGAAGTACCTACTTTACGGAGAAAGTCGCTCGTGTATCGGTGTTTGAAAATGTCACAGTAGGGACACACACACGATACAGGTAGGCTAAAATGCAGTCGGACTTCAGGAAATAAAATTATGTATTCTTCTTCTTAAACCCAAATTGAAACGTTTTCTATATATTATACATAAAGTTTCATTCTTTATTTTTTAATTATAAATAAATATGTGTTTTAAAAAAATATAGTTAATATTTTAAGAAGAGACAAAAACGTATACAACAACAGAAGTATCACTTATATACACATATATGAAGTATCGAGTAAACCCTCTTTAAAGTTTTTATGCATGCATATCGCTTATTAGTGTGCACCAAACGCGCGCGCAATAACATTTTCATGCGCAGGTTGTACAAATGTGACAGCTCACACGTTTAAGCTACCAATATAAACACATAATTTAATGTACTATGCGTACCAAAAATTCCATGACGGCCAATTATCTCAGAAAGTATTAGTTTACTGGAAAAATGTTTTAGATAAAAGTTGGAGGGTTCAAAGGGGGTCATAGATGATCTTATTTTGGGTCCGGGGACCGGGTTGGACCCAGTAGAGCTCGAGTTAAATTTTTTAAATGGAAACCTCTAGTTTTTAATATATCATCTTTTTCTACTAATTAGTTTGAACAACTTTTGTCTGAAATATTGTTTTATTTGCCTAATACTTTTTGAGATATTCAAGGAAAACTTGGTAACTTTTTCAATATTTAGCTTACGATATCTCGATAATTATAATTATCGTCGATTGACCCCTCTGAACCCTTCAACTTTTATCTGAAACATTTTTCCAATAAATCAATACTTTCTGAAATAATTGGCCGTTCCGGAATTTTTGATAGTATAATAAAGATTTGGGAAGAAAAACTCAGTTTGTCAATAAATTTTTAATTAATTTGATTACAGTTCTAATCGTCGTTTATACAAATATTATTAATATTATTATTGATTAAAATGCGCCTTATGACGCATTGTAACGCATTTCAACGCATGCATGAAGACTAAGAGAATTAAATTACGTAATTGTAGAAATTAATTTCCATTATTATAA
This sequence comes from Temnothorax longispinosus, assembly GCF_030848805.1. NCBI lineage: Eukaryota > Metazoa > Arthropoda > Insecta > Hymenoptera > Formicidae > Temnothorax > Temnothorax longispinosus. The sequence goes on along the minus strand of NC_092359.1, from coordinate 20,874,490 downwards.
AGAAACCGAAATTCGTGAAATAGTCATGAACTAAAGCCAGTATTTCTTTATAAATGCGCGGATTTATATGCTCTTTGCAAAGGATATTTTTTAATTTAAGTTCAATGCGCGAAATCGTGTTTCTGTGCTTATCTTCTTTTTACAAGATTATCCGTTAAGAAGTTCAAATACCTTGGAAAAAAATTTTAAATAGGATTTATCAAAGTAACGGCAACAAAAGTGCAGCAAATTCAGATCTCTTTAACTATACCACAAGTCTTTCCTTTTTCATTCAAAATTCGCGATTTTATACCGCAGCTAAACCCTGAAGTCTAGACCACTTAAGATGAAAATGAGATCAGGTCACACAGATGATATGAAAAATTAAGTCGTCAACCAACGATGCCGTCAACTGACGATGAATAGCGAATTAAATTTGAAAAATGTATTTATATGACGGTTAAGTTTTACTAAATAAATAAACAGTACTTGTCTAGACTATATTAAAATATAAATTGCTAGACAGATCTTTTTTTTTATTTACTTGATACATTATTTGATATAAAGCGTTATAAAGAAAGCTTGTCGATATAAAGCATTAAAAAAAAGAAGCATGTATTTTATTTTATTGTTTCTTTCATATATTTTTTATATACATATGTACGTTTAATTTGTATATAATCAGGTCTGTCCAAGTTTTTATTCAAAATAGCACAATTACAAAAATAAAAGGTTTTCCCTTGTCTATCACCAAGCGAGGTAGAGGAAAAATTTTAAAAAATAGATACAAAAAATGGTTGAATTAATAATTATACAGTTACTTTTAAAAACTAATTTTAATACACAACACACGGTATCTGTCGCTTTGTTTTTTTTATAATCTAACTTTTTTTGAAATGCAGAATTCTTACATGAGCGCTATACATATGTTTTGTAATACCAGTAGTATCATTATACATTGCGTATAATGCCGGAACAATTTTGTTTTATCATAGATAAACGCAGCCTCATTACTTGCACACGCCTTTTCTTGCACGTGCGAGTATTCCTGCCTGCAGCCTCTTGCATTCTTTCGAAATGTATTCCGTACGTGACTGGTATCAAATTGCTGGACACGAAAGTGCTTGAATCACAGCTCCACGGCACGAACTCGTGTGTACGACTGCTCGCTGTAAAGCTCCGGAATGAGAAAACTCCGCAGTGCCGGCGCGACCAAAAGGCAAAGGAAATTAAAACCGATCACTATTGTGTATCTCTAGAAAAATAGCGGGTATAGGCCAGGCTACGTCGAACACAATGACGAAATAAAAACGCCCGCATGTTGGTATAATCGATGCGATAATCGCGACGAAATGAGGGCATACGTGATGGAAAATGAAACGAATTTTGTGTTAGTAGCGACGATACCTCTTGTCGAAGTTGGAAAATTTAAATAAATGGAGTTGCAAAATTTAGTTTGCACGCAGACTGAATGTAGAGCGTACAGAATATAACGCTTTTAACTGGATGCACTTATTCGCAAGCACACCGTCCGTAAATAATTATCAGCTCACTCTGATGTAAATTATAAAATAACACAATTAGATTACCAAGTTTGCGTATTATGCATGATAACATCCATATAAAGAAATAACTTTTCAAGTTTTAAGAATCGATTTTGAGATATTTCAGTCGTTATTAACATTAAACTTTAATTTCCCAACGAGGATTTTTTTATCAAATTTTCTAACATGCACTCAACATTTTAATGGCGACTGCGATCGATGACACTCTGGAATCTGAATTAATTATAGAATTAATGCTATTTAAATTATCTGCTAGAAAGAACGGCGAGGTAAAAATTCGTGAATTTGCGAGATCGTCCAACATTCATTTAGCAAAGAGTTAACTTGCTTATAAATTCTTTTTGTGACAAAAGGTATGATGAATATAAGAAAAACGCCTTCAAGATACACGATACGACGTCGTTGTCGCAAGTGTACCGTAACTCGTGTTCACTCGCATGTCGATGATTGCCGCTAGTTCTTTGAAATTGTAAACAGCTGGTCTTCGTTTCATGTTAGAACTGTAGGATTAACAGTAGCAAAGAAATAGACCGAAAGATCGAAAATCTCTTTTAAAAAGTTGCATCAAAGAAACTTGCAGAATTGTTTTTATCTCATTGCAGAATTGTTTATATTATATTAGACGTCACTCGATCTTTTTTACAACGTTACGAAGACGATCCAATGTCCTGTGAAAAAGACGTTTCTCCTTAACAATAATGGAAACTTGAAATTAGATTTGACATTATAATGTTTAAAATTATTTACTTTATTAACAAAATTTTAATTTGATCAATATCAAAACATTTAGCGTATATTAAAATTAGTGAAATAATAGTTCTAGCATCTAAATATACATCAAATAAATTCTCAAGAAACCACCGATTCCGCATTAATTAGGAATATATTAGCATATTTTATTCTCAACGTAGTAATTCATTTTAGTTAAATGCTATTACGACTATTTTAACTTTCTACTGGAATTTTTGGGAAGATTTCGCGTTATTACGGGACTAAAATTTCATCGTCAGATCCACGTTTCTATATTAGATTCGGCCATATGTATGCACGTATACTGCATATAGCACGTATAATGAATGGGATTGCAGTTACCTCTCCTCGGAAACGATGATAGCATCGATCGCGGCTTCGTGGCCGGGGCCACTTGCAAATGTACGGAAAGATGGGCCAAATGGCTCGATTCAAAGTGCCAAACTTCGGACGTTGGTCCGGAGCTCTTTTGTAAATGGCAGCTATCACTGGCTGTTAAGGATTGCCAGGTTTCGAATTAGGTTGGAGTTATTTTACTGAGTATGATACCTCCTTTGGATTGCCAGCTTTTGAGAAATAGGGCGTTACCGTTTCTGCAATAAAACATTTTGGCGCTTTATTTCTGTATTCAGAGAATTCATGCGAATTATTCATATTCCCCATTTTGTGCAAATACAACTAATGTATCTACATGAAAAGAATGTACAACAATAAGGAATAAGAAAATCTACAAAAAAAATCTTGAATATCTTTTCTTTGGTTTAATTACGTTACTATAGATGCAAATTAATTTTGTTAAATATATTTAGTAGTGAAATAAAAAATTAATATGTTGATATACTGTGTATCTATACCACAGGAAGATTGAAATATAATAATCTTTATATGTAAAATCAATTTTTTTCGATAATTTTAGTTCGTAACGAAAGACATTGTCGCGATTATTCTATTTTATTTGTCTCCGTCTTTTTTAAGAAAGAAATAACTGTAGACAAAAATATTTTTATATAGATTCTAATATATAATTGTAGACAGATATAAAGAAATAATATATATTTTACATATAGATTTCAACATTACACTTATTATTATATTCTATTATATTCATTAATATCTTTACTGGAATTCACGTAACAGAAGTATTGAGAAATCAATACAGATAGGCATAAATAAATGTCATAATTGCATTATACACGCGAATTTACCGTGACATACATACACAAAACGAAAAGGCAACGTAGCATTAAGCTAAATTTGGACCGTGATATTTATAGCGTGACATATTTTCTAAATCTTTCCTTATTTTCTTTGACATAAATCGCCAGGCAGGTTATATGGAAGCCTTAAGGGTGATTTCTTGCCGCGAAGCCATCGCTCTTTGCGGCACGGATCTCGATGCTCCCAAGGCGATGTGAACAACTTTTTCAAGACACCTTCCAATAGGGTGGCTCTCAAAAGATGGGTTGTACATTTTCCAGGTAAACATTTCGCAAGAATATAATGTAACATAGTTCTTCTCGCAGATGAAAACAATATCGGTTTTGCAGCAAACTTTAATGCAGCGGTCTTTTCACATCAATAATACTTATCCAAGGGAAAAAGGGAAGCGAACGTAATACAAACGTAATTTTTTTATTTTATCACTACATTCTTCGAGCATCTTCATGTTTTTTTATTTGCATTTTTTATGCAAAAGATATGATTTATAATACAATCTTATTTTATACTATTATAACTACTGTCCTCGATGATGGATATGAAAAAGATTAAAAATATAACTAATAATTATTATTTAGAGGATAACAAATCGAACTTTATATCGTATATTTCTTTGCCTGATGTCTGTCTCTCATGAATTACTCATCGAATCACTCAAACGAGGCAGGCGTTGAAGAAAAAAGATATGATTACGCGCAGGGGCGAAAATTTGTCGCGACGTGAAAAAGCGAGCCGAACAATCTGTCTTTTTGCGTTTGAAGTAACGGTGGTACTCGAATAAGGAGCGAATACATAGAAGAGACGCCATTCTCTCGATTACTTCGTGCGTCAGCCTGACATTTAATTTCGCGCGAGAGCTATTGACATTTCGATCGCCGGTCTGCTAGGTACCTGGTATTTGCGTTTCCCGCGCTCATCCAACTCGAAAGTAGCGAATGGTCTCACGAACGATGAACGCGTTCCGCGAATCGAGTAATGCATTGCTTCCGAGTATTTAATTACTGCAGTTTGCTGTGTTTCCGCGAGGTGGGATTCGCGCGATATCAGATATGTCAGTCGATGTATAAATGGCTCTGTCCAAAATTTTACATTCGATATTTCTTTATGATTCATGTTTTGTTGTGTGCTCTATAAAACTGCATTGCAAAGAAACAGCAAAAGTACGAAATATTAAAAGAGGAAAAAAAAACATTTATCGCAGTTAAATCGTTTTTAAATTCGGCATGGAAATCGAGCAACGCTGATGCATGAAAATTTCATTAGTTAGTATAATATAATGAGAAGAAAAGTTTAGAAGTTTGAAGTTTAATATAAAGACGTGAGAGAGTCTCTCTCTTTCAAATTTCAAGGAAGCATCTATCTATTGAGCGCTCAAGATGTCGCGTAATCTTGAAACGATAAGAATTTTACTCCACTCCTGTCTTACCAAAAAGATCTCAATGTTGTAATGTATAAGATAAAAGCAATTCATACGAAGTTCTGAAAAGACAGTAGTTTGTAATGTCTGCGACTGAAAGTCCTGTTCGGCATTGTGCGATGTACTTTTACGTGAAGTTGCGGGCGACTGAAATACCTAGTAGTTAAAAAGTAACAAGGAAGAGAAGCAAGAACATAAGAATAAGTAATTATAAATTTTAATTATAAATAGAGAAGTTATATTTTATATTTTTGTAATCGACATTTCCAACAATTTAATCGCATTGTTCGTAATTGAGAATCAATAAATTATAATAAAAGATTAATTACATTGGACAAAAAAAGTCTTACGTTCAAAATGCGTTCACTAATTAAAAAATACAATTCGAGTTATTACAGAATGCGAAATTCAACAGCGATATACGAGTAAATGTTTATTATTCTTTATTAATTCGTTGTACTTTGTTTGCTCTGAATCGGTAAAATGAAACTTTACGATACAGTTATTTAAATAATGAAGTATATTCGGAAATTTATCGCGGATTTATTCTTTCGAGATATCCGCGTTCGCGCAAAATCCCAAAACTTTCGACGGAATTACGTAATGCCCGAATTAAAAGAGTATGAAGTCAAGAACTTGGAAGTCCGCTGAATTCGCACCCGTGATCGATCCCTTAAATTTTCGTATACCTACGTATCTCGGCCATTCCGATCGTTGCCACTGCTCGCGGAAGTTGGCTCGCAACTTTTGTCCGATATCGAAAATCTTGGTTCAGCATTATCATGAAAAGTCAGAAGTGCAATCTTGATACTCCAGTTGTCATTCGTCGAAACTGTAACGAGGCCTCCGGCAGAAACGCTATGCGGCTATGCTCGCGCGATTGTGTGTGGAAGTGTCCGATTCTTCCTCTAAAATTATCCCAAGTTCCTCAAAAACGGCTGAATTGCTATATCGTCTATCAATCACTGAAGTTCTTTATAAATTGAGCCAGTTACTCGAGATGGAGACTTGTTAGTTGAAAATGCAGCGGAAGTCTCGTTAGCCGAGCGCCTGTGTACACTACAGTTCACACTCCTATCCCGCAAGTATCTCCCCCGCCTTTCCTTTGTCGCTGTCCTGATGGTAATAACATCTTAGTTTTTCCGTGATATAATTGGACGGCACGGAGCGCTCGTAAAATAGGGCAGGGTTGAATTTCCGAATACAGGCAGTGCGCGTACAGACGCAGTCCGCCGCGGAGTATGTAATTGAGTTTCAGATAATTTAATAACTCCTTGATGTTATTCATCGCGAGCCTTCCGTATCCTCTTCCCACATTTCCACTTGGATGTTATCTCATTGTATTATCTCTACAATTTATTTGTGCAGTTAAAATGAAAAGCGATAAAGGAAATAAATCTCGACACCGCGGATATTGAGTGCATGAAAAATACGTAGGTAAGAGACATCAAAAAGATATTTCTTAGCAAAAGATTACTCAGATATTTAAATCATTATAAATAATTTCGTTTCTTATATAAATTTTCCTATCGAATAATTCGAAACGAAGTTAATCCATTCTTTAAATGTATTATTCGCATTACTTTTTTAACTTGTATTTTATTAATATAATATATTTTACGTTTAAGTTAACGACTCGAAACTTAATTTGTACTTCAAAATGAAAAAATAACATCTTTCCCCTAGATAATTTTTCATACACACACAAGCACTTAACATTAAACAAATTAAAGCTGGAGAACGCGTTGATTTATTTTATTAAGAAAACTATTTACGCCTTAATTTAAATAAAAATTATGCAATGTAAACTTGTTTAACTATTCTTTAAATTTTATCTCGTTACAGAATAAATGTGATAAAATGTACATTAAAAATTTGTATACAATACATTAAAAACATATTAAATATAATTTTACGCTCTAAATTTTAATACATTATTTTGCTTCAAAATAACATAGCTTTATAAAGCAATCAATAATCCTTTTACGAACAAGAAACCGGGAGCAGGTAGATGGTGAATCCATCAGCCCGGGGTCGCATGGTTTATCGCTGCAACCAATTTCCTTATATCGATAACGTGCATTCCCTTCAAAAGGACTCTCGTAAAATTTCCGGTCAAATTCTCGCGGTAACCACGGAGATCGAATTAACCCAGGGATTCTATGGCGCGGAAATGCGACATAGCTGACGTGTAATATACCGTGTGGAACGTAATTATCGACGGCAATTACGTACCAGCCGTGTGAGGCGGTAGTTATTTTAATGCGGCCCGGTTCACTGACTTTCACCTGCACCGCCATCGCAATTCAATTAAGAGATCGGAAAAGGAACGGAGCTTATTGTAATTTAATCGACGCTGTAAGGTCGTCCTGGCGTGATCATAAAACTTGCGGGATAGTCCATTAATCCCCGTGGATCCCTTTCGGTTTCATCGAATTAGTCAGCCGCTTCTGCAGATCCATATGACTATCCGGCGAGAATGTGCATATTCCTCATCGAAAATTGCCTTCATTACTTTAACGTTTTTTTTTCGTGTGCCTCAAAACGTGCATGTAATATTTTTTTAATCTTATCTGTCATCTTCGTTATCACTTCGTCAAACGTTCAAATAATCCTGTTCGAATGTAATAGTAGACTACGCGAAATAACTGTCAGATGTATAATTATATTTGTATAATAATTTTAATTTTATTATTATATTAAATATAAATATTATTATACATTTGAAATTGAAAATATTTGATAGAACAAAGACGAAGTACGGGAGCAATTTGAAATTCAAGACAATCGCGCTTCGGAGGGCGCTTTGGAGAACGTTGTGCAGCATCAACCCCGGCTATCGATCATACTTTTGCTTCCCTCTGTCGGAAATGGCGTGCAAGCTCCAGGTGAAATTTCTGTTATCCTGTAACAAACCACCCTTACCACCCTCTCGCGAATTCACCCCGTGCGATACGCCTCGCGCGCTTGGCTATCTGTTACGCGTGCTTGAAGTTAAAGGGCGTTGCGATCTGTTTCCCCGTCAACCTATTACTGCCTGATCGACCTATTGCGTTTGGGATTATAAATTTTTAATCCCTTCTTTATATGACTCTTTTTAAAAGAATCCCCTAATTTTCATGCAAGTTTTAAAATAGACTGCATTTAAATCGTTCATTTTATGCAGAAATTTATGCCCTATTTTTATACGATTTATGTATATATATTGTCAATTATATATATTGAACAATGCAAATTTTATACGTGCAATATCTTCTTTTGTTAAATATTGCGTTTAACGATAAAGTTCATAATACAGCACTGAAAAATTATACTGATACTAATTGTAAGATTTACATTCTGCATTTTACATTCGCGACTTGATTGCAAGTGCAAAATGTGGAACAGAAGTGGGGCGAATAAATGCAGACAGAAATAAAATGACTTGACCAATAGAAAAAGTGATCGGTAGAAAAGTCTTGTTTTTAAATGGCATATTATATACACTATAATTTACGGAAAAGTGTATATAATTGTACCATCAAGAAATTATATCAAACCTGTAACGTCTTCTTTTGTTAAATATATCTCGTCATTTAATGACAAAGGTCGTAACATGAAACTTAAAGAATTATACTGATACTGATTATACGATTTACATTCTGCAATTTACATTTGCGACTTGATTGCAACTGTGGAATGTGGAACAGAAGTGGTAAATAAATGCGAAGAGAGACAAAATGAATCAGTTAACAGAAAAAGCGATCGGTAGAGAAGTGGCGAATTGAAAGCAATACAATGTATCTCTGATTTGCATGTAAAGAATAGTGGGAACTTTCTGGGGTGTAGTGCACGCGATGTTTGCAAATATTGGGAGAGAAACAGAGAATCGAGGAATGAAATAAGAATTTACAATATTCATCATTTAGCTATAATATACATCTTCAGTAATATTCTTATTTGCTAAGGAATCATATGTTTTCGCGCGATCTAATAATATGATTTCAATTGTTTTTCAATCTATCTGGAATTCAAATAATTAGTAAATGAATGTAATTAGCGTATTTGTGCTCTAATTTTGTGATAGCTATAAACTAAACCAAGTTTAGAAGTAAATATCTAATTATCGCGTACACGAAGCCAGGATAGCATAACGATTGCGGATACTACTAATTTCCGCTTTCGGTTGAACGCTTAGGGGAATTTCCGACGGGTTTTATACGTATTTGTTCGTTTGTAGCTAACAATTAATTGTTCGGAGATCGCAAAACAGAGAGTAAATATTAATCGACTACCAGAAGAGGAAGAGCTACCGGATATTCACGTGGAGATTGTTCGAGGCAAGTTTGTATTTTTGCGTTTGAACGCAATGGGAAAGGGCGGAAGGAAGCGAGCAGGATTTCTGCGAGAGGAATCTTTAATGCGCCGCGCATCCTCCGTTTCGCCGCGACAGCGTCGACGGAGACTTTTTTCCCACGTATTTCGCGTATCCGTCGCGAGAGTATCACGAGAGTATCGTCGTACTCGCGTATCCGTCGCGAGCGACGGAGCACGATCGTCGGCGTGGTTACATTTCGAGCGTGAAGCGCAAAGCCTACGCGAAATTAAATTTCCCAACGGCGCGACCGACTGCTACCCGACGTCGATGCAACTGATGCAACTGCAACCGGCGCGGCGCGGCGGCGGACGGCTGCATTGCAGTCGGCGGTTTGGCAATCGAGCTGCGGTTGGATCGATGTACTCCCTCGTATATCCGTTATATGAAGCACCTCTCCTGTCCCGTTCCCCGCGATCTCCTCTCTGGCCTCTCGTTTCTTCCGCAGCGCACAAATAATGCAGCGACATTTGACCGAGTGCTCACACGCGGCGCGCTAAAAGTGGCGAGCACGTTGGGTGTCCGCGCCACGAGAGGATGATAATAACCAATCCTCTCATCTCGACCGCTTTCGGTCGCTGGCGATTAGATTGATTGTAACGGCGAAATATGTCTCTGAGTCATTCTAAACCTTTTGATAAAAAAATATCTCATTTGATCAACGCTTTATCACGACCGTGATAAAGATACACGTAGATTCGAACATTCTTAACGAGTTTCGAGCATATTTCTTCCCTGCGGGAATAACATAATGAAAAGGCGCGTTTCTGAATGCAGTCTGTATTCCTGAAGTTTAATTTAAGTTGGATTATGTACTTCGTATATCGCATAAAGGTTCGATTTACATATTCTACTCATAAGTTTCAAGAAGGTGGATGACTTAACTAGTGTACGTAGAGTTTACTAATGTGGCTTCTGGCTACGCAATAGAACGATACAATGACAAGTTACACACAATGCGCAAGTACAAAATGTTACAAGTGCCTCTTAAATTCGTTTTATGCAATCGGAAAGTAGTACGGACGCATCGTTTGTAAAGAATCTACACGAGCATCTCTAGTGGAAGAATCGTTACATCTGTTAGTTGTCTCTTCGTCTCTCGAAAAGTTTCTTTTCTGATACTTACAACGTCTCGTTTGCGACTCTTCCAACACAGAGGAAGCGGGAAGTCCCTTCAGGATTCCTTTATTTAAACGTGTGCTTTCGGGAATAATTTATCGAAATTGAGATAAAGCCCTGGATAAAGTGAACTCGAACGCGGATGACACATTGCTTTAATATCTCGCGTGAATTAAACAGCACCCTGTACCCGCCGCTTGCACCGCGAATGTTCGTTCGGTTATATCACGCGTTCGATAATTATCCGACCGCATTGTTTTTAGCGTCCGCGTGTTCGCCATTCACGGCAAATGAACGCGAACAAATTCGCGCGATGCGACACATACGTGCGCTCGTCGCCGCGCGGCTAATAACAGACCCCCGGACTCTTAACAATCTCGAGTCGGCGGGGAATATGGCTTTTACCGTTTGTTCCTAATCTCGCAATGCAGAGCGTTTCATTATACTTAGACGGTTCGCACAGTTTGGCAACTCGAGCAAATATCCTCCGGGTGGGTTTCCACACATTATTACGATACCGAATACGGTTAAGGTGTAATTAACTCGGCGCTCCCCGCGAACGAACATTTACCCCGTTCTCCGCGCGGGCGAGGTAATTAACTTTCATAATAAATGTGCTGATGCAAGAATGCGCGTCCCAGAAGACACGGGCCGGGTCGATTTATTTAACATCGCGGCGAACGGTTTCGCCGTAATGGTGCTCTCTCCATTCGACGCCGGCCGAAAATATTCGACAGTACCTCGCCCTATATATCACGAGCGAGCTGCACAAAGGAGATAAATATTTGTCTTCCGGAACACATCCGCGCTTCCTCGACGGAGAAATCATCCGATTTTCCCGTTCCTCGATATATCCGAAGTCGTTCTGAACCGAGCGTGGAATATTCCGCACGTCTCGCAGAACTTACCAAAAATAATCTGCATGTTGTATTGCGAGCGGAACCTTGTTTATTATGCTACTATTATAATTTTCTTCCAACTTGTTTTACTGCCTTTGCTTTATAATTATAAAATGTAAAACCTTTCTCCCCTTGTATCAAAGTCGTTGTGTATCTTGATGAATATGAAATTTTTTACGCAGTTAATCAATAGACTGTATTAATTGATAATTTAGATGAATATTGCTCACGGTTCTCTTTCGCTTGCGGGAAATCGATATCGCGACATTTCGTTGGCGCGAGGTAAGAAGAGGATTTCGTTTGAAATTCAAGACGGGAATCGCGAATGCAGCGTCAAACTTCGTAAATCGAGAGACACCGTGTGTTCATATGTTATTCCATCTGTCGACAAGACTAACCAAAGCGCTCCTGAAAGAAATCCATCTCGCGACGATGCGGGAAAGGGAGCAGCTCGGCGTTCGCGTGCCCGAACACAAGAGCTGGAATTCGCCAGCTCTTTCCGTCGTCGCGTTTCGTGCGCACGTCGCTCGAACCTAATACTGCGGATGCATTCAGTTAGCCCGGCACATTTGATTCACGCTCCTGGCACACGTAATCCCGATAGCTTCTCGTACGGCAAAGTACGGTCTGCCACTTTGAGCTTACTGATTCGGCTGCCGACTAATCTACATGCTTCGTTTCGCTCCGGGTCGCGCCCGTGCCATCGCGCGATAAATATTTGGTTAGACGCCGCGTGTGCCCCGCTGCCGGAGTCTTTAACAGAAAATTTCAGCATTTCGGCGAACCGACGCGCGTGGCAAGCTGCTTGACGCAAAAATAACTCTTCACCAACGGTTCATGATGAGACGTGCAATTTTCACATCGTGGTTTCAGCGACGTTGACGGGGGATGAATTGAGAGCGAGAGTTATCGATTTTTATGACACCCCGTCGCGAACATAATAAGAGATTTTTACACCATTATTATTGACAGTTGATTACACGTTCGTACGAAATTTGATGCGCGCGTTATACGAATATTAGGTACTTGTATGCGCCAGTTAATGGTCACATCATCCGCAGATATATTGAGTTTTTGTGGTACACGTGAATCAACAGGGAGTCTAGTTTACATACTTTTGTCATTAGCTGTTGCTTTTCCAGTTGTCGCTAAACACAAAAAAGCCCTTGTTTTGTCCCGACTATGCTTTTATTCGCTTTCGAGAGCCGCGTGCACTTGTTCTATCCCGTAAAGCGTGCGTCGCATTCATCGACATCCCCTTTTTTAAATTTGTATCGTTGTTCGAGGGATGCGCGCGCTGGCCGGCGAAAATTCGCCGCCATCTCGCCGCTCGCGCCGTGTCTACCACGTATTTTCCCCCTATTGTTCTTAATTTACGAGTCTCACGGCTATTCTTCTTTCAGTCACTAATTAACGGGTCGGCCCGACTGGATTCGAGGCTGTAACTCAGGAAAATTTACCAGTCGCGAGATAACGGCACTCTTCCACTGCATCGTGCGCGAACAAAGGGCGTCGGAAACGAGCATTCTCGCTCGCGAATGCTATGATAAAGAAATCTCAATTATAGCGGAGAATGCGATGGTTACTGATATATTTTCCCTGATATATTGTACGACGCTTTTGCATTTAAACGCCACTCTGAGACCTTGCGCTGCGTCTCGCCATAAAATTCCGCGTCTTTGAACATTTTTCAAATTATCATTTTAAATTGAGTAAATAAAAAGCACAACAAATAAAAAACATAGGTAAACAAGAAACTTTTCTCGCGTAAAATACATTTAAGCGAATAATCTAATGTATCTTGATCTGTTCTCTCCTTACACATGGCTGTCCAAATCTAATTTTTGCCGAAGCTAACGGCAGCGCGAGTTGCACGTCAACAGACCGCAAATTGTAAGCGCACTTGATTTTACGGCTCACAGCACGGTAGAAGTATAACAGATTTTAATGGATATTTAAAAGTTTCGTCGACCGAACATTCGTGCGTTTCGAACTTTTGGCTGCCAATACATTTTTCCATCATGCTCTTATTGAATCGGTCGACGTATAAGCGAGTCGGCGCTCCTCTTCACTAAACGCAATTTCGAGAAGTGAATTAACTTCTTCTAGAAAATAAGTGATCTGCGGAAAAGTTTATATTTGAACATTCAATAATCGTTTACAATGATTTATTTGCTGATGCAAGTATCCTTGTATACACAGTAAAAAATCGTGTGTATATAACGGTCCATAAGTTAAAATTTTTTTTGTGTTACCAAGATTTGATTATTATTTTAATGTAAAATTAAGATACAACAGCTGTTATTTTTTACTTAACATTTTCATGTGTTACATTTATGTCAACGTGATAACTTAACATTTTATATATGTCATTTAGAAATTGAATATTATTTTGAGTCCTTTTAACACAATTACTTAAAAAAATCAACACGTCTTAAAGTTGTTTTAACACATAAACAAAAGTTAAAGTAATTTTTCAAATAATCGTAAACTTTGACAAACAAAATAATTAAATTTACTAAAATTAAATGTTTCTATTACACATAATATTCAACTAAAATTTGTAAAATAATTAATATCATGTGTTAATATAACTTGAAAAATAAAGTCAAAAGAAAATATAAATGTAAAGTATAGTATTAATTAATTAACATTTCTAATTTGTCAACAAGTAACACACGATGAATGAGTCATTTTAACTTAAAATTTAGAGTGGACTTTCTGGGACATGTAAAAAATGTTAAAATTACGTATTATTTTTTACTGTGTAGGGAAACAGTAACGTACAAAATATGTTTTTCTCATTATAATAAAGTATACTGTATTTTCGCTTATAACGCGTAGCAGAAAGTAAGACGACAATGTTTCTGCAGCGTTGTAAATGGCGTGCAACCTGACAGCACATTTAGTCCCCAGTGCGCGCGAAGCAGGTGTGAAAAAAAAAACACTTGCTCCTAAAATGGAGGTACGTGTTGCAATTTGTAATTACGTTCAGTTGAGCGCATTACGCCAAGCTGTGAATCGTGATGAAAAGCGCAATACATCATGCGACTCGGCAGTATTGCTCCACTTTCGCTGATTAAACATTTCGCTACGAAATGCGAAATAATTAAAAGTTTGTCGTTTAATCTCGCGCGATTTCTCGAAACTCCCGCAAAATCCGTCCCGAATTTTGCGTATCGAGCATACGTCGCCCATCGCCCAAATTCGTTACTGGCGCAAACGTCGAACGCGCGAAACGTCCCCGATGAAATTGTAATGGCTAATCGGAAAAATAGCTATCTGTTATTAAAAACTCTATAACTTTTGCACATTATCGTCGCAATATTTTCAAAAATTTACGCACGAGTTGAATATACATCCGCGTTACTCGATTAATTAGAAGAAAAATAGTCCGACGAAATTAAGAAAACTATTATTTTTGTGTAACGCCTGTTGTGAAACATTTACGGCGCGAGGTAAATTCTCCACGCGGAGCTTTGTAAATGTTTTATGCAATTGCCACCTAATTACAATACGACTGCTGCCGAAGTAAAAACATTTTCGCGCTGCAAGTGCGAAAATGTGCGTGTATATATATATATATCGACAATGAGAACGACCGATCTTAATTCTCGCAAAAGCCAATTGGATTAACGGTTAGAGCCATTTTCTACCACAGGTTCCTCCTCTCTTCTACTTCTCTCTTCCCCCTCTTCTCTCTCTCTCTCTCTCTCTCTCTCTCTCTCTCTCTTTCTTTCTTTGTATTTCTCTCTTTCTTTCTGACCCTTCTTCCACTGAATCGAAGGAGAGGCTGGCTCCGTCTGCATAAAATTAACGGGATAAAAGCTTTTGCTCCTCCACCTGGGAAATAGTCTTTCTGCTTTACTCGCTTCCACATTCACCGTCTTCTCTCCCATGACCCGTCTACCATTTTCTCCTATGCGTGCAGTCGTCAACATCGCCCGAAGAGTTGTCTTATTAAGATCCGACGAAGATAGCCAAGATTTACCGCTATATCTCGTTTCTTCGCTCGGGTTACTCCAGCTATACGCCATCGCCTTACACATTACGCTCTAAGGTAAAGAAAGAGGGAGAAAGAGGAAAAGAAAGAGAAAACACATCCAGTATCATCAGCGTTTATTTCGAATAAATACCAGGTACATTCCCGTTCAAATACTGGCTCGAAACGCTAGCCCGTAACTGCAGCAATGTATCCCAACTACAAACCAACTGCATGGTTGGACTCGCAGCAATTCCGCGAGGAATATTTCAATGGAACGATCGTCTTAGTGCCTTTACTCTCTTTTAAAACGTGTAAGATTAAAGCTCGCTAATTGCATTCTTCGCGTGCAAAATGTATTCCATCGTAAATCGGTTCTTACTTCACGAGGCACGAGGACGGCACCGCGTATATGTATTCACTATTTTCCTTATAATTAACGTGAGATGCAATAAATGGACAAAGTGGACGAAGAAACTAATCGTATAGATTGGAAAAGTAAAATAACGTTTTAAAGTTTAAAGTGTCGTTTGGAGTTAATTGATGAAATACCTGTATAATAAGGTAATACCTTATAATGTTACTGCATTTAACTTTTATATGTAGTACTTTAAAAGTACATAAAATGAAACTTGCAATTTCTTAATTACATTTCTTAATCTTGCCGAAGAATTACGAACGTTAAATTTATTTACACAGTATATACTAAAATATAATTAACACTTACTCTTTTATAATTATTATACATTTTTTCTATAATTTTAAAATTTTAATAAAAAATATTTCTCTAAGGCACGTCGATTATTGTAAGTAATCGTTTATTTTCGTCGCATCTAGATTATAAGTTTATCGGCGCGAAAGATCGAGTTGATTAAAATAATCGATAATTACCTTTATGCAGTCCGTAATTAATGCTATTGTCGCATAAATTGATTTCATTAGAATCTACTTCGATGCTTGGCTAGCGCCTCCATTGATGTATGAAAATGGAAGTCGGGACCGCCATAACGTTGAATCTGCCTCATTGCCTCTAGCGACGAGGGGTAACACCTGCTAAACTCGTTTTCCTCCTTTTGCTGAGATGAATAAAGGCATGGCAAAAGGCACGAAAACGAAGGTGAAATGTTGAAGTCAACAAACATTCGTTAAATAATATTCGCTAGAAGGATTGACGTAGCAAATAGTAATAATTACGGTTTATTATCAATATTATACTTTGTATTGTAATCAGCAATAACTGTTAAATTAAATAATATTTTCTTTATTTTATGTAAGAAAATTAACATTGAGAAGATTATCTGATTTTCAAGCCGAGAAGTAATAAAAGTAATTCGACAGAAAATCCTGAAAAAGAAAATATACAAACATGTATATAGGGATTCTATGTCAAATAGAGTATTGTACATATCTCTCCCTTACCGCACAGTCATACAGATGATTTTCTTAATTGTCCGTTTCGTGCGGGATTAATTACAATACCAGGCAAAACTTAGTAATCGCGAGTTCGCCATCGAGAAATGCTACAGTAACTTCTACAAATTGCACGTACTAAGGGAAAGGGAGAAACTTGCGATCGGAGTACGTCTGCGTTATGAAGAAATATTGGAGATTTAATATTCCATGCCTGTGCTGTCGGAAAAAACTTGGCGGCCGCGGTAGTAACGGTGGCTGCGGCAGAAAAAGTAGTTCCTGGATAGTGGGCGATAAATTATATTGCACCGTCGCGGCGTCGTTGGTGCGTACGCCGTGGTCCCTTTAACAGCCAGTTAATAGTTTTTCCAGCTCGGAACAAAGTGGATTTGCTAAGAAATCGAGTTTCTGCCACGTCCCTCCGTCTATTCTCTCAACCGTGAAGTAGTTCATCGATATCTCGGACCTTTCTTCAAATCTAAATACTTTTAAGCTCATTTTCTCCATTAAATATATGCTCGTAAAATTTTCGATCAGTATATTTACTTTTATTGCGTCAACATTTCTTAATGTGCAGGAAAATCTTTTAATACTGTCGCCAAATTTCTTATATCTACTAATAATTTTAACCCTAGCTTCCCACACTGGGGTGCCTGTAGCGAATATTTTCCAAACTACTGTCTTTTTCATATTTTCTTATTCATAGGCATATTCCTTGATGTCTGGCGTATCGATGGAAAAAAATGACTTAAAATTAGTTGATTTTTTAAATATATAGTTTTAGCTAAATATACGACGTGGGGTAGCCTGTATCCCAGTGTGGGAAGTCCGTAAAAATTTGGAAGTGTAGGAAGATAGGGTTAAATCACTAATTATTGATTACTAATAATAATAAGTAAAATAAAACTGACGTGTTTCAGACATACATTTTTAAAACAAATTCATTATAATATATCTTTGTTATTTTTTCTATCGTAATCATCGGAAAGTTGTACTTACATGACGGATTAATACCTCAAGATAAAGATCAATCGAGATCCTCTCTTTCTTTCCCAACGGAACGTTATATTTTCTCATGCCAACCAATTCGTTATGTTGATTTATGATTCGATCTCCACCGAGCGAGATGCTTCGACTTCGCTCGCTCCTATTCGCCTTAAGTTTACTTTACTCCTGACGAGGAGATCGTTCGTTCAATTCTCTCGACGCCGCACTGAATATCTAAGCAACGGTCTCGAGATGCGCGAGGCTTATGTATACTTTATAACTTTATCGGCAACCGCGCTGATGCAGACGATGAAAGTATTCACTGTGTCATCACGATAATGATATCTCGTCTGTGATAACGCCTTTACGTATTCTTGAATCTTAATGTGGCTCTTATACATAAGAAGGCTTAAAATTGAAACATAGACTTTTATATAGACTTTTATAAAAAAAAGAAAATGATAATGCCATTTTCGTCATAAAAGTACGATATATAATTATGTAAATCTTGATATAGTGTAAAGATCAATTTATTTATTTCATTAATTCTACATAAAATTAATTATATTAATCTGTAAATATATTTAAGTAACAGAGAGAGCATACTGTTATAATAATAACATAAATAAAAAAATATAATTACATTTTATTATGTAATGTTATCAAATATATGAAAAGCTGCAGGTATATTTTTTAATAGTACATAGTATACTATAACACTCAAAGAGTGTCATTTATTGCGTATGCATATCACATTTGTTGCGTATCTGCAGCTGTCACGTGATATATAGATTGACATCAATGTCATATAAGCGTTCGAAATAAAACATGGCTTTTCCAAAAGTTGATAATTTATTGATGACATTTATCTTCGATATAGATTGGTTTTATAAAAATTGATTGGTGTTCATTATTCGAAAGCAAATTGCATTACCGAAACATGAAAACTTTATAGGACGTTTATTCAACATTACCATATATATTAAAAATATGATGCGATACTCTCTCTTTCTCTCTCTCTTTGGGAGTTTATATAAAATAAAACCCATTATGTATACTTTACTTTGTGCACCGTATCAGAATATAAATTAAAAAATATATAATTCATTTGAACGGATCGACACGCGCAGAGTTGCTGCGAGGAAGACACCGCGTGTGTTTTACGGTGAAATGAGAGAAATTCTCGAATTTATACATTATACATCGCATTCATTATTCGTTGTATTAATCAGGTCGCTAGCGTGAACGCGATACGTAGAATCCAACCGGACATGAAACCTGAAATTCATGCAGACCATCTCCCGTGTTTCCGTGGTTTCGCCTTCCGCTTCCCGCCGCGCCGTACATATATACACCTTCAACATGTCATGAGGAAGTAGCGTTGCTGCGTGCGGTGAACACACGCGGAAGGCGGGATCGCCCTTGCCTGCGTTGCAACAGATGGAGAGGAACCAGCCGTTCTCGGGAGAGTGATTACGTATCCCAGCGAAGGGACGATGTATAAACTGCACGGTTGACGTGGCGCTGCTAAAAAATGTTGCATGAGAAGATGAAGTTTGCAGTCGGACTCGGGATTTTCAAGTCAAGGCGGCCGAGAAAGAACGCGTCACATGGACACGACGCTTTCGTGGACACGTTGCGAGCGGCGCGTCTAGTGGCGGCGGAGAACGGAAGCGCCCTTCATTTGATGAAACAACTCCGTTCGCACACCGGCGCAAATTAAATGGCAATCTTCTAATGTACTGATTGCTTCGAGGGAAAATGGGAAGTCCGCGGAGCGACGTATGGACTATGGATACGTGACGGCAATCGTAAGTTGAAAGAAATTATCTAGAATTGAACGCGTCGTTTTGATTTAATTAATGTTCACCAATTCACTCATAAATGCTTTTTATTTTAATTACACGACCGCACTCTTTACCTTTCATAACCATTATTGGAAAAAAAACAAATTCGGTTAAAAGAGTCTATAAAACGCGGGGAATGATAAATGAGAGACAAACAAATTATATCGTTTTAAAATAAATAAATGGTACTTTCAAATATTGACAAACGCATTAATCCATATATAATTGATATATTATTAAATCAACATCGAATATTTTTATATTATATCATGGTAATGAAAAAAATGTACTGAACGCCGTAAAAGTTAAAAATAATTTTTCTTCTCTGATTTATATCTATAAAGATTAACAAATATGTAGCGCAGCGTACATTAATTTCGGAGGAAGTTTTCGCAATAATAACTAAGAAAGTACGTTGTAAGTTGTATCCTTCGATACGCAATACCGTTGAGAAGTAGTCGCGGTTTCAATCATCTCCCAGATACTAAAGACGGCCTCAGATAGAGATACGACCGCGGAGTCTTCCATCAAATCGTAACGGCGGAACTCCGGAAGTTGTCTGCTCGTGCCGGATGCGCGCCGAGCAGAAGAAGCGCGGAACAAAGCGCGCTCGTTCCATTACATCCCCCTTTGGATATCGCCGCGTGGAACGAAGATGAAACACTCGCATTATCTCGAGAGGGGAAGGGCAAACTTTAATACGAATTTTTACTTCCGCTCCGACCAGAGACGCTACTGGATACCGGTGCGGGTCTTCCGTGACGATCCCGTAGCGGCGGCGGCGGCGGCGACGGCGGCGACGGCGGCAGCGGCGGTTGTGTAAGACGTAGAGCCCGTGATACGTAAGTAACTCGGTTATGAGCCATCCATTACCTTGCTCAACTCCAGCGGCGATCCTCTTCCACCTCCGTTGGTTGGCCCAAGCTCCGTCTTACCCCCCTGACCCCGCCCGTCGGGTAACTCCGTCGCGCAGCTCTCCTAAGTGCACCACCGCGAAAGTCCCGTGTACGCTGTTTACAGAGTTACCCCCGGGCAGTGTCAAAGCGCCGGTTCCCCCGCGCACCACGACGACTCCCTTGTCCAGTGGATAGTGTCAGAAACAAGCAGCCGTGTCGCTGGAGAATGCGCGACCGACTTGCCTCCGCCCGACTGCTGTCACTCCGTTATACGCGCGTATATATATATATGTACAAGTAGAACGAGTCAACGTCGCGGCCGTCGCTTTCCCGAGGAAACTTCGTCTCTGAAAAATATCAGAACTTCTGTCGCTCCGATTAAATATTTCTGCCATCTGTTTTTACCCGTTATGCGTCGTCTCTGCGATATACGCCTGGTGATAAAATGCCGGTGCGGTCGGTGAAAATTTATATCGCAAAAATTGGACCGGCTCGAATACGTATACGCGAATAATTCCAGAACTGCCATTGTTCAATCGGCTTGTAAACGTACGGGGAAACATTTAGCAGGACGTGTGGCTGCCTAAAGTTTCTCTTTACGTAATATGTAATATGCACGCGAAGTAAACAAAGAGTTGAACGCAAACATTTAGAATTAAACATGCCGGCTGAATAGAGACGCTACGGCGGCGTCTATTATCGCTACGAAGCCGATTGTTCGTGTCAATGTAGAATCTCTCAAACAGAGAATTGATTATAACGTGGATATTATAACAACGAATATAATGCCAAAGACGTAAATGCTAATACGACAATTATCTCGAAGCTATTGTACACAGTTACAACAACTGCGAATTATATCTCAGGATTTGTAATGATTTCCAAACGAGTCTGATTCATTAGTAGTTATAGTCTCCCTTGAATTAAACAATTACAATTGTTAAAAATTTTATACATCGGTGGCTTCCTAAGTGATAAAATTGTCGGAAAGATTTGTTTAATTTAATGAACAAACCATAAAAAGATGACGGACTTTTATTGACATTTATTGACAATGAATTATACATTCAGTCTCTCTTCTCTCAATCTTTTTAATTGCGAGTAAATTCTTTCAAGTTCAGGATAAAAAGACTCTCCTGGCTGCGACGGTCGGGGTTATCTACGCTCTACGAACTCTTCGTAATTACTCTACGAAAATGTTTGCCCCCGTCCGCGTCATTTTAAAGTTCCAGCGAATCCGGGGAAACGGGATACTTGTTTGACAACGTGACTTAGATTAATCGAGCGATAGTAAAATTCGTGCTCACTGCGGAATCGCGCATAGAATGTTCTTATTACATTACATTGGTACAGTAATTTCGGGACGGGCGCTATCTCGAAAATATTTTTGCTAATTTTTTTTTCCTGCGGATTTCACTTTAAAACGCTACAGATGCATTCTCAACAACTGCATTCTCATACAATTTACTTTGAATTACACGGAGAACTCGGAGTCGTATACAAAGCAATCGTTTGTAACCGTTTCGGATCTGTTTTTCGCGCGAATATAAATCGCGCTGGTTATTTCAGGCGTATGCAAATACGTGTAATCCAACAGTGTCGTCTGGTCGCGGATTTTGAAATTCCATTTTTCAATCGGAAAATTGGATACGTCCATGTATGCTTTCTACCGCACCTGCTATTAGCTGCCGCTTCGTTCGAGTGGCAATTAGTTATGCGCATACGCAGATAATAAAAACCAAACTCAGCCCGAAATTGGCTATCCAGGTCAACGCACGTATCTTGTTTGATGTAAATTTATTGGCGTTATTGTGCAATAACGCGGAATCGTATGAACAAGCTTTGATATTTATATCGTGGATGTGCTACAAAAAATAAAACCTCAAACTCATAAATTTTTAATAAATAACAGCTTGTACACTTAAATCAATTTTCCATGTTTACACGCGTATCTAATAAATTTTAAATGATTAATTAGCGTAAAAATATCCCATTTCCAAAGTGTACGCGATATATTATCAAAGATGTGGAAACTGTGGACTTTTAAAAAATTTTATATACAAAATATGGAGAGCGTGAAATTTATTCGTGTTTTAATGAGAACATGGAATTTACGACACGACATACTCTGTCACACACGCTTGCATGACAAAGCGCCACGACGAAATATCGAAGCAGCGCGACAGTCCGTGTTTAACTTTGATTTCTTTGTGTTGGTGCTGGTAAGTGCCTCCGGCACTATCTCTTAAGCAGCCAATCTCGAAGTACTACCTGCAAACTCGGCAATCTCGCATTCGATGAATCCATTGTCTATAGTAGTGCACTTGCCTGCGAAACCGTCCTTCCGCCGCGATACCGCCGGAGGTACTCCCATTCTGTCGAATATCCTCTTCCACAATCAGCCGTCTGATTTCCTCCTTCCAATTTTCGACGTTCCCGTAAGCCTATTCGCATCGATTCGCAGTACTTGAAAATAAATCAAAGGCAAGCGACATCAAAGTCAGTACATTTCGGTATAGTCCGCACCTAAATCGCTGCCGTATGTTTGCTTCTGTCGTGCAATTTTTCAAGCGTAAATATATGCATGAGCTCCCTTTCTCTGCCTCTAGAGTTCCATTTCACCATTGATTGTACATCGGCAAGCCCCTTTCTACTTCGTGATTAAGAGAATTGTACAACCAAATTGAGAATATTAATCAGAGAATGTTTCATAAAATAATATTAACATAACTACTTTATGTCTACAACACTATATGATTGAAATAATAAATAATATTATTTTATATTTTATAATAATTTTCATAAAACAGAAAATAATGTAATTATAGAAAATAAAGTTTTATGGGCGATGTTTCCCGAAAATGGCAACAAATTTAAAAGACTGAGAGATCTCATAAAATTGAATAACTTGAATAATGAATGCGTGTGATCTGTAACAATCATATATGTATTATTTTAACACACATACACGCGCGCACACAAAAAAATAATATATTAACAGCAGACTAATTGAAAATAATCTTATTAATTTAATAACAATATTAATAACTTATTAATAACAATATTAATAAAATAAACACAGTATGCTTTTATTTTAATAAAATATTATTTGTCTCAAAATACTGTTATTAAATTAATAAATTTTTTTATATAGATTAATCGATTAATGTTGTTAATACAACATTATTTTTTCTGTATATATACATATACACATATATGTATATTATTGTGCTCATTAATATCAAACTTGTAAATATTGGGATTATATTGTTGGATCGTTATACTATTCACATATAGTATCTCCGTTATACATTAAATAATATTTTCGATTGTCATCTGGAGGAACGACATGCTTTCAGAGATATACATGCGTCACGCAAATGTAATACCTCTAATATACCTGTAATAGTATTTGTACATGTACACAGTAGGCAACATAATGTAGCATACGTCCGAAATTACGACTGACCTAGTCTCTGTGACATGCATTCATATGATAAGTATGTCATTAGTGAAACCATGCTAATGGCTTGCCGTAATTTGAATCTCACGGAAACTTGTCGAACGTCCGTATAAACTTCAGGATTTCCTGTTGTAATGCGAAGATGACAAATGTACATGCGATGCACATGAATCGTAATGTGGTCATTACGATATAATTCGACTGACGTACAATAGTTGTTGAGACTGGATTATCCTATCTTGCAGAAAATCGTTTAGCGATTAAAGCATTAAATAATAATATCTGACGTTTGATATGACCAATATATTTATATTTTTATATATAATATCGTATGTATTAAAATTTTGCTGCATTCGGAAATCTTAGCGTTCAAATATTCCTATATTTTTTTTATTAATGTAAGCCTACCTTTAAATAATTTTTTTAATACTGACTATCTGGATAAATAATTGGATACAGATAAACTAAAGAGACATTTGACTTTATAATTAGAACTATATTTTTATTGTGATTAAATCGCTCGTTTCCATAAACATGACAACATCGTGAAATTTTCCCTAATTTACCACATTCAAGAAACCGTAGAAACTGACTTAATATTAAACAGCGTTAGATGTCGAAGGCATAGTCAAAGGTTATCGAGAGAAAGAGCGAACTATGCTGCTCGCGAAGTTAGCGCGGCTTATACTAAACGCTAATTTGCATCACATCTGTATGCGCCATCGCGCATATCCCAGGCTTACGCGGAGTGCTCTGCTCTTAATACTTCGTTAAGCTTTATACATATATTTCGACGTATCGCCCCGCCAGTAACTGCTTGTCGTTCTGTGCGCCGGACGTGTCTGATCCGATCATAAAATTTCTCAAGTCTATCGATATATTTCCAAGAAGTAAGAATTGCATATCCCACTGTCAATTACGCGCGATCTCGCGCATACGAATATTTGAAAAGCTCAACTTACATATTACAACATGTACGCGCCATTGTGTGAACGATTAAAGTAAAAGCTGCATACGGAAGATTAGTTATATCCCCGAGTTTATCCTGAAAATTAAATTTCGCATAATTTGAATTCAAAACGAAAGTTTCTGTATAAAGTGATATTCAACAAGTTATGCAAGTTGCATTTATACGTTTCTCCCATTAGCAATAACTAGGAGTTATTTTGCAGGAGTTGCTCGAACGATTGCGCCACCGTGCTTCCCCCGCATGGAAGTGCGCTAATTAATATGACATTATCCCGCGCGTGGCAAAAGTTTTGAGGAGTTTTGTTCATTCGAGCGGACGATACGCACTCTAATTAGAACTTCCGTAGGGTGCGGCGCCGGCGTGTCATTTTCGCGCGCGCCGCGTGCGATATTTGGATTCGCGTGCTTCCAGGTGAGAAGTTTTCATCGAGATTCCAAAGATTTCCGCCGTTCACGGAAACTTTAAACAAGCTGGGTCTCTCCCAGCTTTAGCTTCGATTGCATCCTCCGTTGCATTCCTCATTGTGCTGTTGCGATACTTTAAAATGAAAAACAGAAAGAGAACGGACTTTTTTCACTTGATTGCTGATGAAAGACAAATCGCATGATATTTGGACACTTACATTATTCTTACTCCTTATAGATAATTTTTTAAGAAACTTCGAACTCGAATGTATCAAAGTTTTGAAGCCACTTTTCTTCGTTTCGCATTTAACAGTTCGTCCGAATATTAAATTAGAAAGATATGCAAAATATTTTCTTTCTTAAATTTTTATATAAGGATATTTTTGAGAGAGTAGATAATTACGTGCATATATTGTTAAAAATGTTCAGTGTAAAAAAATAAATATCGCGCGCTTTGTACTGTTGTATAAATATAAAAAAAATATCGATGAGAAAAAAAGAGATTCTTGTATGAATATATCTAATCCGAATGGCAGAGTATTTATACATTTAGAAGTATTTATGATCTGTTGAATTATCAATGAATTGAATTATCGAAATAAAAAATTGAATTATTAATATCAGCTTTGTGCGATCTATAGAAATTTTTCAATTCTAGCTCTTACAAGATATATATGTAATATTTTCCGAAGATCGTTCAATCATATAAAATAGCTTGTTCACTGAATTCAAGCTACCTCTGTTCCGTGATTTCGTACGATTGAGCTTTAAGACATGTTAAGAAAATGAAACATTGCGATAGGTATAAATCAGTGCCGTCGACTGCACGTTAAAACATCGACGCTTTCGGGAAGCTTAATGAGCACGAATTGGAGAATTCATCAAAGTCCCTGGAAATCAGCACGTCCGGCTTGGCACGCGCGCGTCCATTGCGCGGCACCAAGGAAAGTACTTTCTTTTTAACCCGCGTACGTGCCGACGCTTCGGCGTTCTTCTCTCGCCATCATTCACCTCTCGCGGCACCCCTTTTCCTGTACGTCGATTGTTTATTTCCGGTCTTCGCGTCCGAAACTCGCGTGAACGCGAAGCGCGTAGTGTTCCGTGGCGCGTGATATCGACGCCGGTAGATCAAAGCTCGCGGAGTCTCGTCGCGACGTTTTACACAGGACGGTGACTGTAAGCAAGCGTCCATCCACTGTAACCACTCGCGTTGTCGCGTCCCTGTAGGAGCCTGCAGAAGCACGCCGGTGATAAGTGGAAAAGTCCAACAAACGCGCCTGGACGCGATTCACAGTGTCACCCCCTTCGCGTCGATGGAACGTTTTGTTCGAAGTTTCCCTTTGTGCAGCGATGCGCCACGAGGAACAGCCCTCCGACAGGGTGGCGAGAGGAGAGCGATCGGCAATATTGCGACGCCGAGGCACGCGTCAACGATTAAGAAGCTCGATGTCGAGCCAGCTTGTCGCGAGTGTGAGGTCTTCGTCGCGAGCCTTTCGACACGATGCAATTGATGCAGTCTTTACAAGAATTCTGAAATGCTAGAAATCTTACGCACAGCGTAATCCCACCTGGTATTCGATTGCAGTTCTGTATACTGAAATACTGTATTCTGAGATACTAACTCATAAAATCAGATATAAAATTTAGCGCGTAAATAAATACAATATTTAATATATTTAATATTTAATGACATTTTAATGTAACGGAATTGACTTTGACATTTTTGCTTTTATCGTTTCGTGCAATAATTGCGAGAATTCTTCTTTAACGTATTAGAAATTTTACGCATCTCCTCGGGAAGAGAATCCGGAACTCTATCAATTATAGTAAAATTCTAAAGACGGGTTGTTAACGAAGGTGAAGATTGAGTATCTCTGAATTTTAAATCTTGAAACCCCATTAATCTGAAAGCGACGTGATTTTATATTGATTTAGATTAATCAATCTATAATTTGGCGTGTGCTCGCCTTTATCGTACTTGCCCGTAACTTCGGTATCGAGCGTTAAGCTCGCTATAGCCGCCGGAGAACGTTCGCACTCCTCGCGTGAAAAATGAGGTTTTCATGAAACTTAGCATCTATTATAACGCCAGGCGAAACCATTTATCACTTGATACACAGCGTTGGTATACGTATACGATCGTACATGACTGAGGTGGATCCGCCGACATCATGACGACAGTACATGGACGTAGCACGTTACAATAACCAATAGCACATGTGAGCCCGCGCCTCATAATCCGAGAGTAGATAATGGATAGATATCCTTCTTGTGTTAATTAATCGCAACCACATGGAAGTTTCTAACGACAAACACGCGGTGCCGTACAACAGGCTCGATAATAATTCGCGAATTACCGCTCGGCGTCTACGACTGTAACGCGGAACGAACGAGAGACGGGAGACGAAAGTAGAAAGCGGTAATTATAGTCGAGTAAGTAACGTTTCCCCGAGTTGCAATACCGCGCCACTTACGAAAATCCGAGGATTCAATTTGACTTCGCAGAGCGTTGAAAATCGAACGTTATGAGATGTATTAGGAGCTCGCTGTACGCGTGTCGCTTTTTCGGGCTGAAATTCTCATGGTATTTCAATACGTGCAATTTTGTCAAAAACTGAAATTTTATGTATTACATTTCTATGTATATTGCGTATTATTTCGAGCGTTTCTCCAGAAATAAATGTATGTGATACTAGCTACGCATTTGCGCGGAAATGTTTAGCGCATATTTTATCGGTACAATCCAGACAAACGATGTACGGTCGTGTTCGACCTGGACGCGGCCCATTATTACCGAATACGGGAAGCGCCGCCATAAGCTAGGGACAGGCGGACTATGCTCGCCAGGATACTGTGATAGGACTCGCTCTCGACCGGGCCATGCTAATGAACTTGGCCCTGCCATTATCTGAACTGCAGCTAGTGTGCCACTTCATCCGAATCCTCTGTCGAACTACGAATAACTAGCTCCACGTTCGTCCGTTCCTTCCGGCTCTATCGGCTCTTTAATATAAGCTGATTGCTCAAACGATCGTATTTTTCTTTGACAATTCGAAGAGGGTCTTCCAAATCGCGTACAAAATTGCGTGATTCTAGTCATTCATAAGCTTGGATTAGTGAAATAACGCATGAAACGCGTTAACAAATTTTAAGAATTGTTCGATAATAGATAGTACAAATAATCACGTGTATATATATATATATATATATATATATATATATATATATATATATTTCCAAATTATAATTAGAAACAATGAATAAATTCAATAAATAGTAACGAATGTGATATATAATAGTATATTGAATATGCTTATTTTATAATTATTTTATTCTGGCGTTAATTGCAATTATAGAATTGGGAAAAGTGGAGTAATTCTGACGTGTCTTACGAAATTTCACAGGTTTATGATTGCAATAAATTCCGGGGAAATTGTGCTAACGCTCGGCTCTCCGCGAAAGTATAAAGAGTTATGGTTACTTCGAAAACGTTAAACTGTCGTTACGCACGCGGTCTTGAAACTTCTTGGGCGTATTCCAGCAGGAGCATTTCACGCATTTCGCTTGCTTTGGAAGGGCGCGAGCTTAAAACGTAGAAATACGAATGTGCGACCAAACGCGAGAACAAATGCGGGCTTCCACATTTACCGGGGCTCTCTTTCGGGGCAGCCGGGATTTTTCCCGCCGTTCTCTAATTACCCCATCGAACGACGCCGCGCGCACTTTCAACCTTTGACCCCGCCGAGATGTATATCGCGCGGGATCTCACTAGGCGAAATTTCCGGCGGCGGGCACGGCAGTTTAATTGAAGCTAATTGAAAATCGATCGATCGGATCTGTGGTATGCGGACTATCGCCGCGCCCGCCGCTATTACTCCCGCACTTCGTCGAATAACGGATTATCGAAGTATGCAAATGCGCGGTGTACAATACTTCACAGCCGACTGATCAGGAATTAATAAACGCGTCGGACGTGATTTCGACCGTTCGCTTTCTTCCCCGTGCTCGAGACCCTCAAAGAGGAACAATTGTAATTTATTTTTACATGTTTAATGCCCTGCATCATATATGATTCTTTAATTAGAAGACAGAGTCTTTCTTGTACTCTCAGCTTGTTATAATCTTTAGAAATTCCTTTTGTTAAAAAAATTCAGTGCTTTATTCACTATTTCTTGTTATCTATGTGATATATTCCGTTTATTATATGTAGTTTGCGACATAACTCATAATTATTATGTACGAAATACTTATGAAATCGAGTGCTACCGTTTTCACGTAGTGTAACTCGATGTATATACGGTTATTTCATTATTGACGCAATGAATAATTACAAATCATTACAAATACTTCGTACGGAAGTGTGTTTTGCACCGTACCGGGAACGCGATATCCCGTCTCAATCGCGCGGCTGCAAGGTGAGCTGCGCGTGATTCCGCGTAATTACGATTTCCAAGTTCCTTCTACTTTAGATCGTTATCGTTTCCTCGTTCTTCTCATTCGTAGACCGTTCAATATTATCGCTCGCAAATCGACAGCGGCACGTAATCGTTAGACCAGAAGCTGATATCGAGCCGTTGGCTAACGATTACACATCATTTATCTGTTGCAATAAGCGCATTGGTTTGTACTGTGGTAATTGCGCATTGTAAACTCGCGTGCACTCGCTATTAACACGTGGCGGCCGGTTAACGCTTTGTGCACTGTCACGCGACTGCCACTTAATTATCTGATTGTATTACTCATCTGTATCAAGCGCGCAAGTTCGACTCTCTGTAATTATATCGATTGTCATCGTCTAGTCGTATTACCGAAATATGAAAGGAAAATTATATGAATATAATTAAATCGCTATCTGTATCTTGCATACATATGTGATTTTTCTGGTCAATTGCTTTAAATTTCGCTGCCACAAAGATCATTAAATTAGACCCGCTAACGATTTCTTTATTTATCTTTAATTATACATTATGTGTTCCCGTGTAACTTTAGACCAAGATAAACTTAATTTTAGATGATCCACATATGTATGCACATACACGGCAATCGATTTATATCGGTTCTCGACTTTCCTATCAGGCTTTACATTCCATCGCGTTATCAAACTTGTAGACGAACTTTAGATGTCTATCGGACAGTTCCACGTAGCTTTCGCCGCAAATTATCCACAGGATAAGATCGTAAATTATTTGCCGGACAGTAACACATTTTCCTAAACGCAAAAAGAAAGCGGCTGTCACGCGACGTTCAATATTCATGACACGGAACTTTAGAAATTAAAAAAGAGGAACTTAACACGTGTCTATTAGCATCGAGTAATGAATCCCTAGGAAGTAATTAAAGTTTTCGCAAAGAAAATTTTTCCCGTCCAGGAGCCAAGACGAATCTCAGATGCAGCACATTTTTCACCGTCGCTTGTCGCGCGCGTCCCTGTCTTCCTGCATTGCCCGTTTCCGGTTCGCGCGCGCTCTTGCATTCACCGAATTGTAAACTCACACACTCCTCTGCAGAAGAAATAATAATTCTTTTTCAATTTATGTTAAAAAAATTTACGTTTAATGCACGCTCTGTATCATTAAAAATTGTTTTCCTTGAATGTCTTGAATGAGAGATAGCAAAAACATTCGCGCAAATATTATATTATTTATCACTACATATTCTAAGAAAAAATACTATGTGTACTAATCTAATATACTTTGAATAATAAATTACTTATGTCCATAAAATGTACGTATTTTTACTACCAATTAGAGAAAACGGCCTATTTTTTTTTCATAAATCATGACGCGAGATTTTTTACAAATTATAACGTTTAAAGAGTCTCTTAAAATGAATGAATAACATGGCGCTCAGAAGTGGTGCGTTTAATTAATTACGCGGCATTAAGTAAGACTAATTGCACACGAAATAAACAATTTTTCATACAAAATTGACGTAATTTACGTCTCAGCCGGTAGTCCTGCCAACAATCGGTAAATTCAGACTTCGTTTTATATTAATTAGAGTGCAAATTGCATTAAATCGTCGACACTGAGCGAAGCGAAAAATTGCTTTTGCCCAGAAGTGAATTTAATCTACGACTCGCGTCGCCCGTAATTCCACGCGGGTCGGAAGTTCTTTAAGATCCCGTCGAAACGAATCATGCTACCGAGGAAGTATTAAGCGACTCGAAGACGTCGAGCGACGAATGATCGCATAACGTTTCATTTTTCCCCTCCCCCTCTCTTTTCTTTCTCTTCCCTTTTTCCATCATAGACCTTCGTGTCTCCAATGACAATGTGAGAGCTTGAAGGATAATTGAGGCTTTAAAATGGGCTGTACGATGGGTCCGGTTATACGACGTTACGTGAAGCGTCGCAGGAGAGAAATGAGAGGAAAGTCGGATAGGCGCAGAAAGAATCGAGGGAGAGAACGACTAAGGGGACGACGGAGGCGAAAAGCCCACGGTATACAGGACAGATAAGAGGACTTGGCGCTTAGGTAGGGTGGATGGGCGGTTAAGTAGTGCGATAGAAGAAGGAAGGGAAAGGGAGGCCCGACATTTAATCTAGGAGAGAGCAAGGGATCGAGATACGTTTTGCTTTTATATTCTATCACGCTTGTCTAAGACCCAGTGGTCCAGAAAACTAGAGAGCGTGCGGACTCACTCGCGAAGAGTAGGCGGAAGGGGAAAAAAGAGCGACGTAGATGGATATTCGTCTAACGAATGTTCTCGGCGACAATCTGTCTCCATCTCAGCACGATACGTGCCACATCTCTCATGCAGAATTTTTCAAAAATCTCTGATATAGATACTGCGACAAATCTGATCAATTGACGTAGCGCGTGAAAGGAATGAGGGGAAAAATAAAACCAGCGTAGGGAGAAAAGAGGAAGAGAGACCTGATTATTATACATTATTCTCGATAACTTTATATCTCGTAACTTCGAGATCCTATTTCAATTCGGGATTTAAAAATTTCTCACCGAACTCACATTTCCCATCTCATTTTCTATTTCGCATTTAAATTTTGTTATGTTAAAACATCCACACATTTTATACATCCTTCATTATCGAACCATTTGGAATGAATAGCAGCAGCGGAGTTTTCATTGTAAAATGTTTCGACGAAACGCATATCTGTGTTCTTCTCGTTCTAAAATATGAATGGTATGCCAAGTATTCATGGATTGATTTGTGTTTTAACGATATAACAGTAAAGCGATAATTCTGTTCACCACAAATATCTCCAAAATTAGAGATTACTGTTAAATAATTGCTTGGTAATTTTAGATAAAATTACTTATATAATAATAATAAAATGATAAATCCTGTAATTGTATAAGAATTGACAATAATTAAGAAAACGGGATTTCGAGATGAAATATCATATACCGTAAATTCAACATATCGCGAATAAATGAGAAAGCAATTTTTTAGTAATTGATGTTTGAGATTTTGCTCCGTTAGAGCATCGTGCTTGATATAATCATGTCAGCCACTTTTCTAAAAGCCGATTTGTAAATATTCAATATCGTGACAGCATATAAGATTCAAAAGGATTGATTATAAACAATATATATTCTAGGTAATTCTTAAAATTCACATATATTATAGTATAGCAGATATAGCGCGGTTTTTACATTACTTAATTTTAAATAAGACTTAACTAACTTTTGGGATAAAATTTAAAAAGACTAAAAAGAAAAATGAGACTACCATTATATATAGAAACGAGCGACGATAAAAATATTGATTTATTTTGTAATTAAGAATGCAAACGATGAGAATTTCCCTGCACTAAAATAAATCGGCGAAACACACATTGAATTTTTATATATTACATTTACATAAATAAATATAGCGTCGTGTGTATTCTATATATGCGAAAGAAATATTGATGCATAGTCGCGAAATTCATTATGCATCTTTCATGAATATTGAAATAGCTGGTTACATTATGCTTTAGGAGTATAGCTATCCGTTAAATTCGCAGACAAGTCTAACTTACATACATGTACCGCTATACAAACCGGAGAAATATCCCGTCTAATATAGTATACAGCATGTTGCCGTTGTGCGCAATAAACGTGCATTATTTCCATTTCTCACGTAGAACGTGCTTACTTTAAAGCACAATACGCTGTGAACAAGGCTTATCCTCTCGGTTTACGTAACAATAATTTCTGGGATAAAATGCAGCTCAACGTGTTTATCAAATGATAATATCTTCCTTCAGAGCATAATCATGAAACACAATTACCTATTGTCTAACGTAGTTTTTACAAGATTGCGAGCGTCCTTGCTCGAGCGATTATATTATTCCCACTTTTTCTGACATACAAAGAATAACGACTACGATATACAATGATGTTTGCAATCCGCCAAAGACTTTTATTGTTTTAAGGGTGTTTTATCTTACTTTCGTACATAAATATATAGCTTTTGTGAGTAATAATCAGTTTAACCGAGTAATTAAAATTATGTGAGTGATTAAAATTACATGACTCCACACCAACATAATATATTGAGACAGAAAATTATATAGTTATCTTATATCTGACTATGAGAACATTTGCACATCGCAATAATTTAGCCATCACTGTCGGTCGTTGAGCTCTCGTCCGACATTCAACCCTTTACTTTCGAACGCACAAACCCGTAAATTTCACTTGGTCGCTCCTCCGCACGAAAACGACCCTTCCTTGGAAAAGTACGCTGATATTTTAAAGAGCAGCTGCTTTAATACAGCTGTCGGTCTCACGAGAGTGCACTTCTATTGCGGTATCTGCTATATCTTTCTGTTTTTACGATTATTAAAACACTTAGTTTTAGGTTTGACATTATTAGTCTCTCATATTAAAATGCCAATTGAAATATATTTAAAAGGAAGAGTACCATAGGTACATGTATATACTATTTTATAAAAAAAAAATTTATTGCTGTTATTGTTTATAAAATATCTTACATTTTCCAAAATAATTTTCTATTTAAACAATATACCTGATGAGCATTCTTAATATAATATATTTTTAATGTATGATTAAATTGCTGTTGCAAATTCAATCTTGACTAGGTGCATTATATCTCGTTATTTCGACGTTAATTGTAACAGTTCTAGCACTAAAGGCTCTCACAGCATTTCAGTGACGCGTTGTTTCTCGTTCTCGGCTCTCACTCCTGCATATAGCTTCTACGTTTGATGCGATTCGAGGCTCCGTGTAATCCGTGGCCGTAAATCGGGATTAAACTTAGTGCCACTTTCGGTGAGTCTACCACTGGCCAACGGACAAATATAGAGTGTATACTTCGTGCTCTCACTTTGGAACAGTTTCTTGAAGGATTTCGTCGCGCAATCGCGAATTGATGCTTTTAACAAACGAGTATAACTTTTCTCCGAGTCCTTTTCCTTGCCCGTAATAAGTATGAATTAAATTTGTTCTTCGCACCATATTCATATCAGTGTTTCAATTATATATATATGTATATATATCATAGTAAAATTTTACCGAAAAATTTGGTCCAAATATATCTGCTGCCCCGGATGTTCGCAAAGTATATATACATGTATACAATTGTGCTTTGTAGTATGTGACTACTGCAAATGGAACTACAAACCGTGATGAGTGCGTGTGTTTTGATTTTTACACTGGAGATTTCGTGTACCGCAGATAGAACATGAATTTTTACTTCCGCTTCATACTGCTGACATTTTACAGGATTACAACATCATCACGAAACATGTTCGCGTATCCAAATTTATTTTTTTTCCTCGTTTCCTTTCTCAACATCTTTATGATAAAATTGTGTTAAGAACACAGTAGGATTTTTTAGAAAGAAATATTAACTTACTTGTAATAAGTTTGGTATCTTAATGAAATTTTGCAAACTGAAATATGTATAATTATGTACAAAAACATGCGTTATAAAATATGTTATGAAATTGAGAAATTTACAATATTGAAAAATAATTTGCATTGTTAAAGCAGCTCATTTTATTGCTTTATGACGGAATATAGTTGCCTTATGATGGAAATTAGAGAGGAATAAAGTATTCAACGAACAGAAATTAAAAATGTATATTTTCACGTCTCTGTAATGGGACTAAGGGTATAAATGCATAATCCAAGGTATTAAAGCGAAATATAATTAATTAATAGTTTCCTAATTAAGTCTATTCAACATGATAGAATGCATTACAGTTTAAAATCTTATAAATTTATCATAATTATGCTTATTAGACTGTTTAATAGATAATTGCGTAAACAAGCAAATCTATTTTGCGCATGTAATAAATTTTTTTACAATATGATTATATTATACAAACTCTTAAAAAATTAATTTTAGTTTTATTGCAGTGGAATCTGAAACTCATGCGGGTAAAAAGATATATCACAAGAAAATAATTTAAGGAAGAAGAAAAAGAATGGCAATTACTAATCTTTTTATTGCAAAATCATTAGTGGCTCTTTTTTATATGTAATTAATATAAAAAACCATCCAAACAATAAAAAGAAGAAAATACAATGTTTTTGAAAGTGTATTCTACATTCATTCTGAAAAATCATCGTGAATTAGCGCATCTAGCACAGTACATATTTTCAATTCCTATCACGGTAGCTGTGAAATCTCGACCGTCTGAAAAGCTCGTCAAAGGATCATAAAAATACCCACATGTCGCCCAAACTCGCTCGATCACGTCCGCGAGTTGTTTTACGAGCATCTATCGGGACGTGTAGTAACAAGAGCATTGCAGCGCAACTCTGCCTCCCTCTGCCCTCCCACCTTCCCCTCCCGCGCCGCGTCGAATGCTATATCCGCGCATCCCCTGAATGATATTGACAGGAAAAAAGAGAGGCGCAAAAGAATATACGACCGATTGAAATTTTTTTCCCCTCGTATCATGATGAAAGCGCGTGTAAATGTAATATCACAGCATGAGCAATTGCGTTTGCTTCTCCCCCGACAATAAAATTCCTCCGCGTTAGGATCGTTACGCAGCAAGGATCTTCGATGAATAGCGGTAGTAAAGAATGCTCTAAAAATAGCATGTGTAATATCACTCCCCTAATTTGTCCTCAATTTCAGTTACACACCCATCTTTGCACGTGCGGTGTACATACTTTATAAAACGGTAAATATACTTAAGCAATTTAGCCACCGTGACATGAAAGTTCATTATGTAGCAGAAATTTAATTTATATTAACGCACTATTCATCTTTCGACGAAGGATAAATATACCAGAAAATATTCTGTAATGAAATAAGATACTGTTATATTCTCTGTATCTCGCGATTTCGGGCAATTTTGATAATATTATACATTATTTGGTTACTCTGCGTATTAAATTTTCTATTCATCGCTTCTATTCTCTGTATTCTAATCGACTTAACAAAAATAGCACAAGTTGATAATGCAAATGTTTACTCTCGAACATTATATTTCTTTGCTATCTTTATTAATTTAATAATTATATCTAAACATTTGTTTGTATAGTTTTAGATTACATAAATTATTTATCGATGATTTGGCAGAATATTTTTATCGCGCATATCGCAAATTAAACGCTCTCCACGTGATTTGCAAAATAAATGTATTTTTAACGACAATATTTGTGAACGAGATAACAGCGAAAACATCCTTTCATTATATACTGCAATAATTTCCGCTCGTCGTCCCCTCGCTTTCTCCCTCGATCGGTCCTGTGACTCCTTTGACCCTGTCTTATATAGCAAGGGCGGGAAGCGGGAATTCTTGTATTCAATTTAGCACGAGGCTTTTAATCAGACCGCGCTTCAGACGCATACTCGGATACTCACTCGGAAACTGAAGAGCCCAACTTAAAAGGAGCTTTTTGAAGATTTAAGACGTACCCTCACCGCCCCCTCCTCTCTCTCTCTCTCTCTCTCTCTCTCTCTCTCTTTCTCTTTCTCCGTCTTGTCAGACAAGCGATGTCCCGTTTTATCGCGCCCGTTTTAAATTTACTTTACCTCTACCCGTGATATCTGAGAAGTATTACGGGGATGAAGAGACACAGCTCGTGTACATAATTTAAATTGGATTTAAATAGTATAATACAAATTGCCAAGTTTCATCTATTGGCGAACATTAATATTTGATGTCGTTGCCCTACGATTTTACAAATTTGAAATGTAATGAATTTTCATTAATACTTACGGTCGATAAAATATTTTTACACTTGTGTAATTTTCTAATATAGTACATAAATGATAGATCCAATATAAAATTAATATTTAATCCAAATTAGATAGCATATCACACAATAATATTCACATCATTGAAACAAATTTTTATTTTGTGTTAAATTATTCGGTATTACAATTTCACAAATAAGATTAAGAAATAAGAGAACAGAAGATATTACATATATAAAATGTGTGAACTTTTCAATGAAATTCATGAAAAAGCCTTTAAAATGTGCATATTATTTAGTTAAATTGTATTCTTTAAAACCCGTGATCTCACTATATATATGTACCGAAATGGATATAAGTACAAAGTTTCCACGTTAACATAATAAAAGTGCTTTTCGCTTTACTGCGCTCAGAGAACTTTCGGATTTTCAAGTCCGCAAAGCGATCATGAGAACCGAAAGTTTCTTCATCCATACATTCGTCGCTACATGCAACCTATTCAAGCACAAGTTCGTCGAACCTGGTCGGGAAATTGTAGAAACGCTGCAACTAACGTACAACTAGTCGAATTTCACAACTAGTTTCTCTCGATACCACATAATGTTAGCGCGAATTTCCCTAAAATTACCGCCGTGTTGTAATGTAATCATCGTAATGGCAATCGTACTCGCAATTATCATTGTAGCAAGATTCGTACACAATAATTTCGATATCCCAATAATTTAATATATTTACGTCTTTTGCGTAATATAACAGACAGAAATTTACATTAATTTAAAAACTATTTCCTATATAAATATCATATAGATATATGAAACATGTATGTAAGAGAGGAACGTATATGAGATAGTCGTTAATTTGCGATAGAACCGAATACTAATTATTTATAACATATTAATGAGATCTGTAAAAGTAATATTCTTCTTCCAGAAAGAACAGCAAATTTTTCTAGAATAAGAGCACTCGTTCCACAACGAATGATGATAGATTGATTGAGATTATTATTATTTGCCTTTGCAAATTTCAAACAAAATTGTTCCGAATGAATTTTTTCGAAGCGCACACATTGTTTGTACAATTTAATTATATATTTTAAACGTGCCAAGCGCGCCCTACGGCGGCATTTAAGTCCGGAACACACCTCCATTTCTCGTGTCAATTGATCGGCGGCTTGTTGACGCGACGGGGAAGGCGCATACGCTTTGCATTTTGCGGACATTTCGCTCCGTGACGTACGTGCACGCGGTGCTGCATAAATTATGTGCGGAGGCACCGGCGGCGGCGAGTGGTTGCTGTATAGAAGAAAAAAAATTTGAAAATTTAATTTGCGCGGCGTCCGGGCACTTTAAATCAACGGTAAACCGACAGCGCTCGTACATCTCGAACGCTTATAGAGCGTACGCGGCAGATGTTTCAGCTAAATCAACTGCCTTCGAACGCCGCGCGCCGCAGAAACTATCTGTTCCGGTGTCAAAACAGCTGTGCTTAATTAAACGTATACAATGGGTGTGTTGTGCGACGGCGGCGGGTAGGACGTCTCAAAACAACACGCTTAATTGCGCGCGTAAGGGTTCCGGTCTTAATGTACCTGTAATAACATAAAGAAACAAGGGTTATGCTTTCCGACCAAAATAAACTACATTTTGTGTAATTATTAAATATCGGATACGTCGAGTTTACTCACATGTCTGCATTTTCTCGTTTAAACTGTTTGTTCTGTAACGCTTAAAAAATAATGTTAAGTAATCACAGAGTAAGGATGATTTTTCGTTTGTGAATACATGGAATATAATAATTAAATAATAATCGTTATCATAATACTTAATTCACAAAAACTTGTATTTAAATATAAGAGGCTTTAAATTATGTTTCTGTAATTAATCAAGAGAACTAATACGAATCAATCAATTTTTTTTTATTAGTTCTTGTACTTTAAATTGATTCATTCATGAATGATTTATTTTTTTCGAGTCTTTTGATAAATCTGTGATATCTGTCATAATCTAAAATTATGATAATAACCATAAAATAACAGAATATTTAAAGCAAGTCAAATATTAACTTATGGTAACTGATTCTCTTTCGGTGGTGAATTAATTATGCGAATCAATTAGTGATTACGAGTACTTGAGTAAGAGTATGACGAAGACATAAAGGATATCTCATTATGAGCTTCTATTCTCAAATGAATCAAATATTTGATCAAAGGGTAATAAACGGAAGCGGAACGAATTGTTCGGCTTATATGTACGTTAGATAAGGATAAACGCCGAATTGTTTCAGTTATCAGTAGTCCGCAGCTCTCACGCGGTCTAGAATATTAGAGGGGCTGATGGGTGATGCATTAATTAATTACGGACCGATTACTCGGGCTGGCGATGGTCAACATCCTATTTTCGCGACGGTGTCTCCGCCCTATGCTCCATAATCGTATTAGGTTTAATCCCCGCTCGATATACATTTCCAACATATATTAATTCACGTGATGTGCAAAATAGATAATATTATATTTAGGGTATTTAAGGTATTATATTTAAGGTATAATAAACTTGTGAAAAAGATTTCGTTACATTATCAGAAATATATTATTCTTGTTCCATTATACGTAAAAGTATT
Source organism: Temnothorax longispinosus (assembly GCF_030848805.1). NCBI lineage: Eukaryota > Metazoa > Arthropoda > Insecta > Hymenoptera > Formicidae > Temnothorax > Temnothorax longispinosus. The sequence continues at coordinate 20,834,481 of NC_092359.1, read as the reverse complement.
ACGTGCGCGCGAGGCACTGTCTTACATGGAAACGTGGAAGTTAATAAATTACCACTACAGAAGACTACAAGAGTCTTTAGAATTACGCGTGTTGCATATTTTGAAGAAGTGTGCTTCACATATTCATAGCGTAAAAGAACCTAAATCTCTCTCCTCGCTGTATTCTGAAATGTCGTTCCAGAAAATTCATTGTAACAGCGACAGAGTTCTGTGGTATTAATACAGCCAAGAAAATCTGTAAGGAGAGCCGACATCGCTTCTCATTTATCATAGTCAATTTTTTCCCGCCACTTCACCGTAGGTCCCGCTTGCATCTGGCACTTGATTCTCCCTGACGAATTTTCAGACAAAATTCAGACGGAGCGGCGCGACGAACAACTTTGAGAATGGCGCGAGTGGTGGACCACATCCCGCGTAATTCGCAGGAGCAAAATCGGGGAAACGGGGCGGACGGTGCGCGCGGGCGAAACGAAGACAAGCGCGAAACTTTTCGATAGCGCGAGGGGCTTTGTTTTGTAATTCATTAAAAGTCCGTAACTTTCGGACGATAGCGACGCGCTCTAGCACCGAACGAGAGGGGTGAGGGGGAACGGAAACAACGAGATCCGGCTGGCGCGGCGGTGCGGTTATTGATTATCTAATTATCGTAATTGTTCGCGCGGTTGTTGCGGTACGTTTTCAGATAGAAAATGAATCGCGCGAAACGCGCCCGATATTCCAGAAGTGCTTCCAGAAGTCGGGATTAATTTTCGCGAAAATTCGAATCACTTGACTGACGCGAAAGCCCGCGTACACGCTCGGCTCTCGGACAAAATAACTTCCCTCGCGTGTATTACGCGGCGTCTGTAAACGGTGATGCCGTATCATCTGTACAGAGCTATTCAACAATCAATTACACGAATGGAATCACTTACGGCGCGTGAATAATGCGGCCGCCAATGTCATACCTGGTCAAATCGCAGCTGGTCGGGTTTTAAAATAGATATTGACTTTATATTGGATGATTTTAACGGGAACAAATCGTGCTGAAAAGCAATTTTTCTACACAAATTTGTACCTCGCTGATTCGATATAAAAATACATACACATGAAATAAAAGTATGTATTTGGAAAATATACAGAGATAAAAGAACTGTATTTAGCTTATTTGTCGTAAAATATTGAACACCGATATTGAAACACGTGACATTTTTTATCGGCGTTATTTTCTTTGAAGCTACCGTATTTAATATCTCTTGATTTTTCACAGTATGCTCTCGTTAAGGAATGTTTGCTTTTCAATGAAACTAAATAAACGTCGATTAAACGAAGCTTAAAATAAATAAAGATCTAAAAAATAATGGATTATATTTTATTTTTCATATTTTATTCGCTGAATATCGACAATAGCAAAATAAAATAATAAATCAAAATTAAAACAAAAAAATATTAAATAAAAATAAAACAAAAATTTGTTGAATTTAAACGTAATATAAAATACTGTAAGAAATTAGAAGACAATTAGTATTTCTATTGGTATACTTCTAGATCAAATTAATGCATTATTATTTGCAATAGACCAGCAACATGTGCATCTGTATGTAATCGATAATTCTCATCGCCTGAGAACAACTTGTTTCGATTTCCTCGGTTACGTCACACTCGATTTCGTATACTTTGCATAGTATAGGCCAAGTATATATGTATATGTATATTTTTATCGTTTGCCTTCCCTACACCAAGCAACGGCCAAATGAAATTCGCTGCAACCGACAGGGATGTAAACTGACACGAGAATAGTTTCTGTATTTCTATGATAGCTTGAAGCCAACTGTATTACAATTTATTAATGCTTCTTACAAAATTTTACTTTTTCTTTATCACGGTTACGAAATTTTCTTAAGTAGTAAGAGGGATAAGTTTAAAATAAGCAAGAAAGTGGAGTTTCAGAAAATTTAACTTTAAAAAGTTTAACAAAGTTTGAGAAATAAAAATATGCATGCATTTTATGTCTGAATTCTTACAAGTCTTTTCGCCATACGCAAGATATCATAGAACTATCATCTAAAATCAGTCACTCAATATGTGCTAGTATTTAAATATTTCACAGATTCTCACGATGACTGTAATGATGGTTGCACAATTTTAATTCACACGGAAATTGATATGGCTACAGAAATATTTATATCGTGTCACATACAAATATCAATTGAGCGGTCTATTGTAAAATCAATCTGTGCAAGCGGTTATTTTTTATTATATTTTTTATTGTTCGCACCACGATATCGCTCGATTTTATATCTGCAATTCGTCTTTCTCTATACAAATGCAATCGCTGTTATATCGAAGAGGAGACACGCAACACAAAGACATGACAATTACGAGCATAATTATTTCTATAGTAGGATTATATACTTGTAGACTCTTAAAGCGGCTTAATCCAACTCCGTCTATAAAGCTGAAACTGTACTCCATAAGCTTTAGAAGGTTCTCAACTGCCATATACGATGTCATTCGCCTTTGCACCTTGGAGCCTTAACAGCTTTTACTTATGCTTCTGCACGAAAATAATAAAGAATGAAAACTTGTCCCGTTTTCCGATATTAACAATTACAATCAAAGACTGTTTGCAATTCCGTACAAATGTCACTTTACTTAAATATCTGTGACAGTATACAGACGAATAACGGCGTATGAATGATGTATGTGTAATTAAGTTAAAATCGTAATGATATTTTCCCGTAGACTTCACAAAACTAACTGGCATTAAATATTTTACAACTCAAAGCCGCCTTACATCGTATAGACGAGATATTTCCTTTCCAGGGATGTTTCTATAAGTGAGTCAAAATTGCTCCTAAGGGAGTGGTTATATTACGACAAGTATTACCAACATGATATCCTCAAGGGGACTTTGTGTCGCCTCTGTATTAACTTTCCCTCGACTTGTGCAACGTTCCAGAAATATCAGGGAAAGCATTTCTAGCTGCTTTAATGAACTCTTCAAGTTATAGCCTCTCAAAGATTGCCACCTCCGAAGATATTGCGCGGTTGGTTGGAAAATGCAATAATTTTATTACGTAACTTTTTTACACCTCGACTCAATTTACTTTCAAAGATACGATTTACTTACGGAAAAACAGTTCTCTTGAAATGAAATGTTGAAAATTTAGTGCGCAAGTTGTGCAGGAAAATGTTTTCTTAGATATTTTCAATCGTAAATTTGAAAAATCGCTCATCGCGAAGATAATTCTTATAAGACAGACATATAATGGAATAGATTTTAAAAATTATGATAAAAGTAAAAATGTAATGTTACGTTCAGTTATATTTTTATCTTTATAGAACTGCATTACACTTTCGTGATAACACACTTTCGAGGAACATGTCGTTCATCCGTTTTATCCGAATTAGAGGATAAAATCGATTTATCGAGTATTGGTAAGCTGGAACATCCGACCTTAGATTTATGTTGGGACGATGAACGACTTCTAACGAAGGCAAGATGGATCGCCTGTTCTTTCACGTAGCACAACGAATTAATAGAACGCGAGCACAGTGCGTGCGTAAACACGGATTCGCGAAATCCGCTTTATCCCACCGTAATCTAATGGTAAGTAATCAAACGATTTCTGATGACGATTTAGAAATTACGTTTGTATACAAATAATACAGTTAAATTCCTGTCTACATATGTACTCGAACTCGCAATCGCATCCATATGTTCTTCGTAAACAAAAAGATGGAACTATGGTCTTTCTTTTTCCACGAACATTTTCAAGATGCTCACGTTTGCAAATTGGTTAGTTTTTGTGTCGAAAAATTTAATAAAGAAAGAATATTATAACTGAAAAATATATAAAATATCAAAAATTCAGATTTTTGATGACCTGAAAAGAAACGTTTTTATTCGAAGAATGCTTTCTAGATATTTTTAATGGTAAATTTGAAAAATTGCTCATCGCCAAGATAATTCTTTATCATATAGACATATAATAAAATAGATTAGAATTTATGATAAAAATAAAAATGAATAATTTACAAACAGGAATATTACAAAAGTACAAAACTCAAAGAAGGATGTCGGTAGGTCGATGACTAATATAAACTTGCAATCACTATTCGTTTTAAGCGGAATGTAATTTAAGCAGGTGGAATTTACCAACGTGATGTGCCGCAAAGGTTTGTTCGCATGCCGTTTTCTTCACCGTCGCGTCGGCGTCGCCACGTCGCGCGTCGGGCGAAACATTGAAGAGTAATCTCCGGATGGGATACGTCGCGGTGTAATCTTGTACGTGTGGTTTCGGCCGGCGGCGTCTGCTTGCAAATTACAGTGGTCCCCCGAAGTGTCCGAGTTTGTTCGTCCAAACTGGCGCCTGTACGTGTCCGCGCCGCGCCGCGCCGCGTACCGTGTGCGATGTGCATCGGGCTCTTTTCGCGTCTCCGTCCCTGCTTGTGGCGATGTTGGTCCCACCTCGCAATTTCCTACACACAACTTCCACAGTTCGTTCCAACTTCCGGGACACTTATAATTGGTTTCCTGATACCGCGGTGCCGAGAGAATGAGGGAGCACGAGATGTGCAGATTACAGGCAGGAAGAGAGACAAATTGTGCGCGCGGGCGCGGGCGCCGTCCGCGTGCCTGCGGGTAATACGAGTCCGAATGGCGAAATAGTGAATGTGTTCTAAACCCTGGCTAATGTAAAGCGTCTGTAAGCTTGAAGAACTGTACATTGTGAAAATAGAGCATCTACGATACAATATACTGGCTATATAAATGAAGGAAAATAGCAGTCTCGGTTTATCAAGTCCCCGTTCTTTCCAACGTACACAGCTGATTAGTTTAGATACTTTCTTGCATTTCTCTCTCTCTCTCTCTCTCTCTCTCTCTCTCTCTCTCGCTCGCTAAATTGAATTTTACTTTCAAAATTGAAATAGTTTGCCTAACAATATTGAGATCAATCAAAGCCTATTTGCTGATTTCATTTCCTTGAATTTATCATTTTTTGAATAATATAACGAGTATCTGCATTGGATTTCTGGAATTATAAATCCGGATTTTACATCAAATGTATTGCGGAGTTGACAGCATTTCCAGAAAAGAGCAAAGGCATAGAAAAATCTAAAATTAGAAATCCGATGTTGTTGATCTTTGAGTGGTATGTTGTAATGTTTTGTAATGTAGATTTAATTTATATTGAAAAATTATATATGACTATCCAGTAATGATTACACGAGTTCTTTTTAATAACTTTCGTTTTAATTAACAGAGTCTGCTAATATCACGTATCAAATATAATGAGATTATTATTATTCAAACACGCAGTATAACTATGAACATATTCGCGAGATGTATGCTTATTATTCAAGCAGTTTTAATTAAAACTACTTGAAAAAGTTAATAGCAATTTAATGATGTCAATTTAAAATACGAAGTAGTTAAGAGGCGTGTGTTTATTGATTATTAAATTTTATATGGCATGCTAAATTATCTATAATAATGCATCTCTTGAAATTATCTCATTGTCAATGAGAGATTCAGCCGATACTTTATAGCAAAATAACACGAAGAGGAAGGGAGATAAAAACGATGAAATGTATTTCAGAAAGAGAGAAAGAAGGGGAAAAAAGAAGAGAGAGAGAGAGAGAGAGAGAGACTTCCTATTAGTCTCCTTCATGAAGTAATATCATCATTTGTTTTCAATAGCCTCTCGCTCTATATAAACGTCGTCGACATACAGGCTCCACGCCCAACGTGTGTAAACCCGGCTTAACAGCGCCCGTAAATTTAGGAAAGTATATATCAGTACTGTGTAACGCGGACAATCGAAACAGAATACCGCGGATTATCAGACTATCAAGTGACTGAAGTCACAATCAGAACTTCGTGGCCACCTCGAATAGAGGTGTCGGATTAATCATCTGAGAAACGCTACGATTGAATTCAACCTCTTCTCCCGCTCCGAATTATAGTTGCGTTCGCTAAACCGCTGCAAAAAGTAAATTGAATGTTGCGCGATTGTCCTCTTCTCAACTTTCTTCAAATTCCGCGCTGTTCTCGTTGCGGTCTTTGAATAGCGCGCAGTTAAATCTCTCGTTTACCAGAGAGGACGGAATGTTCCGTCCATTCCTTTGAGAGAGGAAACGATATTTAATCATTTCTCGGTCCCGAGATAGATTGGTAAATCAATAACGTCGCAATGTCAATACATTGTTAGCAACGTTTGATAGATTCGCAACGCGAAAACGAGGGCAACGAGAGCGCTCCGGAGCAAAAATTTGCGCGTCGTCTTGTGTTTGCGTACACTGAATTTCCTCGAAGTGGAGGAGACTCGTAAAGTACCGGAAAAATCTGAAAATTAAAGGTAAAATATGCGCATGAGGAAAAACGTAGGTAATTCATATCTTTGAAAATTCCACCAATCTCCGTTTTTGACGCAACTCTCGAAGCAATATAAATAAAATCTAAACTAATGCTGTGTAAAAAGAAATGGCATGAAAACCTGACAATTCATTAGCTTTTTCTCCTATCTACGTATCTTAATATTTATTTTTGAACATTATGTATGATAAGAGGAAAGTATCTCGGTTTTTCACGCGACAATCTCGGAAATATCCCGCATGTTTTGCAAGACATTTCGCCGTAATTCCGGACATAAATTACGCGTTAATAGCCGCCGCCACCGCCGACGCTGTTAGACGTTGATAAGACAAAATAAGATTTCCATTCTCATCTTGGCGTCTCGCGCCTTGTTTTGTCGCCCGCTTATATCCCGGCATCTATCTTTTCTGAGCCCGGTCGACGTTTCCCATCAGTGCTACTTCCGGAGGAAGCCCGTGGAAGTACCTCGTCGACAACGAAAACGACATGCACGTCACGATGCAGTTAATCGACCACATCCTGCGATTGTCGGCAAGACAATTTTCGCCTCCACCTCGTGCTCCGGAGCGGAGCGGAGGCGGCGCGACGAAACCGCAATGGCGTCTCGTTTGTAGTAGCGGAAGGTTGCATGTAATAAGACTAGCACTCGTCTCGACGTCGGTCGATAGGCGACAAAAATCCATGTAACCCGGTCAACCTGTTATTTTTTAGAACGAACTGCAACGACTTTGTCATCAAATTTACGTTGCAAAAAAGCGAATATGATTCTGACGATAATGTAAACATTTCAAACCTCAAATCTATTACTGATTCTTCTAATAGGAACAATCAATATCACATTGGCGGCTAAGAAAGGATGAAAAAATATGTGTGCTATATATGTCAATATACGTGACACGCATTTCTATTTCCAAGTTAGAAAATCATATTAACTGTCCTAGTTTTTGAAATATCTATAAGGATATCCTGTGTGTTCCTAAAAGATTTGGCCAAACTTTTGCTAACTCCAAAGAAAATAAATTCGTAGACGTAGATGCGCAAAGATTTTCAATTCGGGTTATAACACTTATTTCTTTAGTATATTACGTATAAGAGAAAGTTACAAATTTTATATGTTATATGTTTTTATATATTATACAGTAATTATGTGAAAGAATTGCGTTCAATAAAATATAAGTATAAAATGTATGTACATTATATTTTCGCTTAAAATACTGTTCGAGGAAGGCCACACTTGCAGTACTTCTTCTGATACACAAACATAAAGTTTTAGAAGGCTACTCGAGCAAGTATTTCCGGAGCTAAATCTATATAAATCTTTTTTTTCTCTCTAAAAGTCGATAGAACAAGAAGTACCTTACCGAAGTTTTTCCAGGTCTCGCAGGAACTAATTCTGCAGTTTATATTAAAAGAGTAATAATATATATCGCGAATAATTTACATTTGTGGATTTATATTACAATACAAATGTTATCCGATACCGTACTATTCTCGATTGTTTTATTAACTATAATTGAAGCGTATTAGAAAAACTTAATTAATGAGAAAATAGCTAATATTAATTATAGTTAAGTGTCTTCTTTGTATAAAATTGTGTCAATAGCTGCAGTAAGATTTATAAGCGATAAGCGATTCGATATCACACGCAGAATACGCGGTCGACATAAACGCCATGAGGTTCCATTGGGTTCGAGTATGAACCACTGGACTTTGCTGACGCACTTAATTAGGCGTTGATTAACGGATGTCCGTGGTGCCAAGGGGTAGCACAGCCGGCAGGTGTATAGATGCAATTGGTGGGCCCGGCAACGGGAGAGATCGCAGAGATTGCTTGATCGGATTAGTATGTTCGCTAAACCGACTAGCCGCCTATTCCCTCCCTCCGCCTCTTGGGCTCTCCCTTGGTATCGATCTATGAACGATTAATTTCCGTTCAGATGATAGTCTCAGGTGTACAAGTACTCGTTATGGATATCAAACACTTGTTAGCTACTGTTATCCGCTATCAACGGACAACAAGTATCGTTTACTCAGCATTGTAAACACTCGTGACTTATAACGTCCTGTTTTGAATCATTCCCCTGCAATAGGAGAGATAATTTCTAGACAGCATGAATTGAGAAACTTCATGAAATCATGTTCAGTTAATAATACGTTTAAGATCCAACAGAAGATTTTATAATATAGGAACAATTTTTGATGGAATATTAAAACGAGAATATTTGGCATTGTATTAAAACAATACGGAAATAACAAGGATAGCAGTCGCCTGATGCTGCAGGCTTCCAAAGATTAAAGCGCAATCTTTCAGGAAAATATTGTTCAAACGTGCCCATATATGAAATTTCATAAAGTCCTTTCCTCTTCTCCGCCTCTCTCGCTGTTATATTGATTTTTTTCGGTAAAACTATATATATATAGCTGCAAAATAATATCTTACTTGTACTTGACTGATCAAAAGACAGATCGGTAGTAATCTAAAAAAGTATGCAATTCGGAAACTAAAGAGAAATATGCAACGGGAACAACAGATAAGTATTAAAGGGAATGATAGAATTGCTGAGACACCGATCAAAAGTGAATCGTATGCAGATTCCGGTATTCTTGTTCTAAAGCACATAAAGACCTTGTTTGAACGCGAATAAATGAAATATGTATTTATACACGCATCAGAAATATTTATTGTGAAGTTTCTGTATTAGTTAGCGATAAAACACAAGAGGACATTATGAGGATATATATTCATACAAAAAAAACTGTTTTTTTATTCAAAAAACTCTGATTTGTGTAAAAATCACGTTTTGCCAAAACTTGGCATCGACGCAAACGAAACCGTCAGTTGCCGAAGAATTGGTTGAGCGATAGAGAATTAAAAATAAAAATTGGTGAAACTGCGAGCCCTTTTTTTGACCACGAGCCCCGCGACCACTGCATTCGCAAATTGATACAGATTCTATTCGCTTGAATAGAAACGTATTTCAATCATGTGCGTGTGCGTCACTGGAGATCTTGTACAGTCCGACATTAAAAACAGAGATCAGCTTTGCATCACCTGGCAAACTGTATTTTTTTTGCATTGTACATTGCATTACTAAATCCCAATGCCAACCCGTAACGTGTTAACGTTCCAGTTAAGTTTAAGCGAACTTGTTCTTCCAGCGCATTATCGCAATAATCGGGCGCTTAAGTAGTTTCCATTGTTAGAGGCAACTAGCGCGGTGCTCGATCGGGACTATAGGATATTTGCATTTACGAAGTGCCTCACTTAGGTGCAAGTTTGCATCTCTAGTTTGTACTTGACCTGAATCGCTTACAGGCAAATAGCTGTGATTTCGCGGGAACGCAAATCGATGCATTACTAAATGTAAACTTCGTACAATATATTTAGTTCAATATACTTCTGTTATCTGTATTTGTAATTGTAATCTTAATTTTCATAATTACTTACATTTTTATGGATATCTTATTTTAACAATATTTTTATTATATCATTTTGATGGTAAATAATCCTCATTATTAAAAGTATTAGACATTACTTTTTTAAATCTAAATTTATGTGAATAAATGGGACAGTGCGTGAATTAATAACGATTTTTTATCAATGTTACAATGGCCATTATATATTAAAAGATCGCTCTTAATTACTTTTCATCATTAGTTTCAATAATCTCAGGCTTATCCGTGTTATATTTACGTATTTGTATTATATATTTACATAACTACATCGGAACGTTCGTGCTAAAAGAATCACTTGTTATACAAGTGTATAAATGCATTGTGCTCTTGTCGCACGTGCAGACCGTACGGAGCGTAAGAAAATTCCGAAGCGATTTCCCAACACACAGGATGAAGAAAAGCGTCGTCAGTCGCAAGCTTGCGCCGCTGCTGTGCAATCTCCGTTCAGAATTTATGATTACCCTTCCCGACCGTGAGATGCTTTACGTGACCAGGATTTTCAATGGTCAGTACCTAATGGCTGGAACCACCGTCCCTCGCGTCTCGCCCTTACGATCCATCGCCCACCGCCGACGCCGCCGCGCCGGTCATAAGGGGAAAACGGTCGTCCTCGTACTCGCTTTTTACCGCGGTAAATTCACCGAGGTTTTCCAATTTCGATGTGTTCGCACTTGCATCGACATCCTCCCTGCAACGCGTACCCGCCTCGACCTCCCTGCGAGGCTGCGAGATCTTCACCGAAAATATAATACAACCATCCTCCGTACGCAAGGATTGCGCCAATATCGTAAAAACGGCGAGGAGATGATAGGGAAAAAGAGAAAAGGAAGGGGGAGAAAGGGTTAGAGGGAGAGACGAGGGAGAGGGTGGTACGCGGAGGACAGCGCGAGAAAAAAATTCGATACACCGATGGGGACTCCGCCGACTTTCCCGCAGCCATAGCGGGCTCAGGACGAGCGGCTTTAAACCGCTTTGGAAGAGTTATTGCGATTCTTCCGTTACGATTTCACGCTACATTCGCTGCCACTTCCGCCGACTTACCCCGTTCCCTTGTCCTCGATCCCTACGATCGCATCTCGTCGTTCGCCCTGCGGCCTGTGTCTCATAAAATATCATAAGTCTGAAAAAAAATTAGACATATATAATTCTCGTATTGTATATATTTAGTTACAATTTTTATTTATAAAAATAAGGCAATGTGAATATATGTTTTATAAAAATTATTTATGTTTTTGCATTTCAGTACATAATATTATTATTTCTTTCGTTTATTAATATTTAACTATTAAACCGATAATTTTTTTTTTCAATATTTAATTAAAGCGGGCATTTTCGGTGTATTTCCATCTTCTGTAATTTAATGCAAAGTCCAAATATTTTTCTAAGAGAATAAGGTCATATTTTTCTAACACGTTCTTACGATATGCATATTTTATTATTTTATAAAATATTCACGTTGTTGGTCTCCAACTGATAAATTTTCGTGCATCAATTAGCACAAAAATCCCGTTCCGCCTACATAAATTTTTAATTGTGGCATATTTAAACCGATTCCAAATCTCGCTCAATTTACGATCTTTTAATTGCCGCGTTATTTTACATTCACATTGGTAAAATAATGAACGGCAAAACAATGGGTAATAACGGCGCAGGGAAATAATGTTTAAGAGCTGGTGAAAAGCAGCGTATAATGAATCAACGAAAAACCTGGTGCGTTGCACGCACAATAGGAACACCGTAGCGGGGGGAATAGGAGCAGGTCGTCGATTGCAGCCCGGCGTAGGGTGCTTAATAATTCGAATAATGCCAACGCCGATAAGTGAACCGGATGGAAATACGAGAGGACAGTCGGCTATGCGCCAGTCGGTTCGGCGAGCGCATCCACGCGCTGCCTCGCGCTGCATGGAACGGAGCAGATAGCCGGAAACTATTTCATGGTTAATGGCGGAGTTATGCACTTACAAATCATAAATTCCGCAATGGGCCGCATTTGCGGCGGCAGTACGTAACTTGCTACCTGCCTCTGGCTACCTGCTGCGTACTCCAATCTGATCAGCTCGCTGTCCTTCCCGATATCTGACGTGATTAGTGCTCGGCGTGCGCGCGATTTGCCTGTGCGTGTTATTGCATGATGAACGTCTAATCTTTCGTGATGTTGTCATCTTGCAAATGACTAAGTTAAAAAATAAAAGCACGGACGACTCATCCGATAACAAAATGAAGAAATTGCACGTGATTTATCGTATCAGAATGAGATAATTGGTTTTATTTGAAAGTGGTCTCCAAGTGTAGGAGAAAAATAAGTATAGTAATGTTCAGTGGTTAATTAACATATAATTAATACATGAAGATATGTATAGCTAAAAGTGCTCTTGATAAGTTTACATTATTAAAATTACTGTAATATTATCGTCTGGAATCACCTTTATATTTCAATTCGTAAGATTGCTCTGAATAAAAAAATCTTGTTTCCTATAACTCGATCCACGAGTTGAGTGTAGATATAAAACAAGATAATAGTCAGTAAATATAATCAATATGTGTCTACAATATCGGAGAGCTTATAGGTAGACAAAAGTGCAATTTTACCAGCTTTACTAGTCAGCTTTTTTGCCAGATTACAGATAAATCGGATAATTCTCAAAAGTCTGTATCGTATCGTGTATAGCGGATTGGATTATAGAGTTACCAAATCAATTTTACAGATTTACACAACGACAAATGTATTATGTCGTGTCTTTCCACTACAAGCAATGAAAGAGATCCATTTTTTCTATTTTATATTGTTAATCTAAAGCGTATCGCGATCTAAAACAAATATTGCAAATTTGAAAAATAAAATAATTCGATAAAATAATTTATTTAGTCTTATCTCCGTTGTGTAACATTTCCTGGCTAATTAAGAAAATAGAAAAATTATGTAAAAGGAACCAATTATTTAATAATAAAACAATACGAGAATGTATATTGTCATAAAGTGTAGTAATTGTTAATTACATGATGATTCTATATCATGTTTTCTTGTATACCGTTTTCTTATTTTTTATTAATAAAGATTAAATTTTAATTAAAGATTCGTTAACAACATTAATATATTTCATTTAACAAGTGTGAATTGCAATACCAAGTAAATTTTCTATTTTTATTATAATATTTTGATTTAAAAAATTCAAAGTTATTTAACATAATACAAATATTTTTTCTTAAATCTATATTAACATAAAATGAAGGTAAACACATCTCTGTATAACCAACTACTATTCATAGATTGATTTCAATATAATGTATTAAACGTGAAGCATTAAAATTACCGTGTCGCCCTGTAAAAGCCTGCGGCTATTATGTCTAAGCGGAAATTGATTCTCTTGGTATTCAATAAAGGTCATCGACCATTTCGACATTATAAATACATAGTGTTGCACATTCGAAATATTTACAATGTATATACCTATTGTAACCTATGTAAACGTAGCATAAAATAATTCTGCAAACTGCACTAGAGAAGCTGGTCATAACATTGTTATTTTTATCTCTTTGTTTATGTTCACTATGTAGGAATTAAAATTTTTTGATTAAGAAGAAACATTATGAATACAGATTTAGAGAAAAGACGAGGAAAATCTGCCTTCTGTTGTTTCTACGTACTATAATGCGGCTTGACATTTTCTACGCTCGCGTTCGCTCGCGTTGGCGCGCGCTGAAAGCGTTGAACATGCATTATCATTACTATCCTGCTTTTATTTATATATTTACATGTTATATGCAGTAAGAATATATAGACTCGCGCCGCTGCATTCGGCGTGACTGCTGACAACAATATTACTCACGGCGTTTACACCATTTCTTTGCACTTTTATTACGAACACCTTTTACAAACCCATTTTACCGTATAATGTGTCGCATTTTTTATATGTAATAAACAAGATATATCAGTATGTGCATAAAATAAAAATATGGTATCCTTATTGATGTTAAAATTTCTTTAATCGTAAAAGAGAAAGATGAATCTGTATATAATAATCTGACAATAAATATAGCAGCGAAATGGAGAGGAAAATAATTAATCTTGCGAGGTACGTTTCTCGATGCTATTTTGCATGATTTAAGTCGCAATTCCAAGCTTGCAAACTGAGATATATCATCGCGTGTCCCGTACTCTTAAGGGATTAGAAACCATTAGATTAGCTCAAACTCGACAGTCATGGCCACGCCATTAGCTGGCTGAATTTATTAAGAGAAATTGCAAATACACAGTACACTTAAAGATGGGCAAAGTAAAGACATTCTAATAAGGAAAATCGATGATTAACAATAAATATTAACTGTAAAGATAAGAGATATATAGTAGAGCTCTAAAATAGATTAGGACAACTCCACGCGATAACGATAAATTTGCTCTATATCACTGACTCACAACTGCGACGTGCCAAAGCCCCGATTAAGAAGTAATAGATGCGAAA